>NC_044028.1:8227129-8533055 GCF_900496995.4 Aquila chrysaetos chrysaetos | reverse complement strand
ATTACAAGTGCCTACTTGAAACAATTGGTATTCTACATACCATGTCTCTAGAAGAATGCTTACTGATGGCATTTTGTTTTAGGCCATGGAGCAGACAGGTATCTTTGTCAGTGAGTAAATCCAGTTTAAGTTATCCCTATCACATGTTTTACAAGAGCATTCAAAAATATAATTTAGCATTTCAAGGATTCCAGGGAAGTTGTTTTAACTTTAGAATTTTCTTCCACTTCAGAAATCCTACAAATCAACAAGTTTTCCTTTACTTAAAATGTTCTTCCACAGAGAACAGTAATCTGCTGGAGTAGCTTCTGTACTATTAAGTTTTTTTAAGGTATTTTTTTCCTGATGGAAATGCATGGAAAGATTTCCTTTAACTGCAATACTTTGTATGTTAGAGACATCTCAGAATATCTCAAGTAGAGTAAGTGGGTTGTATTTTTTCTGTTTGGTGCTGTAGTGCACAACTTGTATACAATAATAAGCTATAAACAATTGAGACATGTTTTGAATTAGTAATGATGAACAAGATTTTTCTAAAGCCTTTACATACAAAATAGTTAAAAGGATACGTATCAGGCCAAGAAGTGCTTCCCTAGTCTTTTTGTTACTTGCCTCTTGATTGGGCCCAAGTACATTTTGTAGTTCAGATGTTCTACAGGAACTTCAGATGTGGACAGCTGTGATACATTCTTCTTTCTGGGAAATTAATGAGGCTCTAATTTCACTCAAAAAATTGTGGCCCAGGGCACCACATGAATCTTCTGTCCACCTCTGTCCGGTGACCTGCTCCAGCAGTGTGTTGCATCTCAGTGGAGAATAACAGAATTTGTACTTTGCCTCTGTGTTTCTTTGTCTAGGTCCGTGGTGCAAAGGCTGACACATTGAGAGGAGCTAGGGTTCAGAGTGCAATAGCAACTGGAAAATTCTTTATTTTACGTGCATTTGCCTGCCTGATGTAATATGATTAGTCAAGGTCAGGACACTTAATTGTCAGTGAAACGAAGAGCGATTTGTTTGTTACATGTTGTCGTGGTTTAAGCCCAGCCAGCAACTAGGCACCACGCAGCCGCTCTCTCACTCTCACCACCCCCTGGCCCAGTGGGATGGGGGAGAGAATCAGGAGGGAGAAAAAAAAAGTAAAACTCGTGGGTTGAGATAAGAACGATTTAATAACTAAAGTAAAATAAAATGTAATACTAACAACAGTAATAATAAAATAAAATATAATAATAATAATAATAATAGTAATGAAAAGGAATATAATAAAATTTTTAAAAGGGAAAAAAAACCAACCCCAAGAAAAGACAAGTAATGCACAATGCAATTGCTCACCACCTGCTGACCGATGCCTGAGCAGTGATCTACCCATCTCAGCCAACTCGCCCCAGTTTCTACATTGAGCATGACGTTCTATGGTATGGAATATCCCTTTGGCTAGCTTGGGTCAGCTGTCCTGGCTATGCTCCCTCCCAGCTTCTTGCACACCTACTTGCTGGCAGAGCATGGGAAACTGAAAAATCCTTAACTTAGGGTAAGCACTACTTGGCGACAACTAAACCATCAGTGTGTTATCAACATTATTCTCACACAAAATCCAAAACACACTGTACCAGCTACTAAGAAGAAAATTAACTCCATTCCAGCTGAAACGAGGACATGTGAACTCCTCCAAGACCCTTCTGTCATCAGACTGGTTTTGTTGCCAAGAACACACTTTATTTCTTGTGAATGCCCTGTGACATCCATCTTATGCTATGAGAATCTCCATGGGTCAGATCCTCAGCTTGTGTAAATCTGAGTAGCTCTGTTTAAGTCACTGATACTCTAGTGATTTATGCCAGGTGAGCATATTTCATAATGTTGAGAAATACTATTAAAATTCTATGTTCTTTTTTTTTATCAGTTTGTATTATTTTTGCACAATAAAAGGAAAAATGTGATGACAATATTAAATTCTCACATGTACTGAGTATACCAACTTACAAACAACTTGTACGCCAAATTAAGCTGCTTGAAAACATTTTGAAATGGGACAAAAATTCTGTTTTCAATCGTCAACTGTTAAGAATTGTGGGTTAATATATACATGTTTTTTTAAAAGGCAGTAGGTGTTTCTTGGCTGGCTCTCCAGTACTTGGCTCCCAAAAGAGGAGATGGCTGCAGAGAAGACATAGAGGTGAACACTCGGGGATGAATCGTTATAGAATTTGTATTGGTGCAGCTGTCTAGGGTGTCTTGGAGGGTGGCACTCCATGAACTTTTCTTCACACTGAGTAAAGGAGTATTTTAATTTATTTAACTGCTTTTGCTTTGATGATGAACATGTTTGAGGCCAACAGGATTTTTTCAGTTACTGTTTTGTTAGGTTTGCAAAATACAGGTTGGGAGAGAGAAAAGGGCCTAGCATACTGAATCATTAGCCATATGCCCTCTGTCTTTGTGACTTTGTTGCTCTGAAAGATATATAGCCCTTCTCACAAGTGCATTCAGATTCTTTAGTCTCTTCCCCAGCAATAGCTGGTTATTTCATAAACAATTCAGCTCTGGTTTTGGTGTTTTTCTGCACAATGACCAATATTTATAGAGACTTTTGGAAAGAAAAAAATGCAGTTAATTTTGAATGTTGTCATTTGCAGCAAAGGAAGAAATGCATTGAAACTGCAGTGACTAAACCATTCACTTTGCTGAAAAGGCTTCTGTTTTGTTCTAGTGACTCCTACAAGCTGCATGTGTATGAACTGCAGTATATAGCACTTGTTAATGTTGCGAAAGCAAGTGAATATATAAATACTCCACCAGAGCATCTGAACATCTCTCTTTTCTAATGACTGAATTGTTTGTTCATAAAAAGACATTTCTTCAGCATCCCCAGAGATGGATGCTTTTGTGAAGGACATTTTTAATATGGCAGACGTAGCCTGGAAATACCAGGTAGAGTACATTGGAGCTTTCTAAACATGCATTTCTACAAATCCTTCCTCCACACTTTTAGTCCTCCCTATTGAGGAAGCTAGAAAATACCACCAAGAAGATATCTGTTGCTTCCTGTCTGCTTTTTAAAGCCTCACAGTTATCTGAAACCTCAAGTCCACATAGGCTTTCCTTTTAGTTCTTTCTGCAGGAAAGCATGTGGTTTTTACTTTCTTGTTCTCTTAATTGGCTGATGTAAAAAGAGCGGTTTGAAACTGCAACAGTCTCATGCAGAAACCACTTCTTAAGCAAAAACATATGACTGCTTTTCACTTGGAAGTCAGTGTGAGATTTTATCCTCACCTACCTCACAATTATACGTGAGCTCCTAGACTTTGACGAAGAGCTGAGTCTTTTGAGAACTTCAAGATTAATCCAGAAGGCCTATGGTAAACAGAACTCCCACTGATTTCAAAAGATGTTCCATATGTGAAGGTCTGAAAAGAATCAAGATCTTGGAGGGATTAACAGTTTAAGAATTCATATGTTTCAGTTTAGCAGTCAGAAAAACAGACACAAGCTACAGTATGTGATTAATTTTTATTGGATATTTTTAAGGGAAGTGTCTGCTAAAGCAGAGTTTAGAACATGGTAAATGGTCCACACAATGAAAAAAAAATCATTAATCAGTGTTTCATTATGTTGCTGATGCAATGAACAAATAACAGACACTGTCAAGATAAATAAGGAACTCCTGACTTTCAAGGTTTTGGAGTGTCTCATGTAGATTCATCCCAATTCTATCTTGTTTGGTCCTTTTGAACCTCTAAGACTGCACCATTTCCTGGAATTCTGCAAAAGATAAGAGAATATTTACAGTAGAAATACTAAAATGAAAGGACTAGGAGTAAAAGATTAGTGGCTTATCAAGAAATTTAGAATAAGAATGAGCAGAAAACAATTACCTGATAGATGACCAGAGGAGAAGAAACATGTATGGAAGAGAGACATTGCCTAAACTTCCTCTTCTAAACAGCAGATGGAAAGGCAGTGTTTTGCTGACATTTATAAGGAATAATAAAATGTTCAGAGTAGTTTTAGCCTTCTCTGCATAATACTGATCTTAGGCAAAAATAATGGAATGGCTAATATGGAATTTGAATAAGAAGTATTTAAGAGCTGAAGTAGAAGAATGAAAAGTGAGTCCGTGGGTCTTATTAGCTGTTTGTAATGCTTCAGCAGTTGAGAAGTGTTGATTTAGAGCACAGTCTAAACCCGAAAACATTGTGCAGTTCCATGTGGTGTGATACTGAAGTATTATGTTGTACAATAAGATATTGTTATTTGGAACTTTTAAATGTTTGGCTTCTGTGAGTTAGAGTATCTGATCAGTTCTGTCCTTGAATGACTGTATTGGTATATAGATTGCTTCTTAAATCATGTGTGTTTATTCTGGCACATTATCCTAAGGAACTGGATTTAATTCCTTCCAAAGAAAGAAACAGATGAGTTCTGTCTTCTTAGCACAGTGAGCTAGGGAATCTGCACACCAGCACATTCCCTGCATGCTATTCCCTAAGCCCCTTTCATGCTCATCTAGGCAGCTTGCTTCTCTCATGGGGTGAGTTGCTGTTGGCTGTAAGCCTTTTGTGTGAGTGTGTTCTTCCTGTTCTAAATGGGACACAGAAATATGGAATTATGAGAGCAGGAGTTTTCTGCACTGAGCAGCTATTAAATCGCACCGGCATTTCCCTGGGGTGAGTGCAATATGCTGCTTCCTAAACCAGCTGCTTCTTCCTATCTGATCCTTAACCTGCCACTGAAGATAAACAGCATCCATCCCCATGCACAGAGCCTGTTGTGGGATCTCATGTCAGGGTAGTGACACTTGATCATTCTCTTCTCCTCAATATGCAAAACCAATATTGAACTATGTGCTGCTAGCTATTGCATATTGTGAATTATTTCACTGACTAATGGACTTTCTGTTGGGACATAAGTGCTGTAAATGAGCCGATGTATGTGCTGTTGATTCTCCTGTGTAGAGCTGGTTCTTTTGTCCTTGATTTTACATTTGTGTATTACAAGTGATGCTAGTGCTGCCTTATATCAGAGTAAGTGGGAGGAGAAATAAGGGGCAGTTTCTTTCAAAACAACTTGAAATTTGTGAGTGAGTGGCAATGAGAAAGTTCCTTAGGGCAGCCTACGTGGGGGTTTTTGACTTGCTTGTGCAAAAAGAGTTGCAGAGATGAACCTGTAAGATCAGGGACTGTTTCTGCCCTTAAACAGGTTGCTACTGCAAGGGTTTCAGTAAAATCACTGCAGGTACATTAATGTACCATCAACATAAAAGAGAATCACACATCATTACAACACATCCTGAGGAGCCTTATTCTATGTATAAATAAGTTAATACCTTCGGCCCCAATTTTACCATCCCCATCATGATCTGCAGCTGCCAAGAAGGTCTTTGTTTCTGAGGTGGTTAACACTCTGGCTCCACACTCAAATCTCTGAAGGAAATACCTAGGAAGAAAACAGCTGTGATTATGATTTTCACAGAATATTATGCTTTTATGCTGGCTATATAATCAAACTGATAGCTATCTATAAATAAATTATTTACCACAGTAGCCAAGTCCTCCAAACACTGCTTTGTTTGACAAGCTAAATCTTAGTCATATACATTTCTGCTTTGTAAGTCCAGCCCTGATACAATTGATTCAGCCCACTACCAAAATCCAGCCCCAGGGAGTTATTTTTTTCTATACTGAGTATTAAAGGCAGGTATTTGCTAATTCGTTTTTCTCTGTAGGGATTATCTACTTAAATATACCTTTCACAATCTGCTGAATGTTGTATCAATGTTCAGCATAACTTGTGCTCACATTTACAGAACAGTTCTGAAAGAAGAAAGTGCTGATTTTTTGATAGCTTCTAAATAGTTAACAAAATCCTTACTTGAGCTCATCTTCCTCAATAAAGCCACTTTGATCATTGTCGAGAATCCGGAAGATCTCCTTGAGCTGGCTGCTACTCTTTTTAGACATCCCACTGATCTGAAAGAATTTTTTGGGACTAAAGGAATCTGGAGCTGAAAATAAATTAATAAATAAATTAACCCCAGACCACTGCGTTCACTGTTCCTAAATGGTCTGAGGATGCTGCTTTGTTACATTTTAATTGTTCTAAACACGAACGATAGATAAAGCCTGTCATAGAATGAATTTTGCCATAGTGCACCATACCCCTAAACATCAAAAAAAATCACATGGGGATAGGTTACAAACTGACAATATAAACCAGTCATGAACAAATATACTGTGACAGCTAAGTAAAGAGATTACAGAAATCTGTTTACAGTATGTGCGTGTTCAGTATTCCTTTGGGACTGAATTAAACTTGCCATGTGTTACACAAAATAATAGATTTTTAGAGTTTTAATTGTTTTCTCACCTTGGCAGTCCCGCAGAGCAGCAGCAATATCAGAAGGGCTTAGAATGTCTGTAAGGCTCATTTTAAACCTGTGCAAAATAGTATATTGCAAACAGATTTGTGAAATGCAAATGCATCTTACAACAAATTGGTTTTTCTGTGTTTCAAAGAATACTATATGGCTAACAAGACTTCTACGGGTAGATGAATCTAATTGATTGAACCGACATCACTGCTATTCCTAAACAAATAGAAGGTTTAGTACATTACTTTCTTAAAAATAGCAGTGCTGAAATAATACTTTTTAATGAGATGGATTACATAAATGGTGTTGTGAGTTGATGATCAATTTTTTATCATTTAACTGCATCCTATTTAAGTACAGCACATTTTTAAACTCTATGTAACTGTTAATCTAACAATTAGTCTTACTGGAATGCATGGCATCTGGCAATACAAATAACAGTATATGCAGTGGAAGAAAGAAAGTGAAGAAGGTTTGCTTCTGGTTTCTCCCCGAACAGCTCTGAAGAATAAAAAGAAAACTGATACTTATCTATATAAGGTCCATCCATATGTAATTCCAGCAATTAAAATAAAAATCTTAGAACGATGGTTATTGTACTTACTACTGGTGCAGCTCTGCACAGTAATTTCATTTAATTAATCTCAAATCAGCTGCTCACCTTTATAGTTTTCTCAGCTAGGTAAAGGAAAAATAGCTGAGGAGATACCAGGCAAAATAGTAATGTTGGCTCTGGCTTGCCACTCTGCCTTATAAAGGATTCAAAAGGTGACAATAACCACTACTTAGGTTACTGTTTCATGGATCAAATGTTTGATTTGAGACCTAGCTCAAATTTCTTCCTTAACTAATTAAACTTTTCTTTCTATTTATATCCTAAGATAATATGGACAAGAAGAACAGTTTTTTTAATAAATCCACTTGTGCTTAATTAAGTACAACTCTGCCATCAAAACATAGCCTTTCAATCTCCAAGTATGCTAAAGATTTTCAGTTAACCTTTGGACCTTAAAGTCGCTCCTCGGAAGATGACTCCAGCAGTCAAATCCTTATGGAGAGAAACTAGTTTGTTTTCCCCAAGTCTGTTGATCCTTTGGAATGTATAAAGGAAGTTGGAGATGAAAGATCAGAGGTGACAATGTGTCATTCTGACAAAGATAACTTGTCACTAGGATAGAGGAGAGCATGCTATAATTTGGGGTGATCTTTCTACAGTAAGCTTCATTTCATATTTCATGACTATTTTCTAAATTACAGTGCTGTCCCTAATCAGGGGTGGAACAGAAACCAACGCCTTCAGTAACAGCAAAACTCTGAAACTAGGTAAAGCTGAACAAGCTAGTCTTGTTGTCTGTATTCCTTGGAAGATTATGTATAATCAGATGGCCTACTTAATAATCTATTTTGAATATTTTAAATTAATGAAATCAATAATAGACTTGAAATTGTAGGCATCAGATTTTGTTAGTATGGAGATTTATATATTAGTATGGAGATTTATATACATTTTACAACACACACTCTCACAATCTATTTCCTTAATATGAAATTAAAATTATAGGTATAAATAAGTGGGGGTTTATTATATATTTCAAGAGCTTTAATTTTGGAAAAAAAAAACTTAAGAAAATTGGGAACAGCAGATATGATGTTTTCCTTCTTAGACAAAAATCTATTTCCATCTTTAAGGGGGTTTATGTGGACAAAATGTAATGTTCTCCTGATACATGAGCATTGGTTTATTTTTTATGGAAATAGCACGGTATGCTAAACAAGTAATTTTTTTTTTATAGTAGCGAAAGTTACAGATTATGCTGTGGAGTAGAGTAGTGATGTATCTAAGCCTTGTTGTAAATTAATGGACTACAGTGGGTTTACTCCTGGTTGGTTTAATGACAGTGAGAAAAGTATCAAGCATAGCAATTGTTCCATAGCACTTGTTTGTCTGAATTTGGATAGAGAAATACAAGGTATAATTAACATGAAAAAGCAGACATCATTTAATGATACTTTTACCTTTTTTGCTAACTCTTTTGTGCGCAAAAGAAGGTGGCATAAATCACAAATAATCAGACTTACCTTTAATCACAAGTATCAGTTGTCTAGCAACGAAAGAATGCTCTCTTCTATCTCTTTCAGTAGGAAAACTATAGTAATCTGGAAGAACACTTTCCTATTAAACCCAAGAACTGTGTGCCTTTGTAAATTAGTATTGTCTGATTAAAACAAATTGAACAATGCTGATTTGTACAAGTTGAAGAGCTGATCTCAGGTCTTTTGGTGTTCTTTCCTTTATCTTTGTTCAGTGCTACATATTCATTTTGCTTTCTGTCTGAGATTTGCATGATATTATGATCTATCAGACAGTGGTAGTGGGAATGGAGCACATACTGTGCTTTCTACAGAATCATCCTGAAATAGCTTTCATCCTTGGAGGTACCTTTTTGCACTCTGTTGTGAATTTTCTCCTTTATGATCATCTCAAGTTGACAGGAGTTTTAACAGAAGGGTTTTTTACTGATTCCTCTTGGCATTTTTACTGCCAAGATGTTTCTAGAGAAAAGTGGGGTTTTTAGACCTCTGTGATAGTGCCATAGATGTTACATTATAGTAGACTTCCTTTATTTCTGCTTGCTCCTACATACTGCTCATTGTGCTGCTTGCTTTGTTTAAACTTTTGACTTGCCATACAACACTAATTATTAAAAGCTAATGAGAATAGGAACTTGAAATGAAATAGAGGAAAATGACGAGATCAAGGCAAGCATATAATGCGTAAGCTCAAAATATTTCTGCAACTAATTCAGGCTTTGTATTAAAATATAAGCACCAAATGTTCAAAGAATGGCATCTGGTTACCTCATACACTTTGCCGTGGCACACAGGGTGCTGAACTGTTTTTATATGCATTCGACAGTAGTAAAGTAGCCAGAATTAGTATTATATTAAAATATGATTGCAAATAAAAGTGAGCTGATTACTACAGTAAATTCACTATTATTGCTTACGAAGGGATCTTTTAATGTTTGAAATTCAACACTGACAACAAAAGTGATGCTAATCCTGGCTGAAAGATGGTTTACAAAAGCCTAAAAGAGCTGAATTTCAGAATCAAGTTGATGTCACTGTATATTGATACAGGTGGGAATCTAGGGTTACTGGTTTTTATTTATTTATTAATGACACTTCATCTGAAGTACAGGTTTCCCTCCACTACAATTAGAATGAAATAATCAGGGATGAGTATATTATCTAAAGGGAGGTTTTAATTAGATAATCTATTTTACAGCTAAATTATCTGCTCGTTTTCCTTACTCCTGGGGTATGTGTTAGCTTAAGTGATTGTAATCACGTTAGGGGTTAAAAAACTGAGATCAATAAAAGAAATTTTCTAAAAGATATTAAGCAACCAATGTAATGCTGTAAAGAAAATACATGATAATTCAACCAGAACAACAGCTGCTATGTAATGGGCAGTTAACAACAGTGCAAAATCTAGTACAGAATCTGAGTATCGCACAGTTTCCAGGAATGTTTAGCACTTGTTCCTATGAAATTCAGAAAAATTATTAATTTTTTTTGTTTGTTTATTTGTTGTTGGTTTTTTGCTCTACTAGGGACATCTGAAAATGGTATTGAGTTGTTCATCTGAAGATTTAAGTACTTGTATAACTTTACTTCTGTTGTTTTCCCCCCGTGTGTCTCTATTCACAGTATATACAGGAATATTAAAGCCATTTTTTTGGTTTCAGACTTCCAGAATTAGTCTTGAAGGTGTAGTTCTGAGAAATACAGAACATTGATATTGGTAAGTTCTTGCTAGGAATCTAAACATATAAAACAACTGTTTTCAAATAAAGTACCATTCACTTCTGTAATAAGTAGAGGAAAGTTTTATTTTGGTAAATCATTGTCAGGTTGTGGACTAGTCTTGTACTCTTTGTGTTCTGTTTGGTCTAAAGTACAAAGTTAATTAGCAGTGGCAATCAACCAAAGACATGACTTCAAGTAGATGCAAAAGAAACATCAGCAGTTGTCTCAGGTGAGATCAGAGGAAAGGTGTTAACCTGAGACCAACTACAATAGTGTAAAGAGATGCTGTAGCAGCTGTTCTAAAACCCACACAACTCCATCTTTCAGCCCTGGTTGTGTTAGGGCCAGAACAATTGTATCATGATCCTGGATAACAGATTCTGCCTTCTAATGAATTTGGAAGTAACTAAAATAGATAGTCAGTAACCTATGTGGTTGATCATTACTGTTGATGTCTCAATGGTGATGGCAGAGAATCCTAGTGTGAATATAGCTATAATCATTGAAAAGGGCCTTTACAACAAAATGAGTTATATCCTGCCACTTAAAGTTGTCTCTTAAGGCACATGCTTTAATCATATAGAAATAATTAAATAATTACAGAATCAGATTTGAATGGTTTCTTGGGCCATAGTCTCTTACCTTATTTAACAGAGAAGTTTAAGAACATCATTTAGTATTTGACTTTTTTGGTACTGTGCATTATTACAATGAAGGATGAAATCCAGGCCTTGGAAGCCTCAGTGACAAAGCTTTCTTTCCCTATATAGCAAGTAGAGGGTATTAACCCAGAGCACAGAGCAGAGGTCAGGGCTGTAGAACCCAAGATATAACATACAACCTGCAGCATTGTGGGTCTGGAGCTAAATGACAACAGGTGCTTCTCTCATGTTAGAAGAAATGTCTTGTGTACTTTCCCGAGTTTAAATTATGTCCTTATCATTCTGTGTAAATGAGATTGATTTGAAAATGATAGCAGAACAGACTAACTTAACTGATTAATAGTGTAACTAATTCATAGAGATTGGTCTGATCAGGATATTTTTTCACTTAAAAAGCTGTCCTGGAAGATCTCTGCTAGCATTTGATATGCTATGTGTTTGTCTTTAAATGCACTTGCAAGTGCTTCTGTGACTCAGTAACACAACTTCCTGCCTCTGACCCTAAATGTAATTGTCTAAGATGTTTCTGCCTGCTGTCAGCATTATAGACAGTGTCAGACAGAATGATCTTTAAAAGCCTAATTGTTCAGGTTTTCTGTGTATTTGAAGAATAACTGTGCCCTAAGGTTGGAGGCTGTGAAATAATCTGGATGCTGCCTTTTGTGACATGTAAAAGATACGTACAGTGGTACTATACTGTTACCAAAGGCTTTTTGCACGTGGCTGTACTCTATATTCACTGACTGTCCTCATTGATGTCAGTGGGATTTCTGCCATTAATTTCAGCAGTAGGAGGATGTATAACCCATAGTGAGGTATAAAGTAAAAATACCCTATAATTAACCTTATCATAAGTAATCATCAAAAGTCACTTGTTTAACAGAAATGGCCTTCTAAATAAAGGAGAAGCAGGTGTCTAGATTCAGACAAGCGCTTAAAATACATGCATAAAGCATGTGACAAAATTCCATTGACAAAAGGCAACCACGTATTTAGGGACTCTGGTAGAAAGGGTTGGGTAGAAATATTTGCAGAATACAGACCATGGTCTCAGACCTCCAAATTTATGATTCCAGAAGAGTGTTCTTCACTTTAAGGGAGCTGTGTGGGAATGTATGGTTATGATCATGCAACAGTCTTTCCAGCTGTGGCCTTACAGGCACAATTTGAAGAGCTTTCTTAAAGCACATGATAAGCAGTTACAGAAATTTCACAGTACCTGACAGCCTGTGTGAGTGAGAGACAGAGAAGAAAAGAAAGAAAGTAAGTAAGTAAGTGTATTCTTGTAGACAGAAAACAGCATTTTCTCCACCAATCTGCTTAGTGGTAATACTGAAAGAAGGAAAGGTCTAAAAACGTCTCTAGTCACAAGCTCTTCTTAACTTTCTGGAGTGATCACTGAAGCTGATATCAGAATTACCTTGTCATTAATTTTTTACTGTTCTTAATGGAACGGTAAGTGGTGAAATTGTCTTAGATTAGTAGACCTAGCAGGCTAATCAGTGTGGAAGTAAGTGTGGTTAAATAAAGGAGCTGCCTGCTAACTCAAAAGTTATCTGTCTGTGCCTTTCTCTCTCCTTTAGCCATTAATAGTGGTATGATGCTTGAAGATCTTCAGGTGACCCATATTACATGGTGAAAATATAAAACATAATATCAGCTGAGATACATAGCATTTTCTGACAATAATGAGAGTTTTTAGCTCTGCAATCGGACTGCAGTTACTAATTCCTCAGAATTTCCTTTGTTTATTGCTCTCCTGAGATGACATTGAAATCATAAATGTGAACCTGTTTGATGCATAATTATTTTTTTCACTGTTAAGGAAAATGCTACAATATTAGGGCCTGATTAATTAATCAGAGTTAATGGAAATATATTTTTGGCATGAGCACATTACTGAGTATTCATTAAGGTCCTGTAGATTGCTTTAGTTTTGTGTAATATGATGATTTCCCCAACATTGTACTGATGTTTCCTTCCTTCTCCATAATGTCTTATCATAAATGTGTTATGCATCAGAACCACTATAACATTAGCAAGTAATTTTGAAATTAAGATTTTTGATCTTAAATAGCTCCAACAAATACAGTAGAAGACAGTCATTGTACAGGTTTTTGCAAGATTAATGCCCAAGAACAGACTTCAAGAGTTCAGAATTTTTCAAAAGGAGTACATAGGAGTAACTATCATGTTGGAAGCATAATGTTCTGGATGATTAAAGTCATGTAGATATTTTAAAAGACTGTTTGGATATCTGTGTATTTTTATCACATGCATAAGCCTAAAACCCCCCATACACTGTAATGTCTAGTTAGGTACTGTTAGCAATTAGTTCATTTTTGTAACCTAATTTGATTGTTGCTTGTGTTTGCATTATGACAAATTTGTGATGACATCATCACACACTTACTTTTCAACCAGAACCCTAACTTGATCAGTGCACAAGCTGGTTGAACTTCAGTTAATGAACCACTGTTCAGAATTTTGCATTCTCCTAATTCCTTATTTCTGTCTTGCTATTTCAATCTGTCTGTAAAGAAAAAAAGACTAATTTCTTAGCAATTTTTTTATGGTGCTCTTCATCTTGTTGTACTTTCCTCACAAACATTTATGCATTTATTTTTACAACCCTGTGAGATGTGGGCGTTATTTTATCCTCTGTTTTGAGATGGAGAAAAGCAGAACACTGATTACTGCAGCAACGTGCCCCAATTTGCCATTATGGAGCACCAGGGACTTGATTCTTCAAAGTGCTTTTCACCTAGTTGTATCCAAAACACAGCTCCCTTTGCCTTCAGTTGCATTTGTGAGGGTTGTAAAAACACATCTACTCTAATTAGACTTCCACGCAAAATAAACAAATTAGAATTGTGGTACCAATTAATACTCTTTACATTGATCTTGCAAGAACTCATGTTAGCATAAATCATGTTGGTATAATTAAAGGGTACTGAATCTCTGTTCTGGCTTTCTGTGCGCAGACCTTCAGTTCTCATACTGACAGAGAGGGGAACTCTGGGCTCCTGTCTCCTACCCCTGTGCAGGTAGACCCATGTTTTGCTCCTTTGTATCTCTGTGCCATGGTGTGCAACTTGCCACATACAGCTGGTATGCTGGATATTTAGTGCCATATGGGTGGCACTAAAGGGCATTCAGTGTGCGAAGTGGACCCAACAAAAGGTATTTATTCCCTGACTGCAAACTAGCACCACAGACCTTTTCTGAGACTGCCATCCTGTTCCCAGGATCTGAGGCATAGGGTCGCCTCCTTTGGAAAACAAAATATTAGCATTCTGTGTTCAGAGGTGATTTAATCTGGCAAAACTCACCAACAGAAGTGGGCAGGTGGGATGCTAGAATTAATTCAAGCAGAATGCTGTTTTAACTTCTTGTAAGTGGAACAATAGTGCCATCAGGTGGGCAGGAGGGTGAGTAATGCCTTGGAGAATTTTGAATGTATTGCAATTTCAGTAATCTAGATTCATCTTGGATCCAGTTGATCTTACATTAAAATTGACAGCTTAATTAGTGCTAGGTCCTGCCACTTAATAGTGTATGGAACACAATCAGTTGCATAAAGAATGCCATAAAGACATACAGAGCATTAAATACACCTCTTGATTAAATACCACCGCTACCAGTTACCATAACCAGGTTTTACACCTGGACATTTTATTTATTCCAGTTTTTTACAACCGGTGCTAGCTATTTATGCAAACATTGAAAATTAAATGCCCCTCAGAGATGCTTTTGATTTCTCCTTCCCTTAATATTTTAACTTACATCCTTAATGCCAAAAATTCAGATGAGCAGAGTGGATTCCAATTCAGTCTCCCAGTGGTATAAAGACCTTCTGCTTAAAATAATGGGGAACATGGTTTAAGTAGTGCTTGCACTACTTCACATGTTTTCCAGCAATATGAAATCACTTGCCAGCAATTGTTCATGACCTTCCATGTACAAAATGTGTAAATAAGTAGTAGGCTTGCAATAGGAAAGATTGTTTATGGCACAGATATCTTGGTCTTTATTTGACTGCTTGTTAAGATTTGACCAGAGCTTGAAACTCTGAAAAAGAAATAAAAGAATAATAAAATGGGACCACATTTTGTAATCGCACACTCAAAAAAGTACTTTCTTAATTTTTACAGTTAAAATGGGAAAATAATGATGCTTCCTCTGATAATCATTCCTTAAAGGTAGTAGTACATTGTATACTCATAATAATAGATACTTAAGACAAAGGAAGTGTTGCATTTAAGTGTCACATTGTACCATAGTTCAATGGAAAAAAGCAGTGAAATTATATACTGAAATTTTATAAATACATCAGTTTAGGTTCCAGTCCTGAAGAAATCTCTGTAGATGAAAAAAGGGACTGACCACCTGTAGCCAAGGGCAGAATATAGACTGGCTCCTATGTTAGATCCTCTTTACAGTACAGAGCAGATCTGAGCACCTCAGAATCAGACCCATAACATCCAATGTATGGACCAGGGCAGCTGCCTAGAGCTAGCCGTTAGGAAGTCTCAAAGGCAGGTATTACTCCATTTAATAAAGGCAGTCTTACCATCCACTCCAATTTTACCATCTCCATCACTATCACCTGCTGCCAGGAATGCCTTGGTCTCAGCATCAGTCAAAGCTCTGGCACTGGCTGAGAAATTCTGCAGGAAAAGTCTGTTAAAGGTTAAAGGACAAATGAGTGAGACATACTCAGTACCGAAAGCATTTAGAGTTTGGTATTGGTAATAGCTGTAAAATTCCAAGCCTGATTAAATTCTTGAGACTATTTCAAAAGCTCTTTGTAAATAATTTTGAATTCAATGGCAAAACTTCCTCTAACTTCACTAAGAATAAGGGTAAGAAAGTAAGAGGATGTTGCATTACATCATGTAAAAATCCTTGATGACATTTTTGTTTCATTGGATTAAAAAGGCAAAATTAAAACTGATTGCCTAGTAGCAGGGTTCATTCTGCCCTCGTTGTTATCTTTCTTGTTTCCTCCTAAGATGTAGACTCTTAAGAGTGGAAGAATTTTTCTAACCTTAGTTTTTAACTTCAAAGTCAGATGAGTATGATCTTGAAAATAGAATTCATGTGATAGAAAGAAAGATGAGAGAAAAATAGCCCTTTGAATTCAGTCTAGTAAAAATTCTTGCAGTAATAAAAAGCAAACTCTAGCAGAACTGCTATTTTTATCTTCACAGTCTGTCAGTTACCCCTACATGAAACAAGTATTTTCAGTGCTATCAGTGTTTTCTTGTTGTGATCCAGCCTTCCCTTCATTGTTTGTCTTGCAGCTCCTTCAGCACAAGCACACACACATGTGCGCGCGTGCACACACACACACACACAGTTGTCTCTCATCCAAAGAGACAGAAGGAAAGGGAGTATTTCTGATCTTATCCTGCATTTTTAGACAATAAAACACAAGCCTGTTGGTAACTCATTTTTTATTTTACTTACTTCAGTTCATCTTCCTCAATAAAGCCACTCCTGTCCTGGTCAAGAATTCCAAAGACTTTGGTGAGCTGGTCTTTGGACTTGGAGTTGAGACCCACTTTGAGAAAAAAGGTTTTGTAATTGAATGAATCAGCAGCTGAAATAAGCAGGAAGAGATGAAAAAAAGTAGTTAAAGATCTGGAACAAAAAAAAAATTAGCTTTTTGGTCAAAAAGCAGCAAACCGTTCTGCAGTACAGTGAGGGTCATTACAATCCCAAATCAACAATCTTTGATTTTCCTGAGTTTATTTCAGATTAGTGGGATTTTTCCATCAATGATCTCTCAAACCTAGAAAGATAAATATTGACTGTGGTCTTCATCATGCAAGAACATACATTTGTAAAGAGATACTTCACTCACACATAATTTCACATAACTTGATAATAAATATTGTGCTTGTATTGAAATCAGCAGGAGCTTTATTATTATTCTCTGAAAAAACCCAGGATTTGAGCCTCTGGATTTTTTTCATACTTAAAATTGCTGTTGGGTGCCTGTACCTTGGCTGGCAAAGATTAAAACTTGCATCTATTCCATTACCTTGCCTCCTTTTCCTCTTTTTGATAAAACAGTCAAGGCTGTAATTAGCAAACAAATGTAACAAGAACACCTCACCATGTACCCTGGAGAGGAAATCAACATTATATTGTCTAGTTCATCCTTTCAGCCTTTTCTGTTTCCATTGGAATTGGGATATTGGGGTAGTGAGGACAAAGGAATTTGAGAGATAAATGCAAAAGACAAATGTTACCTTGACAGCTCTGTAGACCAGCAGCAATTTCAGCTTCTGTCAGGATACCAGAAAGAGCCATGTCAAAGCTACTGTAAAATGAAAAATAATACTGGGTAGAGTTCATACTGATCTTGGTCTATCAGCCTTTGATGCTGCCCCATGAGGACAGCCAGGTTTGATTAGTGGGGCAGTTGCAACCTAGGTCCTGGGGCAAACCAGGGGAGGTGCCCTGCAGGAGCCAACTGTTCCATCCTTTAGTTCAGATACATGTAGTGAGTGCATCTGGCTTGCTGTTGTTATCTCCAGTTAAGTGTTCAGGTGCACAAGCTGAGGACAAAACCAAGCATATTTATAGAACTGCACGGCATTTGAGGATCTTTGGTTATTTCCATGCATTTTTTGTGTGGATTATTGTGATGTCTTCCAAAGCTCTAGAGAAAAGACTGAACTCACCTTGCCACTTAGTTTTCCCCAAGCCAAGAACAGAAAAAACTGCAAGGTAAAATATCTGCAGAGTCCTCTTGACTTAATTCTTTTTCAAATGACAGAGATAATGACTTATATAGACCTTAGTTAAGTCCTCTCGACCTTTTACAGAAGTCCTAGAGCCACGTGATGGCTCAGATACCCCACGGGCTAAGTTACTGTGGCTGACAAGATCTGCTAGCTAATCA
Organism: Aquila chrysaetos chrysaetos; assembly: GCF_900496995.4. Taxonomy (NCBI): domain Eukaryota; kingdom Metazoa; phylum Chordata; class Aves; order Accipitriformes; family Accipitridae; genus Aquila; species Aquila chrysaetos. The sequence continues at coordinate 8,515,294 of NC_044028.1, read as the reverse complement.
GATTGATATTTATATCCCAAAGGAATGCGCATGGTGTTTTAGACAATATATAAGGTTTAGTGGCATACAAAGTAAATCCTCTCAGGTTGCATCTGTTTTTATTCTGGTGAATGATTTTTGATCCATGAATGAAAAAAATATAAATTTTTTTTTATTGCTTAATGATAGCAACAAATGGACATCTTTGTGGTAGGCTTTGACTTTTAAGGGCCCGATCCTGATGGGAATTAACTCATGAAACATTACTCCTGCAATTGCCCTAATAGTCTTCAAATAATACTAATACTGATACCTTTGTAATAGATATATCTGACATACAAGTAGAATCTCACAGGTAAAACTTTTAATTTTACATCAGCCCAAAGTATTTTTAATAAGCTGATATATAAACTTTGGTTACCCAATTACTGAAATATGTACTTTAGACTATAAAAATCTAATATTCAAGACATTTGCTTAGTATTAATTCATTGCATGGTGCACATTTTAAATCATCATAATAATTGCGTCCATTTATAGAATGAAGGTTGTCAGTTATTCAGCAGCACACAGGAGTATGCATCAATTGATGGTAAGGTCTGAAAATGAGCAGTAAAATCTGTGACATTTGATTCTTTCTTTCTGTAATGAAAAAATAAACTTTTGTAAGGATTCAAACAGTAGCTAAGCTCAAGCTGCAGCTTTTCTCTTAATGGTTATTAATAGCTCAGCTATCTCATGAAATCTGTTGGAACTTAATGGCCTTGAGAATGGCTGGAATTGGCCAATGGTGTAAAAAGCCATTGGGAGAACATACATAAACATGCACAGAGTATAATTGTAGATTTAAATAATATTTGAGTAATGCCATTACATTTAAAATAAAGCCTAACTCTTGGTCAATGTAACATAAAGCTGCTGTCATTTCTTTCAAAAATCATATAAATGAAAATACAGACAAAACCTCATCTTCCACATCTTAGTTTCCCTTGATCGTTTATTCAAGAGAAGAATGCTTAGGAGTATGCTAACTATATTATTCTAAACCCATGCTGTGTGGTAAATTGAACATTGTGAAAGCAAAGTTTTCTGGACTATATAAGATAACTGAGCAAGTTACTTTTAAAGGCATTTCATCCTGAACTGGTGGATATATAAACTAAATGATCCAGTCTTTCTGTTTGGGAATCTAGCTTTGCCTTTGTTTCAGATTCCTAGGAAATAATTGAGAGTATGGCCTGGGATCATAGACAATCTGGTAATTGTGTCGGAATTATTGAACATTCAAGAAATAATCCTGGTGAGAAGAACACATTGAAATTACAAAGCATTTATCGATAAGTTTTTGAGTATTTCTGTGGCAAACCAGAGCTTGCCTGTAGATGGCACCAAAGACAATTAAGTCCAGCCGTGAAATCTCTCCGGGGCTACTTAGGGTGAGAGAAAACCAAGGAACTGAGAATGAGAACAGGTTAACAGGCAAGTGGGCGTTCATGAGAAAGGAAGAGAAGAGGAAGGAACAGATATTTGAAAGAAAAAAAGTCTAGTCCACCAAATCACTCGAAAGACTGGAATATAAGCAGACTAAACTGAAAACTCAGAAATAATTGCAGAGGACTTTCCTTTAATGATGATTAGGACGAACAGGTTATTTCATCTGTCTAACAAAACCAGGTTTTACTGTGTTTATGCTGGCTAAATATTACGGTCGGTTAGGGACATCATTGCAAATATAAGATCAGTTTGTTCTGGAAGCCTGGGAGTTAGAGCAGAAAGTTAGTATCTAGGAAGTACCAGCTGATTAATATCTGGTTGTGATGAAACTGCTGTGATTCCCTTTGAGTTAAGTATCTGCATATTCTACATTGACACAAGTTCCCCTTTGAACTTAGGGTCAATAATATCTTTGTAACTGCAGGGGAAGGCATTGTCTAGCGGTACCTTCTTTTCATATTGTAACCAGTGTGGTGATCTGATTTTCTTTTCTGGAGCTTGATATACAAAAACTCTGATTATCTTGTTTTCCTGAGTGTAGGATATGCTGATAAGCAAATCAAAAGTAATGGAGCAGCCATATCCCAACTGCTAGATAGTGTGCTCTACAGACCTTCAGTATAGAAAGTGTACCAGAAAGTCCATATCAATGTAATGGTATCTTTCTGTGCTTGCAAGCAAAAGCAATATGGAAATTAAGTTTCATAAAATATGAGGACTTTAAATTAGTTCATATTCCACAGCATCCATTTATTAAAGTGTTTTAAAATATATGAAAAATTAAGCATGAAAATGTTAGGTACATGTCTGTTCAGGGATTTAATCAAGATGTATCTATTTCAGTAACTCATTCCAGGAAATGAATCCAGCCTTGGCCCCTTCTGCCCACACTGTTTGTGTGAAGAGCTCCAGGCGCCTCTGATGATGCTGCATCAAAGATTTTCCACATGGGCTGGCTGCTAACTCAAAGAAGAAACTTTACCAGTCTATGTGTGCAATGAATGTTCTGACATCCCCTTGCCCTTTCTGTGCTCTCTTACTTGTTAGAAGATGACTGTGAGATTTTGAACAGTTGGAGAGCTGAAATTGAATCTGAAGTTTACAAATGGCTCTAAGTTGGGATTTCCAAAGGAACATGAAGTTAAGAGGCAGCCAGCTTCCACTAAATACCAGGAGATTTTATCTTCTGCATGACTCTGCTCCTTTATCAGGACAACTCAAAATTTTGGTTTAAGAGAGATGATGGATTCAGTGGCTAGAGCACTAGGGTGGGTTTGGGATATGGGGTTCAACACTCTGGTCTTCTATATCCCTTTTCTAAGAGCTTGTGTAGGACAATCAATTTCTTTGTGTTTAGTTCCCACTTTAAAGAGATCATAGTACGTCTTTATTTTACAAGAAGTATTGAGAGGATTAGAAATTAAACTTCTCATATGGGGTAATGAGGGGAATGAGGTGTGTCTGAGAACTTACAGTCTTTGGGCTCAGTGGAATTCAGATCAGCCATTCACATTTTGGGTTGCTGTTTAATTGTCTTAAGTAAAGGTAAACCATATAAAAACCATTTCCTTTATCCTGAGAATTATGAAGCAGTATTATACTGAGTATTACACCAAGTAGGACGGTCTTACTCTAAACGTGAGAACAGGTTATCAGTGTGATAATGCAGGGTGTTGTTAGATCCTTTCTGATTTGATGTAGCATAAACAATTTCGAACAGAATTTTGGTTTTTAACTGTGTACTCAGCAGTGTTTTATTTGTGTACTTCATTCATAAAAGGTTGATGCAGAGGATTTAATCCTTACTTATTAGATTGCCCTGAGATGTTATAGAACCTCCATCCTTGAAGATACTCAAACTCAGCTTAGAGCAATGTGCCCTAAGTTGGCCTTCTGAGGAAGCGATTGCACCAGAGACCTCCAGAGATTCTTTCCAGCATGAATTACTCTGTGATTCTATACCTTAATTGTGGTAACATTGTGATATCACCATTTGTCTCTTTACTGCTTCAGATGTCATCCACATGGACATCTTGCAATCAAAGGTTTTCTCTAGTGCAGTGACATTGTCAAGTTCAGAGAACACTTAGGGAATATGCTGTTCCCTAAGAAAATTGAAGGCTGCCATTGGCTGAACTTGAATTCATTGAAATGAACCTTCCAAGAAAACTTTACATTTTTGGAATTTGTTTCTTTTAGGTAGAAAATATTCTCTTCTGGTTTGGTTAGCTCTACAAGTGTGGATCCTAGTGCCAATAGAAGACTTAATAGGGACTAGGTGTTTTTGCTGAACGGTCTATGGGCTTTGTTTGAAATTGGGGCTTTTTGAGTTTTATTGTAATTCCTTCTAATGAAATGGCTGGATGGTTTTAATAAGATTTAAAACTTACGTTCTTGCCACAATTTACTGTTTAAGAACAGATGTTCTTGTAAACAATATTATCTAAGTTTTACATAAAGTTGCAACATACACAAGAATCGCCTGATTCTCAGAAGTACTTAATTCCCCCTTGTGGCAACAGAAGGCAGTGATGTTCAGTTGTTTAGCATCTCCGAAATACAGGATAAGCCACTATGTAGTCTTGCATTTTTTGCATTCCACATGAGACTTTCAGATGCGCAAGGAATGCTGTATCAGGTCTGTCACTTATGGTATTGTGTGTGCCATCTGCTTGTGAACTAGTGACATGATATTTTAGTGATTAGCAGTGTGAGGAGATAATGTATATATTACATCTGTGTATTACTGCAGATCTGGATTGCTTTGGGTTTTTTTCTTCAGCAGATAGGAAAATGAATAAGGTAAAAGGAACCAACAGAGTCTCATCATTATGCAAAATATTTCAGTGCTGCAATTAACAGCAGCTATAATTTAAGCCCAGATTTAACATCAAAGGCGGTAAGGATAGAATTAGGTTTTATATTCATTATAATTCTGCCAAGGCTTCAGTGAGTCTGATTGCTAGAATTCCTCTTTTGCATTAGCCGTCTTAAATCTGCCGAATAGCTCTCTTACATGCCTGGGTATGAGTGAGCTGTACTTGCCTCACATAATCATCTCGCAATTCATGGAAATGCCAACATTGAATGTTACATAAAAGTTCCAGAAGGCTTTGTTTCTGCCATTCTTTGAAACAGCTGCCAAATTATGTTATAATTATCATCCAGTTTCAGCAGGGAGTATTAAAATGACAGTCTACTTGTGAGCTGGAACCACATCATGGTAGATGGGAAGGGAAACAACTAAATGTTGGTGGGGAAATTTCCAACCCACTCAGCCAGAAATACACCTCATCTACTCAGTCTGTTGAGCTCTGCATTTAACCATGAACATTATTTACTTTGTCCATTAATGAAGACAATGCTGTAACTAGCTCTAAATCCTGTTACACACTTATCAAAGGAAAGACTAGTTTTTAGTAATTTTCAGACTTAAGAAAATTGCTAATATTATGGATAATATAGATGATTATTCATATAATAAATGAAAGAATTGAGTAATGGCCGTTATTTAGCAACGTAACAGAGCTTTAAGGTAATCAAACAGCAAGACTGGCTGTGGTTTCATCTGTAGGAGACACAGAAATTCACAAATGTGGCAAGGTATTATTGTTTTGTACATATTAAGAGGTAATAAGCAACATGTTAATGATTCACAGAAAAACCTCCAGGCTTGTGGCCATGCCATGTTGTCAGGGGACTGTGACTTGTGACAGTGTCAGAGTTGGGATTAGACCCTTCTCCTCTATCTCACAGCTGCCTTAGATTTCAGGGAAGATAAATCTTCTTAAGGGAGAGTTACATTTTAGGCCATAAACACTTTCTGATGATACATGCTGTAGCCTAGTACTTCATTTTGTAAAATTAACCACAAACTTATTCCATGCTTTGAACTATGTGTCAACTCCTCTTAATTTTTTTTCTCATATTCTCAGGGTTGGGACTTCATATAAATTATTTTTAGCTATCTTGTTAGCATTGCTTTTCCTCAAGGATCAGAGAATTAAGCAGAAATAAAACTCAGTGAAATCAGTACAATTAAGCCTTAAAAGATGTCATATTGTTTAAGATCATCAAAACTGCGTCTGGTGAGTCAGCATGGTCAAGTATGAGGATGGAAAACCTAAACAAAATTTAAAAAGCAGCTTTTTCCCCCAAAGTTGTTTTTTTTTTAAAAATTCTTTTCCTCCCCTCTTCCAGCCAGAATTTCAACATTATGAGTGGTTGAAAAATCACAAAGTGCCTTCTTTACAGTGGAAATGTAACAACACCACATGACCAAAACATCTGTACATTTCAAGATTTCTCAGCAATCCGGTGTGTGAACTTGATGTATGGGGAATTGTTAACGCCTGAAACAATATAAAAATGTACAAACACATGCTGAATGTGAAGTGCTTGTTGGACGAGGTAATTGGAAGAGTCAGTCCAAGGTTGCTTTTGGTCTAATGCTGTTTATGCCTTCACCAGAGATTGGAATTCTGTCACGGAAGAAAATGAGAAAGGCAGAGAATAAAACTAGATGAAAGTGGTTTTTAACATCTTTAGAAAAGATAGATAAAAATGACTTGAACTCCTAGCCATGGAGGGCTCCCAAAGTTATTATAACACTGCACAAGCTACTGCTAAACTGAGATTCTGAGGGCGTAACAGATTTTTCACTCCTTAAAAAGAGTAAGTGCAGAGAGGAGGAGTGCGTCTGTAAATTCATATTTGTGGGAAATCCTGAGATAAGGTAAACTATCTTTAACCCATTACCAACTCTGATAATAGCGAAGGAAGCAGAGAGTGAATTAGGTCGAGCCTGTAGCTTCCAATTTGAGGCATTTTTTGGTTTTGTTATTCCAAAGAAAAAATATCAGTAGTGATGTAATTTCAGAATGGGAGATTCCATGGTTAAGGGCTAAGATCTGCGTAATATAATGCCCTATTTGGGGCTCATAAACAGAAGCTGCAAAAGCTGCTGCTAAAGCAAATTCCTCCAACAGTGTATCTCTCTCTCCTCCCAAACTCTGGCTAAGATTAGCACGTGTGTCTGTTAGAGTTATTGCCACCTGTCCTAGTTCAGCTGAGACAGCCCTGTTTTCAGTGACTTAATCTCTAATATATGATGCATAATGTCCTATTTTCCTTTACTGTGATTTATAAAAGAAATATCCTGGCCAGTTCACATCATCCCGGTGAGGTTTTCTTTAGGAATTTGATTTAGTTTCTTGTAGAAGGACTGCCCAGGGAAATTTGCACTTATCAGATAATTCTCCAGCACAAAATTCTGTGCTGCATTGCAGCAGTTCTAGCCTTGAAAAACAATACCAGTCTTATTTTACATTAATGAATTAACCACTCAGTAATACTGACCAATGTTTGATAGTGGTAGATGAAGAAATAAGTTTATGTAGGTGGAGGTGTGTTTAGAAATGAAAGTGTCATATGGCCAGAAGTGCAGAGCATCCACTGCTGAAATGGAAATGTAAAGAATGAGTAAGTGTTCAGGATGTTTTAAAAATCTGGCACATTGAGTCTATGGATCAGACACACAGCAGAATTAACCCCAAAGCTGTTGTTATTGATTGGAAGAACAGGCTCTACATTGGGCCTAAATATGCTGTTGCTTGCAACAGAGACCAAATGTGAATAAAGCTATGAAAATAAAGGAGTGTTCACTAGTATAAAAATTGTGGCAGAAAGTACCAGGCCAAAGTACTTGGATGTATTCTTCATGCCACATTTTAAATGCAGCCCTAAATGCGTTCATTTTAAAACATAAGTTTTATGAAGTTTCCAAAAGTCTTACCTTCCACTCCAATTTTGCCATCACCATCAGTGTCACCTGCAGCCAGAAAAGCCTTGGTCTCCGCGGAGGTGAGGACTCTAGCACTCGAAGAGAAATTCTTCAGAAACAGCCTGAAATAGAACACGGTAGAGTACTGTGCTTGAGTTTTATTCTCTGAAATGTCCTTGGCATACCAGTGTTTCCGGTTTTCTTAAACCCATGCCAAAAAACCCATAAGGTAATGCCTGCTCTTATCATCTGAGGAAATCCATACAGATTCAAGGAGAGACAAGGAATTGTATTTTATTTTTAAAACAACAGCAGGTTTCTTCTAGGACACCAAGCAAGTTCAAAGGTTTACATTTTTTAAAGAAGTACAGCAGCTGAACAGTACTTACTGAAGCTCTTCTTCTTCAATGAAACCACTCTTGTCCTGATCAAGGATTCCAAAAACTTTCTTTATCTGATCAGGAGTTTTGCTGGATAAACCAACCGTGGAGAAGAAAGACTTGTAGTTGAAGGAATCATCAGCTGGAAGGAACAGAAGTTGTTTAAACATTTTCCCTTGAAGTTGCTACTACTGTATGTATTCCTTGGGAATATGTATATGTTTTCTTAAGCATCAGCCTGCTCCTCTTCCTCGTGTTCCCCGGTGTAGCAAAAAAGAAGATACAGTGGATATTTTCCCTTTTTAATCACTCTGTGCCTGTGGTCATATATCCTTTCAGCCAGTTTGAAGTTTTCTGCTACAATGCACATTCTGCTAAATCAGGATTTATGCAATGTGTCACGTGCAATTAATAATAAATATTTAGAGGGTGCTACTGTTGCTTACAGGCCAACTCCTATAATTCTTACTTCATTTTCACTTAGTCCTTGCTTTGGTGAAGAATTTGGTAGAAAAGTAAGTAATTCACAGTCAAACTAGCTCTTTGAGCATTTGGAAAATTGGCTTGATCTTGCTGCAGAACTCTTTAAGAGAAATGAGACTGGTCATTGCTTCACAAATGACACTTTGATTCTGCAAGCTGAGGCTTTTTTTGACATTTTGAAGGCAAAGGCTAAGTATTTAAATATAAATCTTTAACAGGTTTAAAAATTTACAGAGTTTAGAGTTAAGCCAGCCCTAACTGAAACTGTGGCCCTTTAATTGCTGCTCTGTGTTTTGGGGAGCGTTACCCACCAAATAACCACTTGTGAGAATTTCTGAATTCAAGGGGCTATACTGTAACATAGCTAGAAAGAGATCTCACGGAAAAGGAATCTAAGGGGAAAATGATAGGCATGTCATCTTAAGACATAAAAATGATACGCATCTTCTGGCTGCAGAGAGACCATTCCTTACCCTGGCAGCTGGAGAGAGCAGATTCAATATCTTTAGCAGAAAGGATGTCAGTGATGGCCATTGTTGAACTGTAAAATAAATTAAATGTGAGCTACTTAGTCATTAAAATGACTTCTCTACCTCTTTTATGGCTCTATTTGAAGTTGCTGCTGTGACAGTATATGATAGGGGAGACATTATTCATCTAATTGTAAGCCGAGCGTACTGTAACAGATGTCTGCAGCAGGTGCTTCCACTTAAAGCTGGGTAATGAGGGAGGAATTCTGCATGCGGCAGTGTGGGGCTTCAGGAAGATCTGATGCCTGTACTGCACTGGGAGAACGAATCAAAGGTGTCTGGCACCACAAAACTTCATGACTTCTGTGTGGGTTTTCCTGGAGGTGGATTATTACTCAATTAAAATTGGCATATATTTACAGCATACATAAAAGATAAGGCTCAGTATGTCCCCTAGAACTATATCTGGAATAAATGTAATTGGAATTTAAAAAATCTAGTATTATTATCAATAAATGTAGTGATCTTTTCGAAGAATGAAAGTAATAGTGTAGAATAAATAATAATAATAATTTTACTCATTTCAAGGAAATATAAATTTGGAGAGTAAGTTCCTCCTCTATTTAGTTGCAACAAATGTAACTACACTATAAATTTGGCTTGCTGGGCTGCTGCATCATTAAAAGACTACATTTCGTGATAGCTTTATAAAAACGTTTTCTTAAGTATGTTGTGGGTTTTTTTTTAATTCCATGTAGGTGATAATAAACCAGATTTTTATCCAGATTTTGGCATTTCAGTAATGTGCTTAGAACAGAGGTATTGAGACTTAAAGGCATTCCTTGTAGAGTGGAGGAGGTGTTTTCTTCTGATACAGCAGCATTTGACAAAAGAGACTCTTTGTCCCATTCAGCTACCAACAGCTGCAATAGTTTGCCAGCGTAATATATATCGCTTAAGAAGATGCTACAAGGCCTGAATTTCTAGTCAATTTTTTAGTGTGAACATAGCATTGATGCATTTACAGTTTGGTACACTGCACACATCAGTGCAGACTGGTTACAATTTAAAACTTGCGACATTACTGTAAAGTAGCTTCATGTTAATGAAGGAAGGGGAACTAAGGCATAGAAAAGTTATTCTTCAAAGCCACAAGAGAACAGAAATATCTTTTCATGGATCCCTAACTGATCTTCAACAACATCATTCTTCCTGTCTAAGCATGGAAAGCAGCATTCATGAGAAGGAAACCAATGCTGATAACCATTTATAGTCTGTGTGCTGGTTTGAGATCTACACACAGGTTTAAACTTTGCCTAAAATATGGACTGGCTGCCTCTGTACCTGTTGGTTTGCAGCAGATGAAATTGTCAATGATTTCAGTCCCTTTCTGAATATCTCAGAAGGGGTAAGGAGACAATGGGACAAATTCACGCTTGTGGCAATGGGTACTTCTCCGGCTAAAACTGATGAGTTACTTTTGTTTTGCTAGCAATTATTTTGTCCCAGTGGCTTCTTGTGCAAAGTACTTCCCCCTCTCAGTACTAGGCAAGATAATTTGGAGCTCTGCCGTTGACCTAATTCCCACTGCTGACAGGATTAAAAATGGGGAAGAGATGAAGGAAAACCTAAAAATTGCAGCATTTTTTACAAGGGGCATCGTTCCTGTCCTTTTCCATCCTGTGATCTGAATGCTGATTCTATTCTATGTTAGCCTGTAAAGATACGACATACTGGAAGCTGATACAAGAATAGATATTTCAATTGCATAGGTGCTTTCCATTTAGGGAGCATTTTGCTTTTGTGTTTCTCAAAGCAGAGGATCTAATCAGCTTACCTTTGTGGTCTTCTTGACTGGATAGGGAAGCAATCTGGTTGGGAGGAACGTACTTGCTGTGTGTCTCCAGCAGAGCTGAGCTTGCATATATATACTTTAAGTTGTATACCATATACAGATTTTAGATTTCAGCGTCACGAAGGGGGAATGGTGTCAAATGAACTTGCCTAACTAATCATCTTGCACTATTTTTATCTCAAGAGAATACATATGATATTTGCAAACGAAACAAGATAAGTGGCCAGATAGGCAAAAAGGACAGAGTCATATTAAATTTCTTCTGATTTAAGCAGAAAATACCAACTTCTCCATATGATGTAGGGCAGGAAAAAAAACCCACTCTCTGATATGCTTGATCCAAGGAGTCAGATGAAATGAAGCACTACTAACTTCTGAAGAGATGCCTTTAATGAATGTTTAAATGTGATAACTTGTTATCTTATCTGTAGACACTACATGTGATAGTGTTTCATCATTAGACCACTAAGCAAAAAAAAAAAAAAAGTCCTGTTCAAATATTGTTTGTGTAGCAAACCATTTAGGGAAAATAATAGTCATGTTGTCTCACAGAATGTCTGGTCCGTTGTTTTGAAAAAAAAAACCACACAGTGAATTTGTTGCTACAGGAGGTAAAATAATATTATGTCAATCCATTGGAACAGTTGGCTAGGGGAGGGTATTTTGTCTGGTATGTTTCCAGAGAAAATCTTACAATTCTGCAAGGTTCTGACATCCTGTTTAGTCGCGTATGTATGAAGCAAAGGGGTTGTGATCTACCCAGCTGTCTCTGAGACAAAAGCCCCTGAGCCCTACATGAAAGATCTTTGCTTTCAGAGTAGAGAGAAAAATTTCGATAGCAGCATCACTGCAGGGAACAATATGTGAAGAGTGTCTTTGCAATTTTGTAGCCTACCTTCTGATCTCTTTTAGATAAGTGATTATTTTTTTTAAATTTTTCGGCCAGTGCTATTTCCAAGTGTTCCTTTGTGCTAGTTACTTTTTTTTTTTTTTTAAATAGCATAGAAACAATTTGATCATCTCAGTTTTCTTCCATGAACGTCATAGCCTAACTGGGTGAGAAGCCTGTCAGCTTGGATCTCACTTGTGGCTTGAGGCAGCAAACAGTGAAAGACAAGTCATATGGATGACAGCACAAGATAGCATTATGGTCAGGGGTAAGGGATGGCAAGGGATGACAGTGCAATTGGCATCACAGCTTGAGGTGGTGGCACAGTAAGCAATGACAGTGCAGAGACTGTCTTAATGTCAGAGAGAGTATCAAGGCATCTTTTTTCTAAAGCATTTCCCTCTAAGATGGAAGGCAAACCTAGCCAAGCACTGAAGCCAAACACTAATAAATCATAGTGTGAGGCACAAAAAGTGGCAAATGGGGTGCCTATGAGACCTTAGTTGATTCGACATTGACAACAGCTGATGAAAAAGCAACAAATGACTATTGCAAAAGATACTGTGTGTGGAGGGGGTGTTATTTCACTTACTGCATATAAACCTAAGAAAAATTATTGCTACAAGGTTTTTTTTCTTTTTACAAATTCTGTATGTCTGTCCTCCCATGAAAAAGTTTCAGACACAGATAATTCTTGCGAGGGGAAGAACGGTTGGTTAAGAATGGCTGTGGAAGATTTCAGCTTTCCCACTTTTCTGAATGGGTTGTTGACCAGCTGACGCTGAAAAATTTCAAGAATTTGATGGATAGATATTTAATACTGGCTCTTGTTGCCACTGGTGACATCTGGTAGAAGGGATACAAATATCACTTTCCCCCCTCAAACTCTTCTAAGAAATGACTTTTATTCTACATGGGAAAAAAATTCCTCTCCCTTGTGCATACACCACCCTTTTCTCCCCCTCCAATTCGGAAAATTGCCTACATAGTGCCAACAACTGATGTGAAGTAATTAGGGCATCCAACATAAAAACTGATGGCATGATATGACCTAATGAAGCTAAGTTAAGAGGAAGGCCAAATTCTGCTGAAACTCTTGGGCTGCAGGAGTCTACATGGGAATTTGGTCTCTGGTGTCTATTTCAGAGAATGCATTTGATTTTAGATGCAATGGCTTCTCATTTTGCCCAGAGCTAATTCCACATATGTTAACCCCTCGCCCCCACTCTTCCCTTTAAAAATAGCATTGATTGCTGTTATTTCCCTTAATGCCTGTGGACTGTTGCCATTAGTTTGAACTTTTGTATGTGAATCACATAAGGATTCAGTCTTTAAAAAGTGTGCTTTGTTTTCTAAGAGGCTTCAACAAGATGATTCCTTTTTTTCTCTGAAATTTTAAGGATAAAGCATGAACATCAAATGATTTATGGGTCTAGTCTGTTGAACTGCATTCAGACTCCAGCAAATTTTGGTGTCACTTTTGCAGTGAGATTGGAGCACTAGAGATCCAGAACACGTGCACTGACTGGCAGGATGAAATGCACAAGGATCATGTAACTCTATTTACAACCAGCCTCCAACAACCATTTTATTTTCAAACCCTACATTAGAGATTGCAAAAACATCTGTCTGGTCATTTTTACTTTCTTAAATCAAATACTGTTAGTAACTTTCCAGCTGCCGTCCAACTTGGCAGGGAGAGGAACAGGGGAAGTATTAAAAAGTAAGAAGATATCCCTTTCAGATTGTCAGGTTACCACTAAAAGCAGTTTTAAACCCTGGGACTTGAGCATTTCACTTTGCTCGAGTCTCATTGCCTTCTAGAGGACTGTAATGGAATGCTCCTCTCTTGTTGTTTTATTCTTCCCATTTTCAATCTTAACTCTTCTAACACCAGAAGTTACCTCCCCAGGTTGACAAGCTGTATTTTAGGTCATCATAAGTTCTGTGATTGTTCTCTGATATATTCTTCTCATTCTTTGAGTGCTGACGTGAATTGTGTATACAATGAAATAACAAAAATACACTGAACAGTTGTGAATGCTTACTTTTGAATTAAATAAGTGTGATTTGCTGCCCTTGTAAGTGCCTGAGATAATTTTCCCTGAACGCTTGTGGTAGGGGTATCCATAGTCACCAGTGAAGGAATAGAAATCACCTTATGTAATGTGTTTAACCTATTATTAAATGACATGTGCATAGTGAAAGTGGAATATTCATTCAGCTTGTAATTTGCCTTGGGAATATATGAGGTGAAAGAAATTGTATGAATGTAATTTAGTGTAATTGCATTAATGCATCATGCTCCTGTCATTTGAGGAATGTAACTCTTGGACTGATTTGGAAATATTTGTGAGTGGTTCTAGGTTTATATTACTTAATCTAATATCTGTAGACACCTCATAACTACCTCCCAGTAAAATGCTGAAAAAGAAAAACACTGTAACAGTTGCTAAGGGGTGAAAAAGCTCTACATGGGAAATATACCAAATAACATATATTTTATTTTTGTAAACTTGAATGAATCACAAAAATTAAGTAATTTATTTTTCACTAGCTGTCATTCTAGTGTCAAGTGGCTTCTACCTCTGAGGTAGATCTTCAGAGATTCTAAGAATTTACAATGTAACTTTTGAACTTCAAGTGCCCTTTAAAGTGCTAATTTACAAAATTTCTTCAGTCATATTTTTCCTACATGTGTAAAGCATAATTTTAAGCCAATTGGATTGTTTACCTAAATCAGACGATTTCTGGATCTGCATATCTGAAATATTCAAGAGAGAATTTCAATTCTGATTCCAAAATTTGAAAGGAATATGGTCCAGATGTAAAATCTATGTGATTTCTCAAGCTGTAGCTTGAGATCTTTGTTTCCGAATTCAAACTTTCCAGTTCACTTCCATTTCTCGTTTTTTTTCTAAAAATGTTCATGCATTGATACAGAAAGAAAAAGGCTTTTTTTTAAGCAAGAAATTGACATAGAAAGATTTCTGAAATTATAGATTAGTGGGTCTGTTAAATCTGATACAATCATTCATAAATGGACAGAATACTTGAACTTTCAGGTGTCTTTATCCATAGTTTAAAAATTACGTGCAGCAAGTGTCAGAAAGTCTATAGAATTAATAATTTTCCTGCTTTAATTCTGAAGCAAAAAGGTTACTATTTTTGAAGTATCCTAATAAAATTGCCAATGAAAAGGTATGTGTGGGATAATAATGGTTTTTTCAGTAGAAAATAAAATCAGTTCTGTCAAGGCAGTTTCCTCTAGCTAAGTTGGAAGCAGATATATGCTGAAAAGAGAAGTTCTATTCAGTATTTGATCTACTATATTCTGTTCTTGAGCTATGTTCTTCAACTCCTGTCTGATAACATCCCTAAAGAGGGTCCTTGTTACAGGAATTGTAACATTAGTCTGTGTGTTTACACTGCATAGCCCACTGCAGTCCTGCTCCATGACTGTGGTTTATAAGCACTGTTTATATCCCACTATAAACAGAAACAACTTCTTGCAGTTATGTAATTGTAGGAGCGTGAAATAAGAATTAGGTCATTATTCATGCATATACTAATCTAGTACTGATATTGCTGAATAAAGCAGTGCCTTCAATTTTTCTGGCAGAGTTGCTTGTCAATGATACGTATATTTCAAGGGTATGTGGGTTTCAAAAAACCCAAATGCTAACTGACATAAAATTGCCTCCTAGAGATTTTTTTTCCTGTGCACAAAGGCCATACCCAATCTGATTTATAGCTGCCTGGTGAGGTGTGACACAACTCCCTGCTCCTCCATTTGCTGAGATCAGGAAATGGTCAAAACTTGTCACAGCTCCAGTTCAGCCTGTGTGCTTGGGCTTCTTTTCTATGGAAACTAGAGCCTGATAAGGGGCTGGTGTGTGTGTGTCCAAATGTGGAGTTCATCTCTCTAGGGCACGCACCCAGACCCAGGAACTCAGAAGCATTCCTTCGTCCCTCATTAGACATTGCCAACAACACTGGCAATAATTAGAATGAGGACTATAGAAAAGTAAGCTGAATTAATATGGAAATTGGTACTGGAAACATAATGGCATCGGATATGAAAGCATGAAGTCTTTACAAACAAGAATTCACTGAGCATTTGAGAGCTAAGCCTGGTTTAATCAAATGGTGCATCAATAAAGGGATTCCACTGTTCAAATATTTAAAAGATCAGTGGGATGAAAAGACAGAAGCGGGCATTGTTCTTCCTATACAGTGCTGTATTTGTGCTGTGGCTCCTGAGTAATACCGGTGTCCAGATAGTCCAGTGATTTCAAGCGTTATTGTATAGTATGGAACAACACAGACAGAAAATGTGAGTTTTTATTATTCATTTATGGACAAACTGTATTATATTCACTATGGATCCTATTAGCAAATTGTTGCAGTCAGGTGTAAAGTAAATCACTTCAAATCTGTTGCTCTGAATGAAAAAATAAATTTATTTATTCTAGTGATAAATTCTTGTAACAGTCTTTCCTTGAATTGTAATGGCCTCCATCTGAGCTGAATTATCACACTGATTGCACTTTACTAAAAGGATACATTTAAAAAGGAATTTTACTAAACTGGAAACTTCAGGAGGAAAAGGCTAGGTGAATCTCTAGGGCAGGAAGCCTGTCTCCTTAACAGAAGTTCAAGTCTGGCTGTGACTGGTTAGCTGTTATAGCAGAAAATGTCCTTGAACTGTTCAGAAATTGACCATGAGCTCTTGCTCACACAAGATGAGGCCTGCCAGCAGTAAACGGGGAGATGCTTGACTGCATCAGTTATTCTCCAAGACAACTTGCAGAGTAGCATTATAATACACAGACAACAAATAGGTGAACAAAACTCTGGAGATTCTTGGACCAATCTTAAAATTTTTGAAGGATTTGACTCATTATTCTTCAGCTCTTGCATTTGGATATACTGTATAGCAACCTCCAGATTTGAAAATCCAGAAGGTGAGACCAGAAGGTATCTTGCTGATTCCTGAATTCTCCATATTGGCTTGTCCTTTTCTGAGTAGAGGTGGATGGAAACAGGTGTTAAACAGAATATATGCTTAAGTGCTTTTCTGAATTTGAAAAGACCATTTTGCAAATGTATTGTATGTCCTACACAATGCTGAGCTGGGCTGTACAAGCTGTACTTCTGGGCAAAATTTGGCACTTAAAATTTTTGCTGGAATGTTAATTACTTCTGTGCACAATGTGATGTTACTGAAATTTGATTATCATATGAAATGTGAAGCCTTTACTAAGCAGTGTTCCAAAGCTGTTATCTCAGAATACCATGGTAAGGTAATTTCAGAATACCAAATCCCAGCTATTTCCTGAAAGTTACAACTTTATAAAACTTAACAGCGATGTTGAAAAATGCGTGCTAATCAGTGCAGAAGATCTTCCCCATCACATAACCTTGTAATTGATGGTGTCATCAACAGCAGAGACAGTCATTTAAATTATGAATGCTTCTGGTTATGAATGATGAATTTTTCTGGCATAGGAATTAAAGTGTACGCATTATTAGAACTAGTAGAAGAATTCAAGTCATGCTTGGGAGAAAAGTACAAAGTTAGACATGGTTTGACATTCATGAATATTTGGGTAACCAACCGTATTTTTCTATTAAATATGTAGATATTACAAAACAGATAGAGAAGCATCCATTGAATAATGTTTGAAAGTTGTTCTAAGCCTTGTTGAAGTTGGTATATAAGGCCACCACTCTTAAATTAAAATATCTATAAGCAGTTATGTCAGTGCCTTTATGGATGCAGGCAGCTGAAATGATCAGCTTAATCTTTGTCAATCTGTTCCATTTTGATGGAGCTAGTCTAGGGAGCTTTCTGACGAGCAGTGACTCTGATGGATCCGAGGGAGAGTGACTTCCTACATAGAGATGACATGCTGATCTGGGGCATTTGCCTGAACATCTTCTATAATCACCTTTATTTGCAGAATACACTTCTATTTAAACCCCGGGTATATGGACAGCATTTAGCTAAGTGTTATTAACAAAACAAAGAAAAACATGGGAACTCATCTTCTGCTGATGTGGCCAGCAGGTCGCCTTCCAAAAGGAGGATTTCCTTTCGGTGAGTGGAATTGGATTTCACCCAGTTATAAAACCAGAAGTATGAAAAACACGATCTGATAATCAGGCATCACTTTCACTGTATCTTGGTGTCCTAATTCTGCCAGTTCTTCAGCAATCCCCTAGAGTTTTCCAAGAAAACTGTGTAAACAGCAACAATGGCAAAAATAGCAAGACAGCTATTAGAGAAACAAAACCAGTCAGTAAAATGGAAAATAAAAATGCAATCTTTAGATGCTGTAACTCCCTTTCCACAATTGCTTTTATGCTATTCTGTTGAGGGAAACATCCATAAACCTCCTGGAGACTGCACTCTGGAGTATCCCCTGTGTAGGGAAATTGCCTGGAAGGTGGGATTTGAGAGTGCTGACTTTGGGATGAGGCCATGGTGCTTTGGCCCTTGTTATCTCCGCTTCTCCAGTAAGCCCGGTTAGAGCCCGTGGCAGCTTGTGGAGATCGCAGCTGGCTCTGAGCAGCGCAGAACCCATCATTACACAGCCTAACTCAGCTGTGCAGTGTGCCTCTAGGAAGAAAAATACCCTGAAATTCAGCTTTCTCAAAAGAGCAAAATCTGTTTTGAGATACTGTCTCATTACATATAACTGAGGAGCGTTAGAGTTTTTTGTTGTTTATATAAAATAATCTGGGTAAGCCCCATTGAAATAGAGCAGTGATTTGTTTCCCTGAAGTGATCTCACAGTGTGTACTTCAAAGTGCAAGCAGTGGACTGTAGGCCAGTTGCTACAACAATTTTACAGCCCTGCTATAAGCAGGAGTAAGACTAAATATCCTAACCTACTTGGTTGTAATGACATGGGCTTGATGTAAGAAATTCAGAACTGAGCTAATATAGTTACTAAACTGGCTGTGTCCAGGGAATGCTGAACACATGCGGAGCAGATGGAAGAGATTAAAAAAGCATAGAATTATCAATGAGAAATGTTCACAATTAAAGCGACAAACGTGAGATTTCCATGTATGTCTCTTTCCTGATTATTTTGAAGGGCATTAGGGTGAAAAAGGCTTAACATACAAAAATTGTTAACTCCATTTAGAATCAAATTAATTTGACTCAAACAATGCTTTTCAAAATGATCTTTGTTTCCCTGCACTCCAGCCAGCAAAAGCAAATCAGTATGTTTAACTCCACCACTTAATTTAGGACCATTTTAAGTTGTCTGTTGAATTTGATTAATTCAGCTTGTCCTCTACTCTTGTCCTCTATTTCAGCTACTAAGGAAATTCCAGTTAGGATCTGCTGGATCAGATATCCTGTGTCTCAGCTGACCCAAAATCCCCATGATGGCTTTAGCACCGTTCTTAAGAGAATCACGCAGACTTAGTGACTAACAGACTTGTTTACCTGATCATGGCAGAGGATTTAATTTAAAAGATAATGGCATCAATGTTAGAAATCTTAGAATTAAAGGATGGTGTCTTGAATATTCTTATTTTTTGCTGCTATTTAGTGCAATTCATTAATAACAATTAAGGAGAAAATAAAAGAAGCTTAATGGATTCCTCTTGTTGGTGGGAAATTCTCTCCACCAAAATTGGAAGTGAAAAGTAGAAATCTTTCTAGGACCCTTAAATGTTTTTTTTTAAACTCTAGTGTCTAAGGATCATGTATCTTACTCCCACTGTGCTTATACTGAGCAAAGCTGAATAATACTGTAGTGAGAACTATCTAGTTTGTGCTCACAACACTAATGGTGTGCTCTCGGTGCAAAAGCAACAGTACAAAATTGAAAAATACCATGACTTTTACTCCAGCCCCAGGGCTTTCTAAAAGGACAGGCTCTCAGCAAGCTAAACAGACATAGTTTGTGTTAAGACTGTTTTTATGGATCCCTGACAGGGTGTAAAATTATGGACTGGTCAATGCAGATAAAGCTGACACATACTTTCAAGCATAGCGAGAGTTTAGGGCTATATTTAACAAAAACACTGAGTTCTGTGTTTGGGTAATAGACTCTGCCTCCATACCCGAAAGAGTCACTGGAATCCAAATTCTCTCTAGCTTCTCCTGTTGATTATATCTCATGTACTGGTTTCAAATTTTATCAGATTGTGCTTGTTTGGGGAAAGAGGTATGGTTTTGAGGTAAATACATGGAAGATATTTTCTTTAAATGCATCCAGTTTTTAACTCTCAAGGACTTAGTCTCTTTCCTCCATAGTGTTGGTAAAAATGCAGCATTGTGTTTCCTTTCTTTTCATGCAGGTGAAAAAATGAAATCTTGACAAGCTAGGGAGAAGGGACGTGTTTTCTGATGATGCCTAGAGCACTTCTTTGCAACAGAGCTAACAGCGTGTCTCCTGCACAATATAGACAAAACACCTATTTTTGCCTTTATCTCATAGTTGATAACATTAGACTACTGGAGTTAGGTTTTTGGAAGAGCTGCATACTGAATGCTGAGTTTTAAAAATCTGTCTGTAAATATCATAGTAGAAGCTGCTGGTACAGTAGAAAACCTGGGCAAAGTGACTTCTTAACACTGAAAATTAGGCCTACTCCCCAAACAAATGTAATGCACTGTCTGTATTGTGTTGAGTGTTAAATATATGCAATTAATGTTCTAAAGTCCATTTCTTTGAATCATATGTAACAGGAATCTTTCCCTGATGGTAATGGCTATTTCTGTTCTGAGGAACACTGAGCACTTTCCAGATCTTTCTGAGATAGTTTGTATCACCTGACATTTCTGCAGGCAACTTTTGCTCAGTGGCAAATTGGATTGCAAATTCTACAGCTGTGAAGTTATAGGAAACAGGAGTCTTGGCAAATTTCTAAATAGAACTCTGGTAAGGAGTGAGTGGGAATTTAATGAGTACAGATTGTGGCATCAATCTCTTAATTTGTTTTGATTAGGGTAAAGTGCCCATATAATAGGTTTTTTTGTATGTCATACTAGTAAGTATGACAACACTGAAGTTTATTATGTGCTCCTATTTATATTATTTTTCTTTGCTTTTCATTCTTATAAAACTTTTGAGTTTCTCAGTGTTGGGATTGTGGCCTCTTAACTTAGTATTTGTATTTAAATGCTCCCAGCTGAACAATTTACAAAGAAATGATCTTTTGAAGTTCATAGCAGTTGGAAAGAGATTTCCCCTGTGCATGGAAAGACAGACTCTGTATGTGTGTGGTAGCTATGTCAGACTCTTCTTTATGATATTTTGTATTTATAGCTTTATAAGAAGAGGATGCTCAGAGAATTGCACTTTATAGCAACTGCTAGCAATCAGGTGGTTTTATCCTGCATTAAGGAATCCCTCTGACCAGAAATAGTTTTTCTGGGCAAATGAATCTAGTTAAAATCTCAGCGCATCTCACCCTGGGTATCCCCATAGTCTGTCTGAGACCAGCAATATCCCTGTGTCCTGCCTTTTTAGTCTTGCCGGTTCATATAGCACAGTGACAGTCACTTTGGCTGATGAGAGCTGGACATAGCTTTTTCAGAGGCTGCTGCTGTCATTTCTGTATTGGCTAGAGAACAGATGAGATTGCAGAATGAAATTAACTTTCCCTTACAAGAATAAATACAATACACAGCCTACACAGTGCTCCTGGGTCCAAGACAAGGAAATTCCATGGCTTTTTAGAGGGACTGGAGTAAGATTCAGTCTTCCAAGCAGAGCAATCATTTATAAATTATAGGGACAAACATATGATATTTATAAATGCCTACTATACAGAGACTTCCTGTTTCCATTGAAGTCAATGGCAAAATTCCCATTGACTTCAGTGCCAACAGAATCTGGACCGCAATAAGACAAATGTTTTGCATTAAAATGATGATATTATCAGCATTGGGAAGCTGCTTAATGAGGTGGATCTGATAGCTACAGAAGCTGTGGATCATTAGTATGAATTGAATCTTTCTTTGTTTCTCTACTACTTTAATTTAAAATGAAATAGTGTCCTTGTTTTTACGAAGCTCTATAAATTTTCCATCCTGTACCTCAACATGGTTAAAGCCATCATAGTAGTATTATTAGTGAAACCTACTTTGTGGACTCTGTCTTTGTCAAAACAAATGGAAGTTTCTGTTAAGGCAGTGTAGTTATTATCAGTTGTATTCTTCAGACTATTAGCCGTATTCTTAAATTTACTTTCCAGTCAAAAGAGGAACATTTCAACACATGGTGAAAGAAAAATGGTAATTTTCAGTATAAGGAGGAAATGGACACTCTTGAGACAGCAGTGGTTGCAGGATACCCAGGAATGGCAGCAGGTTGGTATTTGGCTGAATAAGTTCACATAACCTGAGTTCAGGAGTAAGGATCTATTCTGTTAGGGATCAACAGCAAGTACAGGACTGGACCCCACTACCATACATTCTATAGTTCTGCCACCAGGTAACTTCTGTCTTTATATTTAAATCATTTACGCTTACCAGAGAGACATATGCAAAACCTAGGATGGGATATCTGAATTCTAATTCTGATGTTGAGCCTCCCTGCCGCACTGGACAGTTATTATTTATTGTGTGCTTTTTGTCAGTACCTCCCTGTGCAGTCTGCCACACATGCATTTAAGTGATAGGCTTTGTCCGCAAAAGAGGGTCCAAGAAAGAGGTAAAAGCTGAAAGGGCGCATCGGGATATTGCCTCAGTGTATGTTGAATAGATTCTTGTGCTACAAACTGCTTCGTTACAAGATCGGTGAATCTAGGAATCGGATCCTACTCAGTGTATCAGAAAGTTCTTCCTATATGTTAAGATGCTGTTTCCTTACAAGTAAAACATGGCTAATCTCTTTAGTGACTTAAAAGGGTGTTGTATGAACTTGCTAGTTACCATTAATTAGTTCTGGAGATGAAAAATTGTACTTAAATACAGGACAGTTCTTTTTTTCTTTTTTTTTTTAGTTTTTCTGTAAGTTCTTAATTTTGGTAAAAACAGAATTTGTCTTACATTAGTCCTGAGGTCTTGCTTATCCCTATATTGATAAAGCTTCTACTGGAAGTCAAAAGAAATTTGCCTGATTTAGGGCTGCTTTATGGCAGATTTGGTCCCTGTATGAATTTTCCCAGTTATCAAGATGGTAGTTTTATTTTAAACTGAAATAGTCCCATCTGATCTGCTATGCAAGACAATATTTAATGGCAAAATATTCAATTCAGAAAAATAAAATGAGTAGTATTTTTTCTATACTTCATTTTGTGCTGTACAGTTCATCTTGGGTTGGGGAGTGAAACAAATATTGTTATGGAGAGCAAAGAAACCGTGCAAATATATTTATGTATTTCTAATTTTGTCTTTGGGTGTTGAATTGCCCTGGGTTAAGTTGCATAATGATAAGTAAAGCAACTGGACTCAATCCAGTGCAAAGTGATGCATGAAACCAGCACTTTTCCCCCCCAGTGTGTGAAAATTTGTATCAGCAAGAAACAGATAGTCTAACTTGTATGTAGCTGGAGAACTGCCTGCATTTTGATACCTACATTCTTTTAAAATGAATCATTCTTCAGTGCAGACACAAGATCCTTAGCTTACTGAAGCTAAGAAGTGACATGCTGACACTGGGCTACGTTAACCCTCCATCTTCAGTAACTTCTGTGTACTAATGTGGCCCTCATAAGTGGTGACCAAAGAGGAGCTGTGGTCAAGGCTGTGGCGAAAGCGGTTATTGTGCGGTATTACAGCACAATACTGTGCTTTGCAAATCCATATTGGAGCTAGGGTTAGATCTGAAATCTGCTAACATCTTGGCACAAACCCAGTGTGCTAAGCTCCTCATCACTGGTACTTTAGCGTATGGTTGCTTGGAGCGGCCTGGCTGCAAAACTCGCCATCCTGTTCAGCCACTTTTTGTCCAGAAGATGGGGCAAGGTGCTTCCTTTTTAAGGAAAGGGCCAATCATTGCTTTTCTACTGGTAATCAGATATATTAGTTGTTACAGGCTCAACAATTATCATAAAAATAAATGCTTACGGTAATGATTTTGTTCTTTAAGCATCTTTCACCCTGAAAACCTAACATGTGACTTTCTACCAACAATGTACCAGGGAACCCTCATCTATAAAAAAAGCCTTTGGTGTTAAAAGGAAACTACATTTTTTAATAAAAATTTACTTTTAAAACAACCCTCCAGCATCAGATAGAGAATAATCAGAGGATAATTTCTCTGTTTTGCCTTTTTTTAAAGTAAAAAATTTAAAGCTTTCTATTTTTAGGCAGCTGCCCAACAGCTACTCTTATAAAGCATAGAATAACAGTATTTGTGTGAAAGAAAGAGGGAAAGGTTTAATTCTAGAATGAAGCTCCTATTTGGATCTGGTTTTGTGGTTTTGTTTTTTTTTTTTTTTTTCAAAGTCCACATTCTCTGGGAGGTAGGTGTTGTATTGGGATTTGGAGCAGTGCAAGAATAAATACGTAAATAAGTCAGATTAGTCTCAGGAGTAGGGAATGTTTTAAGTAATGTTACAGACTAAGCCAGTGTAAAAATGTGTGTAAAGATCATGCAGATTTTGACTGTTGCTCAATCAGTCAGTCAGCAATTCTGCACTTGTTTTTCTCAGTGTGTCTCCTTTAAATAAGGCACAAACATATAAACACATTGCAGATTTATCTTACTTTGGTAGGTGAAGATCTGGAGCCTAATTGTAATTCAAAGTAGCTGTTTATGGCTGTCTTATAGACCTCACAAAGCTGAAACTAGCAATGGGAAAGTGAGTACAACTTTCTCTACTGTGATAGATACCACTGTCCTTTGAATGTACAGCAGGCCTTTTCAAAACTGCTGGGATTTATTAATCACTTTGATTGTTTTGATTGACAAAGGGGCAACTGAACAAATGTAAATCATCATGGATATAGTAATGCATCTCTGTGACCTCTGAATGGCATTTAAAGATTTGGGACTTGTTCCCAAGTACTGAAGCAGCAGGGTAGGAATTGAGGTCTTCCAGCTTTTTGTAGCAGATGTGCAGTACTTCGCTTTTGGATGAGGTATAACTTAAACTATGCTGTTGGAGCAGTCAGCTGTGGAGTATTCTGCTCTTACAATGGTCAAAGGAATGCTGTATGTTGGATAATCATTGCTGGAGCAGTAGAGGGATCAAGCTGGGCAAATTGACTGATCTAACTAAAACCAAAGCGGAAGAATAAATACTGTCTCCTCTAGCTTAGTTGAGGCATTCAGCAGTGGCTCAAAGCTATCTCACTGGGGCCAATGGGCACAGTGCCACCGGAGGCTTTTTAATGGCTCTGATGTTGCTGTGATGCTCCTGGAGGGTGATACGGAGCAATGGCAGCAGATTTTTATTTATCCCAAACATGCATCTGGCACTCCATTACACTTTCTAGGTATGTAACAGTCAACAACCTTGGAACTAGTCTTTGCAAAGGATGTGGCCACCGTGTGTGGACTTATTAAATTCTATACCCATTTGGCAGTCAGTCCTTGCAGATTAGGTTATTTTTGGAGTCTTCTGTGATCGTGGAGCAGGCAGGATTTGCCTAAGAGGAAATGTCATAAGAATAGGATGGAAGACTGAATTCTGTTGCTTAAAGGCTGGTCCTAGAAGAATAGAAGGGATAATGCACTAATCAAATTCTGACAAGGTATTAAGGACAAAAGAAGGGAAAGCATTTTTGAGCTGCCTGCACTAAAGCTGGATGCCTGAAGAATAAAGCAGTTCTTATGCATAAACATAATTTTGATTTAGTTGGCATTACCCAGGGATAAGTCATACAACTATAGCAGCCATAGACATCAATGCATGCAAGAATGGGCCTCACACATGCTGGTGATGCCAAGAAATCAGGGAGACCACCTGTTCCGAGATGAAGTACAATATAAATAAATACAGATACCTAATCTTGCCCAGCTAGTATCAACACAGGTACCACACATTGCATGTGATAGACATTGACATGCTTATGTGAATAAAGCATACATGCCCTGACCTGCTTTTACAGGAGAAATGTAAGTAACAGAGTGTGTGATCATAATCAGGAACTGTTTAGGAAGAGCTTTTTGTTGTGATCAGTGACATCTAGTTGTCTTTCCTTCACTGTGATATTTATGTAAATGTAAGTTATTCAAAGAGAAGCTGATTTTCAGACTACAGTGAAAGGCAGGTGATCCACCTCTGTATTGTACTCTGCAGTATGGCTCTGCTGCAGCCATGGTGGCAAAGATGGGGAGATCAAAGCTTTGTACATGTCAGTCAGGGGTTGGCTTGCTGAGTCCTCTTCCTTTGTGTTTTCTAAGAGACTATACTGTAGAAGCAGAGAATGGAGACTGAAGAGAAATAAATAGGCAGGGAGAAGGGAATGACCAAGAAACAGGAAAATAACAAGAGTGAAAATGTGAACAAGATCTTGACTTGTACCACACATCTTAGACTGTCTTGCCTTTCTCCTCTTTGCTTCCATTGTCTGAACTTGGCAGGAAGAATAGGACAAGTGTGGTAAGCCTGCAAATACTAAGTTACAAGCTCTGGCAGGATTGACATCAGTATGTTAGGATGTCTCTTGGCTCCCCCAATTTTCTTTCCCTTCATATCTTACCTTAATATGTTTGTTACACTTCATAAGACTTCTTAAAATGTAAAGCCTTTAGACGCGGAGGATTTGCAAACATCAGTGTAGGAAACACTTGTTCAAGGACCAAGTGTTTGAAGTACTCACCCAGCTTGGCTCCTAGCCACTAGACTGTCTCTAGCCCAGCTCACCATCTCGCCGTTTGCAATGTCCAGACTCGGTGCCTGCAGAGAGGTTAATGAGCACCACCTTGTGGCTCCTTGGCTGCGGACAAGGTCCCTGGGGTTGCTGGGGAAGGGATGATGCGTGGTTCTTCAGTGCCAGGAGGCAGCGGGATCAGGTTGTGAATTAACTGTGTTCCCCCAGAACATAACGTCCTGTCGGCATGCCGTTGGGTTCTACAATGTGCGTGCAAGCTACGCAGACAAGCTGAGGCCGTAAGTATGTAAAAAATCAAGCCTGTAAAAACACTTGTAATCATATTTTATGAAAAAAGCTACCCCTCTTACACTGCTGAGTTAGCTGGGAGGATGAATATGAGGATTTATTGGTAGGTGCAAAAATCGAGAGACAGAGTGTTGAGACAAGGGGAGGTACAGAAGCAAGTACAGCAGCAAAGTCAAGGAAGTTTCCAGTGCTGCCCCTTCCAGCTGCTCTGTTGTTTTGTGTCCCCTCTCTCTGTGACTCCTTTAGTTCCCACAGGTGAGCACAGAGCTGCTCTGAGGTAATCCAAACCCCTCTCATCCTGTCAGGGTATCTTGTACATGAGCCTTCATCCTGCTGCCATCTTTCCTAGTGCATTTCTCCACAGCGGAGGTTCAGTTCTCCAGAAAGGTTTTCTCCTATAGTCTTGATTCTCTCATCAAGCTATGAATGGCTCCCATTGGCATCGCTACCTGAATCGTATCCACCCATGCTAACTAAACCTTATGTAGATGCCTTCTATTATGTAGAAACCTCAGAAAGCAGATCCTCAAATGAATAAAGGACCCAATTTCAAACAAAGCAGTCCTTTCGGATTTGAAATATCCTGCAGTACTATATCCATTGGGACACAGGAGTGTCTAAGTGCACAATCAGAGTCTATTGGAATTATGCTTATTCTAAGAGAATAAACCAGCTTATTCTGGCAGGCTACAAGTTACAGAGGATTTTGTGATTAAATCAGAATTATTCATACCAATTTCACATGTTCAAGAGTCCAGAAAAATAAGAAAAGATTTCATGTGATGGACAACCTGAGTGGGCTATGTGAGAGCTCTAGAGACAGATTATGATACCATTGGGAAAAAGCTTAAAAGGAACATAACAGAGTGAGTTCAAACCGTGGTAAATATGTTGTTGTTGTTACTGTTATTGATACTACTCCCACAAATGTTTGAGATGTCGTAGGTATTTCTCAGACATACAAGAAAGGATTGTATTTGGCCAGGTAGTTCACAGCAGGATATGAGCTTTTTTTTCAGTTTGACATGGAAACAAACAAAATAAACACAGTATTGGCAATTACTTTGCTTCCTGTTGAGAACATGTTATGTAACTATTCTGGCTTTCTTTCCTCGTAAAATAAGGTGGGGAAGATGACAGCTGTAGAGAAAAGAATAATAGAAAGACATTCAGCCATCTTACAGTAGTTCAGAGAATCACCTTTGGCAGGTACAGAAGTGGTGTCCTTGAACTTATATAGCATCACAGCAAAAGTACTTTATCGCATACCATACTTTGATAAAAGAGAGAAGAATCAATAAAGCAGAGAATGTAGACTGAATAGAATTCTTAGGAGGCAAAGGGTATTTGAAAAGAATATAATAAGCAATCCAAGTTTCTCAAGTCCTCTATAATAACCCATGTCCAATTTCAATTACCAAGGCGGGGGGCTACAGGAGGGTTACTCCTGATTTATACCCAGATAAGTAAGAATAGAAAAAGCAAGCACTTAAGGAATGAAAATTCAGCTGTAAGATTGTAGAGGATAAAATGTCAACCAATAATTAGTTTAGGCAATGGAGGAGAGTGCATTATATTTGAAAAGGGAGAGCCAGACTGCACTATTAGGTGACGTGCTACGGCACTGGAGCCAGTGCAGCAGAAGGGGACTGGAGAGGAGGAGCTGGTCCAGTGAGGTCCCACCATGTGTGTCCTTGCACACATCAGTACACCCAGGTACAAATCAGAGCTGCCTGGTGTGAGAAGCAGATCATTTAGCTACATGTCTCATCCAATGCAATGTGCACTTCACAGGCAGATGTCTTCTTTCAGAGATAAAACTGAACAATCGCCAAAGCTCCAGTGTTTCAGAGAAATGTGAAAAAAACTCAGAAGCTAACTTGTGCAGCAATGGGGATGTGTTGGGAGGAACCTACTGGTTCCCTGTTGATGGAACCTTTTGGCAGTCAGAAAGCTCTGTGAAACATGGGATCCATACACAAGAAATACAGAGCAAGAGAGATCTAGTCTTGTTTCAAACCTCTTTAGGTATGTCCAAAACATTTATTGACCACAGACTCATTTTCTTACTTAGTTATACAACTCTTCAATGGGTATATCAAGTTCCCTCTTAAGACTATTAAGTCCCTTGCCCTTACTGCTGTCTTTGAGAGATCATGCCAATGTGTGATCTCCTTGAATAGTTAGAAAAGTTTTCTTTAGTTTTCAGTCTAAACATACTGCTGATCAGATTATAAAAATTTGATCTCACAGTCATGTTAACCTTTAACTTAGTTCTTTTCGATGCTATTTATCTCAAAATCTATTTATAAAGGACTTGCATATTGTTTCTCCACTGTCACACTGAACAAACCATGCTCTTTTTATCTCTCCCTAAGACTGATATTTCTGTAATCATTCTAATAGCCAGTCTGTACTGATTCCAGTTTAAGCTAATCTTATTCAACACTGTTGACTGGAATTGTATGAATATTTCACACAAAATCTTACCAGTGCCTTGTCTAAAAGTCCCAATATTTCCTTCTCTACTAAAAATCTCACCTAAGCCATCTGAACATTACATTATCTGTTTCCACAGCTGTGTTGTACTGGCAGCTCTGGCACACTGACAGTCTATCAGAACACACAGATCTTTTTCCTTCTCTTGCTTCCAGCTGATGAATCCCCAAAACATGACTTTGCAGTTCACATTATTAAATTTCTATCACTGCAGGCAAGAAGGTCATCTAATTCCAGGGTGATGATCTGGTCCTCCTCAGTACTGGCAATACCTTCCAGCTTTGTATCTCATGCAAACTTTTAGAGGCTGGGCCTGATCATTATACCTAATTCATGGAAGTATACATTAAATGGTATTGCTCCAAAGACCGATCTGTGAGGAACACCATTGGGTAATTTGCTCCATTCTTATAACTCCTTTTTTATTATAACCTGTTGCTCCTTGTTCACATTGCTTTTGTATGAATCCCTATCATCTCCACTTTCAGTAAAGATTTCCTATGGAGCACTTTATCAAATGATCTATTTCAACTTCAATAGACTGAGTTCGGTGCATTATTCAGTGCTAAAAAGATAATTACCTTACTCAAAATATACTAGCTCAGTCTGACATACTCTGCTTTGGTAAACCATGTATTTTTTCTCACATTCCATTTGCCTCCCTACAATTAATTGTTCTTTCTTTCAAAATTTGTTCTAAGACTTAGCATTATACTGAATTTAAAAAATACATTTTAGAATATATATACTTTCTAAAAATACTTTTTAGAATATAAACATTATATTTGCTATACTGAAGTCCTAGGCAAGCTTTCGTTCAGATTCATTAAACACTGGCTGCTTTTACTTGTAATTTCATATACCAGTTATTTCAATTTGCTAGGGAAGAAACTGTAGGTATCCCTCAATGTTTTTTGCATTATGAAATACAGTTTGTTTCTCCTAAGATATTGTAATTTCTGTTATCCTACTGTTTCCTTTATATATCATTCCCATCTCTCATTAGCCTTATGTAAATCAGACCAAACGTCCTCTTTGCTCACTCTGAAATAACACCATCTCTTGTTAGTTAATTGATTATTAAAGAAAACCATCTTTTACCATCTCTATGTCTTTGATGGAGCTCTGCTGTCATTGCTGGCATTTATTTTCTGCTTTATGTCTGGGAAGTTAAAGTCTTCCATAAACAAGGAATTGCGTTTATTATTTTCCTGTAATTTTACATCCCTTATAATTTATATCCAAGTTTGAATAGAGGAAGGAGGCTGTAAAAGATCCTCAGCACTATCCTTCTGGGGCAGTTCGTGTCATCTCTTGTCCCAGTAATTTCCACCCAAACAGAATCTATTTCATCGATGTGATCACAGATTTCTTTACACTCAGCCATTTCCTTAACATTCAGTGATACCCTCCCTCCCCTGCTCTCATTCCTGTCTTTCCTAAGACGCTCCCTACCTAGTGCATTAGTGGGAATATTCTGTCCCCAGCTGAAGTGCAGGAGGCATCTCCACGCTCCAGCAGAGTTGTATATAGACCTTGGAACTTCTGATTTCTAATATTGCCTTTGGCATTGCCATTCTGTCTATGCAGTCAAGACAGTTTTCAAAAGGGACGGGGCATGTCCTGTCAGATGCACACAGAAGAGAAGCTGTGTACTGCCAGTGGTCAGCTGGTAACTGAATACTTTTCACAGTCAAAGATGGTCTGAAATAGACATTTGATAATTTAGCTGCCTGTCTGAACACCCTGACTCCATAGGTCCTCAGGCCCTGACTACCCACTCAGGATTATCAGAGAGAAGTATTAATATGAAGTTATTCATGCTTATTGATTTGTTCCCCTGTGGATATCATTTTTTCAGTATTTTTCTGGCATCCAGAGCCAATGAGAATAGTCAGGGCACTTCCTATGGAGAGATTTGTTTGAGCTAACGAGTCATATCCATGTCTTATTTGTTCTTTACTTCTTCAGAGAAGTTATTTTGGCCACATCATGAAGGCATTCACTGAGATTATAAATTTCAGCAGGGCCAGGGGCCAGGGGAGAAATGTGCTCCCACATACCTGATCCCCTGAATCCACCAGAGATTTGCTTCTCAACAGTGAGTGCAACATCAAACAAAAAATAAAGGACTTGTTGAGAAATGACATTGCTGAAGTTCTTTTCACCCCATTCACTCGTGGCTGTACACACCCAGCTGCTGTTGTTGGGAGTGCCTCCAGACAGAGCTGGATGATGCAAAGCATTTTTCAAATGTTTGCACAATGAAGAATTGCCATCACAGGGTCAGGAGCAACTGTTTTCAGAAAGTAAATATTGTGCATTTCTATGTTAGATAATAGCTAAGGGCAGCATGCATTGTAGCTGGAGCCTGAAGGGAAACCATGGCAGTGAGTTGAAAGAGATATTCTTGTCTCTTGAATCAGGATGAGACTTCTCCTGTGTGGTTCAAGTAATGCTTTCCCTTTCATCCATTACTACTGCCTGCAATGCATCATGCTTAATTTTTCAGAGATGTAAAATTAAATTAGAAGCGGGGAGAGCAGCAAAAGGTTCAGTGATTTGGAGAAAGTGTAATAATTTTGTATCTGACTCATCTTCAAACCATTCCATCAGATCAAAAATAGCTCAACTCCTCTTCAAAGATAAGTGCCAGCAACAGCATCCCAGCAGTTTCACAATGTTTACAGTTTAGCAGCTCTAGTCAGGACTTCTGCAGTTCTCTGTGTAGCAGGAACAGCCTTCTTTAACTGCAATGTTATTAATTCAGATACAGTAACTCTCCTGCCTGTTATCTGATAACACTTTTTGACTATGTTTCATTGCTGCTGTTCTCATACCTTTCCATTGTAGTATGTTACTTACAGAAAGAATTGGCATTTACCTGGCATATTGTATCTGCAAAAGGTTTTAGTAGGTCTTAATTAGTAGTTCTCAGAGCATATTAGGAGATAATTTCTCAATCAAAAGGATAGGAACAGCAAGTTTAGTATTGGAATGTCCCACTGGTATTTCTGTGGGCTCTGTGATGTTCAGAGTATTTTTTGAACAGATGTTTGGTCAAAGTCATGTCTTTTGAGGAGTTTGGGGATTGACTACTGCAAAAGGACAATATGGCTTAAAGACATACCACCAGTGCAATAGTGTTTCTAAAATGATAGAATGGTTTGCAAAGAACTTTTGGCCTGCTGGTAACAAATTTTATATACCTTCCTCCTGCTAGCTGAATGGCAGGAAACTATCTGAAGTTTCTTGTCTTCTTGGCAAACCACCAGATAGGCTGCATGAGGCTCTAAAAGTGAAACATCTAGAATGAAGACAACAGGAAACACAGGCACAAGAGCGTAGAATGAGTTGAGGTGAGCTGAACATGGAGCTAACTTGATAGTACTAATATTTATTACATTGCATGGTGTCATCCTGACCTTGCTTCTGGCTGGAAGGGACAGCCAAAGGGGAATTTATGCTTCCAGTGAATGAGATTGGAGGTGATGTAGATATGAAATGGTTAACTTGAGGAAGTGATGGAATCCATCTAGAATAGGACAAAGCCAGCATCCTTCCTTATCCTCAGGAGTGGCTTGACTGCTAACAGATTTGCAGCACAACCGAAGTCCTTGTTTTGCCTTCTGCCTAACTTCATTAGGAACTGAAACATCTTTTGCCTGTTGCAACTCCATTGAAGTCAACAGATTTGCAAGAGTTTGGAGCAGAGGCTGGTATGCTGTCTGTTGCCAGTTCTTTCTGCTTGCCTCTACTGATAGGTGGGTGAGACAGGAAGGTTATTTCACATGGTGGAAGAATTACAGGTGGGAAATGACAGCTGAAATAAAAACTTGATATTCTGCCTACAATTTTAGGATGATGAAGAGTGAACATGGGTCTTACCTAAGGTTGGTGAGCAGATCCAACTTGTCTGATTCATGTGAGTTATTCCATGCAGTCTGTATACTGCTACTTGGGTTGTAAGGTCCATTGGGTAGATATGATTTTTGTCCATGACTTCAGCTCTTAGGCAGTATGTCACTGCAAATACTACTGTAATTAAATGCTGATGAAGAAAACTGGGCAAATGTGTGCTGTGTTTCTGAACATCATCTTTCAGCTCCAACTCAGGTGGAGTTTTGTATATGCAGCAGTATGTGTGAGATAGCTTAACAGAGATGACAAAACAAACCTGAAACATTTATTATGGGCACAACTACATGGTATATATCATGTTTCTTAGAGATATCAGTGCAAGTATATGATAGTATTAATGGTACTATCATTAATACTATTTGTATTTTAATAATACCTGACTCCCAATATGTATCCCAGGTCCAATTAGGGATGACTGAATAGCTTGGAAAAACAAGTAGTTTTGGTGCCTTCACAGTCAAGGCAGTTAGCAGTTCAGCTATTTATAGTCTACAGCATCAATCCAGGTCTTTCCAAAGCATTATATTCACGTTATGTTTCCAACAAAAAACTTTGCAATGGGAGCTTTCATTCTGATTTTAACTCTTTCAGGCAGTATTAGCAAATCAGGATTGTGATGCTGTAAGATGCATATGAGTCAACATTGGAACCCATACAGTTGAAGTTCTTCTGACTGCAAAGTCAAAGTGCAAAGACTCAATTGACTTGTGGGATAGAGAAGCCTTATGCAATATCTCACATCTTGTTCTATAATCTGAAGATACATAATGTGAGTTTCCAGGGGATGTTTGCTTGAGGGTTGAGCAGAAGGAAAGATCCCAACATCCTAACCTGTTATTTTGTTTCACTATAGATTCATTAGCAATTAGGAAAAATGTTTTATAAGTGATCACGTATGTGTTTGTTCAAAACTGTATTGTAATGTGAATTACATGGCAGTGAAAATACAGAATAATCTTTCCTGTTTACAGAACCAAAGCTGCACAGTCTAGACCTCAATTTCCCCAAAGTTTGTGGTATTTATATAAAGCTTCAGTTTTGACCTAGATCCAGTTCCCATTTCTGAAAGCTACATAAAGTTCTGACTTGTGGCAATTTTCTTCTTAAGGTCATTAGGTATATGTGTGTAAAACCGAGAATTCCAGCCTCTTATCACATTAACTATATAATATTTTCAAGAAGAGTTATTGTTTCTACATAAAGATATGCACAGGATATTGCAGGCAGGGGAAAAAAATGTCGTCCATATATATTTCTTGTTAACTGCTTTAACTTGACTTATCTGGTTTTATAAGCAGCATTGTCAGGGGAATTAATTGCATCAGAGTCAGTGGAGAGAAAAATCAAGGAAGAATTCTACTCACAACAAATTAAGCTTTAATACTGCAAAGTTGTCATTATGTGTATCAAAGGCTGTTGAAAGTCATGTTTCTGGGAATAACTAGGGGGCTTGTTAATGCAGTCACGATCATCTTTCTGACAGAAGCTCACTTTCGGGAAATGTGATACGAAATTTTCCTTAGATTCTCATCTCATTCCCATACTGTGTTTATTTCACTCTTAGTGGGCTTCCTCTTTAATTTCTCAGTTAGAAACTCATTTTACAGCATCTACAAAATTATATAATGAATGATGAGCAAGTCTGAAAGGAGTCTTAAGTGAATGCGAGTTAAATCTTCTTTTCCTAGTTTTGGGAACGGGAGTTCCCTCACTAATTTGAGTTGAGGCCCTTGTATAAATAAGGTCATGTTGTGCTTCTAAACATAGTCACAGCACAAGGCAGATCCCTAATTTCTGCTTCTTGTAGTTCCATTTTGAAAGACACCATTTTCTTCCTAGCATGTCCTTTTTTTAGGAGAGTAAGCCCTAAGTGGGTGTATTTCTTCCTTTCTAGTAATCTCTACAATATCTTATCAGTCTCTTAGGGGCTGACTCTTTGTTCTGTGAATGGCCGGAACTGCTACTGAAGTCTGTGGCAGTTAAAAAAAGTGCAGAATCAAAGAGGTATTTTGCTGGCAGCTTAAAGGCTTACAGAATTTGTAGCACTAATGTAGACATTGTTTCTCTGGGATTTTATATGCATTCTTATGTATGTCTATCATGTGCAAATCTATCTGTGGAATTCCTTTTCTGTCCTTCCTCAATAATTCTTTTTTTTTATGATTGGGCAGGAGCCTGAATTCTTTTTCCGAATGTAGTAACATGAAGCAAAAAGCAAAAACTTATCAATAATAATGCAGTAGGCAGAGAACACATGAATGCCTGTTCTACTCCAAATCCATTTGACTATGTCTCATTTATGCTAAGATTGCTATACACTGATCATGCAGAAAACAATCAGACCCAGTGTAAGAGTCTCTTTCTTTTCCAGAGTGGTGTAAATAAACATGACTATAAATGATAGCTGTTCCCAGTATTTCCTGGGCCAGATGATAAATTGGACTCAAAATTACATACACAAAATGCATGACCAATTGCATATTTTAATTTGTAATTATCACAAGTGCATATGCTAATTGCTTGTTATGCAGTAGCAGTAAAATAAAAAAAACTGTTTCAGTTTTTGTTGTTCATACATTTGCAGTGTACAACAACTAGTTTATTGGTCCTCTGAATGTAATGAATATTCTTTCTCTAGGTGAATGATCTATATATGTATCTATAAATCATTAAATGCAAGATTCCTTCAACATGGGGTCAGCAAATCCATAAGTGATTATGTACCTCCTGTGTTCCAAACGGTGACCTTCATATGTCTGTCTTAGTTTTTAGCCTCTTTAACCAGGGGGCTGAGCATTGTGTTTTCCTTGTACAGCACTAAGCATACTTTCTCTGATATTCTGTAATGTCTTGTGATTCGATACAGCAGTACAAAACTCTGCTTAAAGGAAGCACATATCCAGAGCCATCTCAGTGGTGGACAAAACTATATTTCAGACAAGGACAGGAATGACAGAGCAGAAAAGCAGTTAGAGCACATATGGAAAGCAATACCCACTGGTGAGCTCTTTGGACACTAAACCAATCAATGGCAGAGCTCCTGTGTGTTTCTCTCTCAGAGTTTAACTATAAGGAGAACTGTGTATATTAATTGAGCCACCTCCATAAGTGGCAGCACCTCCACAGCACCAGAGCCTAGGGAGAAGGTTAGCCTGGGTTCAAGCTTTAACGAGTGCTGTTTAGATCTCTCTGGATATCATTGGCAGGTGATGGTGGGGCACAGACAGGATCTCCTGCCTTTCAGTGATCATCTTGATGTTCTAGAGACCTTTGTTCTCCGCCTTCTCTCCTATTAGCACCTCCTCTACAGGATGAGGCTCCCAATAGATGAGACTAGGAATCCTCAGCATGGATATTTCCTCTCCAGCCGGTCCGCTCAGGCAGGGAATCTAGATCAGCATGGAGAATGCTAATACATTGTTGCCAGGCTTGTGTTTGCCAGCTGGAGCAAAGCACATTGCAGCAAGGACGTGTGTACAAGCCCATTCCCAGTGGTGGGACCAGCTAATTGTTCAACGCTGGCAGTGAAGAGGAAAGCTCTTGTGACAATTCTGATCTCCAACAACTGTAATCAAATACTAGGCAGAGGAAAACTCAGACATGATACACTGATGTTTCTGCTTATGCACAAAGAGCAGTGGAAGATTTTCATATAAGACAGGAGTATTTGACATGTGTAGGAATGTAATACAAGTTGTGTTAATTTGCTTGATAAAAATAACATTTTCTGTTACCTACATTCAGTGATTCAGCATTTTTGAGACACGTCTTTGATGAAAATAAATGTGTCTAGAGGTTTGTGTGGGATGAAGATTATATTTGGGTCAAATTAAAGAGTGGTCCTTACTGTGTTGGATGGTTAAGCTGTAAAATTTAACCAATGAAAGGGTAAAAGTGATAATCTTGCTTTTACCAGCTCAGCAGTAAACAGAGCAGGTGCAAGCCATGTTTAATCCATGACCCCTGGGAAATGGTAATGTTAATTTCTGTTGTCTTCCTGTGCCAGATGTCAGGCGCTCTGAATTTCTAATTGAGAGCACTAGCTAGAAAGACTGATAAGGCACAACTGAGCACCTGGGTTGCATCAAAATGAGAATAGCTCTGTTAACCGCTGCTTATTGTAATATCCCACTGTAGGCAGCACCTGTGGTGTGACTTTATAAATAGATAACCTGAGCTGTGTTCACACAAGGTTAATTCAGAAGTTGTCAGCTTGTTAGGCAGCTTTCCAGCGATGTGCTGATAGCACATGCTCACAACACAAGAGGAAATCATGCTTACTGTTTATAAGGTACATTATGACAAAGTTGTGGGTTTTTTTTCCGTATCTTTAAAATTCCTAGTCTGCTTCTGCATTAAAAGGAAGTTTCAAGTAGATGTGATTTTAACATTTTCTAATGTCTTAGAGTAGGTATGTCACCTGCCATGTTCTAAGAACAATTGGATGGTCAAAACTACTTAGCACTGGTTGCATGCACTCGCAGAGGAATTAAAATTTTGGCAAAGGTGCTGTTAACTGTTTTCTCATTTAGTTTAATCCTTTATGATGTTTTTTTCAATTTACAGTGATGGTCACTGTACCCCATGGAGTTTACTGCACTGAAACAGCACATCCTTTTGATATTGTGTACAGATCTGAATAAGAGATCCTCTTGCTGAACATCCTACAGCCCTTGGATTTTGATTAGCTTTGGATCTTTAGATTGAATTTCCTTCATGTTCAAATAATTTGCATTTGAAATTATGAAGAAAAAAATGTATCTTGTTAGCCACCACTTCTTCCTAATTACTCATTTTATATAGAGGTTGATTCACGAGTTTTGTAAATAGTCAGCAATTTATCATCAAACCCTTTTCTACTGTTCAGAAGTCACTTAGATTCTGTGTTGTCTCATATACCATAAGCATCCTACTAAGGTATATTTATTGGTTTCTACATTACTTTGGTAGCAAAAGAAAGCACCAGTTTTCCATAAAGATAAATGCATTTTTTATTTGGATGAATTTTTCCTTTCCTGGATTGGAGAGGAAAATTATAACTACTGACATTTATTGAATGAAATTAGACCTTTTCAGTTTAGTCAAAGCTTTGAAAAGTAGCAAAGAGGTGAGCATTTTAAAAAATGTCTTTTGTGCCGAGGTAGCTACTGCTCATACAAGATGGGATCATTCCTTGGATTTTCCTAGAGTTCATCAGTAAAAATGAGACATATTTCTGCATATACTGGCACACATGAGTAATATCAATCACATAAGCAGCCCTACTCCCTTGTAGGATATGGCCAAACCAATATAGTGCCAAATTAAAGGACTTGCAATATTCCTATGATGCTGTAACGAGGGGGAAAAAGAATATCCTGCATGGCGACTTGAGCTCATTAAGTTGTTAGTATTGGAGATGAAAGAACAGTTGCAGTAAGTATGATCCTTGCTTAAATTTTCACTATCTTTTTATCTGTCTGTATTTTACAATCCTACTAGCAAAGCAACTTCACCTGTAAGACTCCAGACTTTTAAATAATTTTGTAAACCTGTTTCTGTTGGATTAGTTTTATTAAAAAGGTGAGGAAGGGATTGTGGAAGATAGGAGGACTTTGATTCTTGGGTGATCTTTAGAGACTCAGACTGCAAGGATAAGGAAAATAAGCTTATTTCAAGCCTGTTTTTTGTAAGTAACCAGTTAAAATTAATAAGTAAACTTTTAAAATAAGATACTGTTGTTAATAGTGCCAAGGTTTTTAAAAATGCCTCTGCAATTTGTTTCTAGTGAGTTGTTCCTCGTCTGTGGCACAAGCTCTGCTCATTGGTTTTCATTGCTTTCTCTGTGACAAATTTTCACTGAGGTATTTTATACCTCTTTCCGTTCTGATTACCAAATAGTACAGAAATGTATGTCCAATTACTACCTTTGATAAATGGTTCTTGTTCTGAATTTGGTCTTTTGAACCCATAACTATTAAAAATAAATGAAAGTATCAAAAGTTATGTTTTCCAGTGTACATGTGCTAGATATATTGGTTTGTGCTCCTTGCTCAATTGGCAAGATTCTTCCTGATCCTGCTTAATTTGTCTTGATTCACCTTGATTCTTCTCTGCCTAATTGGTCATGTTCCAATTTCAGTGCTCTGGAAGGCAACATTCATTAATGTAAGAAGAATGAGTAACACTGCAAAGCATCGACATTTCAGTAAAAGGTAGATCCTTCCTTCCCTTACAGTGCTTCAGTGAACTACACCTTCCTCTAAATCTTGAATCCTTGTGTTTTTCTTCCAAGTGTGCACTTTAGCTGAAAGCATCCAGAGCACCAGTTGTCCATATGTTAGCAGCTCATTTACTCTGTTTTATTTATCCCTTTCTAGATCCAAGTGCTTCTTTTAAAAATTCCTTTTGTCAATATTGCAAATTATTTCCAAATTGGGATGAGCTTTCCCCCCCATACGTAGAGTGGTGCTTAGCCTGAAGTCTTTGCTTATGCTTTCACTAAAACTAAGCGTGGAAGCCAGTGAGAGACTGTTGAAGGGGAATGCAAGTGAGCTGAGCTAATTTCTGGTTTAATTTTTGGAGCAGTTACTTAGAATCAGGTTATTAAAGATATTTAAAATGAGAGGTGAGTGCCTACATATGTAAAAAATTGTCCTTTAATCTTCCTCAAGCTTCAGCTTGCTCAATGTTAATGAGGACTAGTACTTGTATGAGGGTTTTTCTTAATTATTTTTTGTAAAGTTAGGTATAAAGTGGAAATGGAAAGTATTACATTAACAGGTAGGTTGGTCAAGAACACCCCATTTGAAAGGACTCAAAACAATTTTTCTCCTTCAACAAGTGACACATTCAAGTGATGATGTATAATATTTATCAAAATTTAGTGTTAGAATTACTTTTTAGAGAGACATGCAAATCATATTTTATCTTCTGCTTAATGTTTTCCTTCCGTTATTGAAAGGATCTGTGATGAAGAGATTCCTGCTGATCTAGAGGTCCAGAAACAGATAGTGCTTTTTTGGCAAGCTTGCATGAACAGTGTTTATGCTAGCAAGATACTTATTTAAACATGGCTAATTACAGGACCATTCACTGCACCCTGTAGATTGTTTGTTTGTTTTCAAAGAGGCACTGGTTCTAGAACTTGAAAATAGTTTTACTAAACCCTTGCGCTTAGGCTGAAATGTTGCTGAACTATTCCTTTGCAGGAGTGCTGTTCTTGCCATATTACACCTACAGTGTAAAACCACATGAAGCCTTAAGCAGTACCACTTGCTTATTTGAGTGGTCTCAGATAGGACAAGTTTTTGAGAGTTGCTGAGCAGCTTCCACAACTATTGCTTTAATGAAAGTATTGCATGAGGAAAGGCTAAGTTGAACCCTTGTTGTTTGATCTGTTGTGTCGTACTTGGTCTGTTTGTGAGAATATTCTTTTTGTTTTGCTTTTTTTCCCTTGACACACATATAATGTATATTTAGACCAGTACTGCATTAGACATTCATTTGGTTAAATAGTTTCTCACTATATTCAGTACTGCTTTGCTGCATCTGCAGCAAAATTTAATAGAGCACACAGTTTAGTGTTTGCTAAAAATAAATAGGAGATGGTAGCAAGGAATTTCTAATGTAGCTATGAAAGTTTTACAACAGCTTCTTTACACAGAAGTCATCATTTTGCATTTCCTTTTATGTTAATGGAAATTACATAGTTAAATCTCCTATACCTTTGGAGAGAATAGACACACACAATTTCTCTCTCAAAATTTTGGAGAAAGGTTCTATAGGAAGCTTTAAGATACAGAACTATCACCACAGATGTAACTTAGTCCAGCATTAGGCAGCTGTCAGTGGCATAAAAACCAGTTTCAAAATTGGCATGAATTGGCATTTTGGCTGGCAATGTCATCAGAGAGTGGTATGTGGGGAAAGAAATTTGCCCATTCATGACTGTATTTCTTGTAAGCCAGGATAGAATCCTGTTGAGAAGAAATTAATACTGATGTTGACACTTCTTATGCCTTTTTGAGGGAGTACTTAAATGCTCTTTCACAAAAATTAATTCTTTTGCTTAACTCTATTGATTCTATAGGATGGTTCAGTGGACTAAAGTGAAATGAATTTGATTTAATAAAGTAAATAAAGTAAATTTAAATGAACTTAATAAGATACATTTACAATTACTATCCAGCTTCATATCTTAATGTTAAAACCTCTTCAAAGTACACCTGTTTGAAGCCAAAGTAGGTAGTGCCCTTCCAGATCAGGCCAATCAAAATACAGAAGGTATTCCTGAGTGAACAGAAATGAAATTTGTACGAAATTTTCCAGGACATTAGTGGCAGATGCAAATCCAAATATGAAATATTTCCCAAGAAGAATGTAATTCCTTAATGGATTTACAAGGAATGGATTAGCAGGAGCTGCTGGATCTTTAAACACATTTTAAAATTAATACAAACTGAATCTTCTACCAGTGATTCAAAATATGCCCTGCCATATTTTTCAGAGGTTCATTTCTCCATGTGCAAGCTTAATTTGTGGGAAGAAATCAGAGAGTTCTGTTCTAAGCCCATTTTAGAGTGACAGATGGATACTAAGGGGAAAACATTTGACTCAAATAAGTAAATTTCCTTTACTGATTGTTTAAAACCCAGTTTCCTTTAGCCAATTTTCCTTGGGAGCTATGTAAAATCATTTTGGATGCTGTAGTATTGGAACTGGGAAAGATGCCTCCAGTTATATAAAAACACTATTAGGTCACTTATGACTGAAAGTGGAGGTTAAAATCAGTGATATTTATTTTGCCTCTGTCAGGTGGAGAAGCAAATTACTCTGTTAAATATAAAAAGACAACACTGACAGGGAAAGAAGAGGTTATATATGAAAGGATGAGACATTTTTCTTTTGGGGGGAGAGAGAGACAGGTGTATGTCTCAACATTCATATATACAGAAACTAATCTTTATGCTTAAAACAGTGACTTGGAATAAAGACTTTGGTTCTGTGATCAGCTCTGTTCCTGATGCTCAGTGATACTCTGTTTTGTAGTAAGCAAATAGTGAATCTTTTGGGCCCTTATTCACAGTTACATTGAAGACCTTTAACACCCCTCTGGCAACTTGCTCAGTCTGCTAGACAATATTCCTTCCGCACCAATAATGTTTTAAAAAATATTGAAGAAAACCAACTGAAAATAAAACCATCAACATCCTTTAGTTGATCTAATTATCTGTCTCTAAAAAAAGGTTTTAACACCTCCCACACGGAACAGCAGCTTCAGTAATTTGGCAATGATAACAGCGCATAATCAAGACACGTGAGGTTGTGATATGTGGTAATACATCCTGTTTTGTGTGCAGGAAGGGTTTTGTTTAAGTAAATATATTTTCTTTTTAAGTACCTTTTGGATTACTTGCTATTAGGTTGCTCATCCCATTAGTCTCGTATAGTTACTACAAATGTTTAACTGCAGAAATCGTAAATGGGTGAATTGTAACATTCCTGAGGATGGCAGATAGGAGATTAGGCTTTGCATCTTTGGGGTTTTTTTTGTGATGTTCATTGTGTATTTGAAGACAGGGAGTAACTGTGACTAACGTGTAGAACAAAGGATTGGAAGGTTTGGTTATTTAGCTTCTACCAGTGACTAATTCACAGCTAACCTTAAGTGTACCATCATTATAGAATAGTGCTCTGACAAGTCCTTTTAATGATATGCTGCCATAGCTTCCCAGATGATATTACAACATGATGTTTTATCAGCAAATTACATCAAAGGCCTGCCTAACATTCAATTATTACAGGGTGGGTTGGGAAATAAAGCAGTCTGCTGTGTTTAAAATGCAATGAATTGTTTACACTATTGAAATGAGAACACCCTTGCACTGTAAACCTGCTGATAGGCTACAAATTAAGTTTTTATGTCTGTAGCTGCTATGAACCTCAAAATTATTTACGTATGGAATTTGCATGAAGTCTGTGACAGATCTCAGAAGAACCTTAGACCCTAGACATGGTAGTGATAGGTACACTAGATTTGCCCATGTAGTTATACCACGTAAGTACAGTGTAGTCTGAATAACGATCATTAAAAAAATGTGGCTATAATGTCAACTAGAAG
This sequence comes from Aquila chrysaetos chrysaetos, assembly GCF_900496995.4. Taxonomy (NCBI): domain Eukaryota; kingdom Metazoa; phylum Chordata; class Aves; order Accipitriformes; family Accipitridae; genus Aquila; species Aquila chrysaetos. Next base: position 8,472,394 of record NC_044028.1, on the reverse strand, counting down.
GAGACACATTCACATCCAGAGGCCCCAGGCCTGAATGTCCATACTCAGTGGAGGGAGATTTGATACAGTGAAGAATAAAGAACTAACCTTGAAGTTTCCACTGGGTATTTGCAGTATACATAAAGACCTGGCTGCATGCTTGTCACCAGCATCAGTTTTACATCAGTACCCAGCTATTTAAGTTGAGATGGTAACTGTTTGTACCTGAAAAAAAATTAATGTGTTACATATTGCATATTACGTATCACTGATTTTAAAGGGAAAGGACCACGTTTTGCCTTCCCAGTCCATCAAATCTACAGACAGCCAGACAAGGAATACTTTGGGACTGTTTATTGTTTTATATTGGTTTTAAAAAATAATTCACAGTAAGCAGCATAATGCATTAATAATAGTTTACTAAAACAACAAAAGAGAAGGTTGTCTCCCATATCATTAGTCAAGTAAAATATTTCCCTTGGAAGAAAAACTAATTAGAACATTTCAAAAAATATGGGTCATTTGGTAGTACAATTAGTGTCTTCAAGCCAGAGAGAGGGTATCTGGGGGTGGACACAGACTTGCTAAGAGGAAAGTAGTTTGATTTTAAGTACATCCCTGTGGTAGGAGAAAAATTACACTAGAAAAAATTCTTAGTGACAGAGAGATTTAGGTTTATGTTGTGTCTTCCTGGACATCATGTTCCAAGTGCTACTTTTGAGCACAAACCTTTCTTTTCATGAAGTCCCAGGGGTGCACTCACTGTACATTTCTTTGGAGAATCTGTGCTCCCAAAGTCATTATATAAGCTTGACATAATTAGCCTTTTTGCTAAATTATTTGGAAAATGGAAATCTAGTTTGTTAGTGGTATGGTATTTCCCTATTTCCTCACTATACAGAGTCCCTGATTCCTTAGGATTAATGCCTCCGTTTATGCTACTTAAAACCGTCACCTCATTTTCAGGTACTCTAAATTCAGCAGAATTACATGCCTAAACCTAAACCAGAACAATCTTTATTTCTGAGTCCTGCTTGTATCGTTAGTTTAACAAGGTCATTTCCAGCCTTGGAAACGCGTAGGCTGCAGGGGGTAGTTTATGCCCATCTCTGTGTCTAACTTGAGACTCATTGTACTCCTCTTCCGCGGAGGAGCGTGAGTAACGCAGGCGCACGGTCCGCGGGAGGTGTGAGGAACGGCACGGAGGAGCCGTGTGCCCGCTCCCGCTCGCAGCGCAGGTATGGCGGCTCCTCAGGGGAAGCTCTGCCGGAGGCCTCTGCGGCTTCTGTGGGAACCAGGCTCTGGTTTTTTTACTTTTTTTACTTTTTAGTTTCCTCGCTCGGCCTCTGGCACAGAGTCGAGCTGCGGGTGCACGGAGGGGGAGAGAGCCGAACACGCATCGCCCCGGTCCAGAGCTCCGCCACGGCCCCACGCCGGCTCCGTCCCCGGGGGAGTCCCCAGGGCCGGGCTGGCCTGGAAGAGCACGACACAGCCGCGGCCTCGGAGACACGAGGGCACAGGCTGGGGCCTGCGCTCCTCTGTGCGGGGCGATCCCAGCCGAGGGGCCCGTGTCCGCGTCCCCTGCCCGTACCGGGGGCCCAGGGCGCGTTAAGCGCGGCCTCAGCGGGGCCGCCGCGAGCACTGCGGGCGGGCGCCGTGCCTCCAGGCGGCGCTGTTCCCGCTACTCCCGCGTGTCCTGCGCACGGGCTCGGCCAAGCCCCTCCTCCTGCTCCCGCCCTCGGGAACGGCGCCGCCAGCCGGTTGGCGGAGCGCGCCTTCAATCCGAGGGAAACTCCGCCCTCCTCCCGTCGCCCGGAGTGCGGCTTGATTGGCAGGCGCGCTCCGCCGTTCTCGCGCCGCAGCCTTCGCTCGCCCTAGCTCGCCCTCTGCAGAGCGACTGGCTGATCTGGCTGTCAATCACGGATTAGGCCCGTCCTAGCCAGCGAACCCTCCTCCCGAGCGTGAGGCGCGGGTTGATTGGCGCACGGGGCTGTCAATCAGCAACGCGCTCCACCCCCTCCCGGTCAGGTAGCCCGGAAGATGGCGGCGGCGGCGGCGTCCGCAGGGGCTGGCGGGGTTCTGTGAGGGGAGCGGGGCGGCGGGGTCCGATGCCGCGGGCAGCCGCGCCGCGGAGGCGGGGGGCAGCGGCTGCCGCGGGGGCTCGCCGGAGACGCTGAGAACCTCGAGCCCCTCGTTCGGCGCCGAGCCTCGGGCCGGGAGCGGAGGGCATGCAGCAGCGCGGGGGGCTCGGCGGGGGTGCCGGGCGGCGGGGGGGCGGCCCGCTGCCCCTCGGACCCCGGCGGCCGCTCGGGCTCGTCCTCCTGCTGTCGCTTCTCTTGGGGAGCGGCGGGGCGGCTCCGCTTCCGCGAGCAGGTGCAGGTGAGGCGCGGGAGGCGGCGGGGCGAAGCCGGGTTGGGGCGGGGGGGGGGGGCGGCGGCTCCGCGGCGGGGCCTGCGAGGGGAAGCCTGGGGGCCGGGCAGCCGCGGGGGGCCTCGGCCCGAGGTGCCGCCGGTTGGGGCCCGGGGCTCTGGAGGCGCGGCGGCGGTGGTGGAGCGAGGGGACTGCGGGTTTCCAAACCCCCCTCCCTCCCTCCCCCGTGCTGCGGGCAGGGCTCCGCGCCGCGCTCGGCGCTCTCCCCTCGCCGAAGCGTCGGGAAGGGCACGGCGGGTGGATGGGGCTCCGCGACGGAGTGGGCTGTGGCTCCCGTCCTCTAGGTCACGTCTTGTGCCGGTGGCATTGAGCGATATCCCGCTGTCGGTATCTCGGTCTCTCCAGATCGAACTACGTGCTTGTTCTCTCCGGGTGCTTACCCACATACGTTCTTTCTATAGTGGCTACCGTTCTAGTCGATACAGACCTCGGCGTGATTTTTCTGTTTCTTATTCTGACTGTGAATCACCGGGACTCCCGTTCCTGGGTGGAGGCTCTTCGGGGCAGACGGCGCTTCCCTCCTTTCCGGTCAGATTAGTCGGATTCCCCCCCTCGGCCCCCCCCGGCCCAGTCTCTCTAAATAGTCATGTACTTCACATTTATTTGTCTCTTATGTTAGGTAATGCTGACTTCCTTCGATTTTCTTGCTTATTTTCCTGTTTGTCTTGAAAGCACAGACTAAAAAATACATCCTCTCAGTTGTATGAGTTACTGATCAGAGACTGAATTTTGTTAGGTTTGGTTTGAATGTGTACTGAGATTCATTTCTAGCCCCGAAGAGTTGAAGAGCTGAAATAGACAATATGTTCAGAGAGGAGGAGGAGAAGCAGTGTGGAAGGAGAGATCTGAAGCACAGGGATTAGGTAATTTGGCTGCTGTTCCACAGAAAGTATCGAAACTGGGAGTGGAACCCATGCTTCCTTTATTTTTGGACCTAGGCCTCTTTCCCAATTTTTTTTTTCTTCCCAAGAACATTTCTGAATTGTTCATAAGTTACTTGCTCCATCAGCCTTCTTTGAGTTTTTTTTCTTAGTTTCTATAAAAGTAACCTTCTGAAAAATGGAAAACTGTCAGTGAAATCTGTATTTCCTTTGAGACTAAATGATAGTTTTCTCATTTATGAAATAATTGAAGTTTGTCCAAATAATATTAACTCATCATCAAGCTGTAAGGTAAGACAGCAGAATCAGTTCTGTGTGGAGGTCTTTTCTGCCTTTTCTGTGTCTTACTTTTCCTGAAATTTGGTTGATTTTTCTATTTAAAGGTAGATGTCAGTGTCTGCATCCAGTGCTTTCTTCTTTTTTTTTTTTTTTTTTTTTTTTTAAAAAAAATTCCTCTTTGCTGTCAGGACTATGCGATGTACCTTACAAAGCTGTGAGATCAAAACATAACTTCCATGACAGTGATAAAAAGCTTCATTCTCAGAATGAAAAGCTGATTGGACAAAATACAGGAGATAATATTGAAGTGGGTTTTTTTAATCTTTTTTTTTTTTTTTAAAGGCCAAATAGGGTATGCTAAGTGCAATACTGCTAGGAGAAGTACTTATGATGTTGTAATATTGGACTCGTACAAAATGAATTTGACATTGTAATTTTATATGTTGGTTTTGGTTATAATTTAGGCCAAAGTATGTATACATGGGAAGTTATCTGATGTTTAGCAAACTGTGCCAAATCGTGTCATGGAAAACCCAGTGAACTCCAGGAAATGAAACTGCTGCTTTCGGCTGTATCTTTGCCCATATAGTAAGAAGCAATGTATTCAGATTCTTTTATCAACAGGTGCTTAGTATTTAAACCTTTAGGGCCTCAAGAGGAACCTTTTCCAGTTTCATTGGCATCCCTTTTGCTGGGAAGACTTCCTACTGAATGAAATAATGTACGCGAAGGGGTTTGCATGCAACACATTCTTAGTCTGCAACATGTCCTGTATCATCACTACAGCAGTAACCAGTTAGAAAGCTACAAAGACTTTTTTCCTTCCTTTGAATAGCTTACCAGTGGACGACAATGATGCTGTTTTGTCTTGAACCTTCTCTGTCGTTCTAGGCAAATTTTATAACCTGTCTAGAAGACAAAACTGTGACTTTATTTTGCTGGGTTAAGAATCATGAGTTGTGTTTAAAAACAACTTGGGCATATTGTGAATTTCTCTCTCATATGTCCCATGATAGGTTGCTTTGGTTTCCTGTATTGGTACTGGCAGTCGCTGATGGTCTCTGTTCTGGGCCTCGGCAGTTTTTGCAGTTCACTCTAACGCTCAGTCTGATACATAAAAGTTGTAAACTTGTGAAGAATTTAATGGGCTTTTCATAAAGTAATTATTAATTGGTTTCAGAATTATTTCAGGATTCCACAATACTTCACCTAGCAAGAAGGGTTGCTGCTTTCACAATGGAGAAAGATTTTTGATGGGTATTGCCCTGAGCTTGTCACAGGAAAGGTGGGAAACCACAGAAAAAGGAGGAAGGTGTCTGTAGCTGTTGTAGTGAACTTTGCGGAATAGCTCATGGAATATACCCGTAATAAATTAACTTCCCTTTTGGGGAGGAAGCTGGAAAGCAGGAAGTGCTGATGGGCAAGTTGTAGCAAGACTAGATTGGATTCCTTCTTCCAAAATGCTCCATTTTGTGGAACTGCTGTGGAAATATGCCAGACTGTATGGCTGGGGAACTGTCAAGTTCCCAGGGCCTTGATCGAGATGAATGATGCCATTCTTTTTAAGTATGGCTTCATAGTGTTTGCAGATGAAGGCGTGCATGGATGATGTGTTCTGTATTTGTTTTGCATTTGTGAGGTTATATTTTGAAACTAATTTAATTTTTTTTCTTTTCAACAATAAGGAGAGGAGGTAAAGGAAATAAGGCTTTAACTGTTCCCCTGGTAGGGTTCAGAGCAATTACTGTAGAATATAGGAAAAACAAGATGTTGAAGATGCGACTAGCTAAAAATACTTTGACCAACTTAGATTTAATTTATTCTGTGAATGGAAAAGGAGGATACTGATATGTACTGTGATAGTTCCGAATTTAAAGTTTCACTTTATACTGGAGGTCAGAGCTGGGGCCAGGTCTACTGGAAGGGACTTAATAGAATGAAATGCTGTAGTTGTTTTGAGCTTGTGGAGTATTGGTGACTTTACATGGCTGCATCAGGCTAAGAGGACTTCCACTTTTAGTACTGTGTGGCTGAAATAAGGGCATTTGGGAACTGCTCTTTAGCAGCACTATTTTGTAGCCAAACACAGTGCATTATAATCTGACACGTCTGCCTTACTGTGCTAAAGCTGTACATTTACATTCAGGCTCTCTTTCTGTTCTTCTGACTTGGATTTCCGTACTTGACCTTAATTCAGCTGCCTCTCCAAGAAAGCTGAGAATCTGAACCAAGGGTATATGTGTAATGTCAGACAAAGTATTTCTGTCATCTCTGTGCTATATGGAGTCTTTGCAAATACAAACTAACAGGGACTCAAAAATATTCTCATTTTCCTGTAAAACTTGAATAGGTGGTAGCATTTTTAGCAGGTGTGTTCAATTTTACATTTGTAATGAATTGGGTAATCTATTCAGTCAAATTGAGGCAGCTGAACTGGTGCCTATATGTTTTCTTGGTTTGTGCTGAGAACTTCAGTCTTGAGACTTCCCTCCTGGACCAGTTGAATATCATGGCAGTGAGTCCTTGCTGATGAGCTTGGTCACATACAATCCAAGAAAAGATGCTTAGAAATTGGTGTATAGTATCCAGAGACACCCATCTACAGTATCTGGATGTTCATGCGGCTGTATCTAGTATAGTCAGCTGGCCATAGATGACAAGTTAAAACTTTGAGATTAAGTCACTGTTTTTTTATTTAAGAGGAGTTCTCTAGCATGTGTATACTCTTGGGAAAATTGTTGCTTTGGCTTGATGTTTCTCTTGGAGTTCTGTCAGACTGGGGCCCAATTGTGGTTGTAGCCTGTGGTTTGGTACAATGTGAAATTTATGTGACACTTGCATGTAATAAGAAAAGCAATTTTCTAGGCATATGCAAGTTAGTGACTTGCATCACTTGAAGTTAAGAAAAATCTTGCTTGTAAAGTGGGGATTTTAATTAGTGATATATACTTTTATTGGGAGTGGTCTTTCCTCCTCCTTTCAAGCACTAAACTTATTTGCTTCTCCTTATATTTCTTTTTCTAGCTTCTGTCCCAGACACCTAATAATTGTAGAGCTAGAGCTGCTAAGTTGTCTTTTATCTTTTGTTTTTATCTGTGAGTTTGTGACTCTGAGGTAAGAAGCCAACCCTGACTCTCTGGCCTGCAGGAATGTTCCATGTAAGGCTTTGTTCACAGGCTTGGTCTACTTTCTGTGCCTCTGGCTGTAAAAGTGTCTGCATTTCGCTACAACTAAAGCAGCCCCTATAGGAGCAGGTCACTTTTTGAGGTTGTTTCTCACACCTTGAATACTTGGGTGTATTTAATAATTCCTTGGATATTGTTGCAGTGTGCTATTATTAAGATAGCCCAGATCAGAGGCAGTCTAAAGGTATGTTGTCGTAGCATCAGGCACAGGTCATTGGTTTGAAAGGGCCCATTAGTTAGTGCTGGTTTTGCCCCAGATCCGGTATAAAAAGAGGAATTTGTGTTTTGTAGTGAGATCCAACATTCTGCTTGAAAAGCGTGGAAGACAAAGTTATATTTTGAGGGGCTAATGAACAACTGTCAGGCAAATTTGAGTAGAAGTAATTTTCTGGACATTTGCTGTAGTCTGGTTTCAGTTGCTGTCCATGCATGGTTTACCTGTGCAGGATAAAGAGACCTTTAGTCAGTATAATGCCAGAGGCTGCAAAAATCATAGTTTTCTGTTTCAGTCCTAACATTCCAATTCTGCAGCAGAAGGACAGCACATGGAGTACTGGAGTATTCCTTAGATTTATTTTGGGTCTGCCTTTCTACTTGGTGTGTGCATATAGTATCTGGAGCTTGATGTGGTTCTGGATACTATTTGCAATACCTTCGATGCTTTTATTCCTCTGTATAAACTCTTTGTTTTCATTGTACTGCTGTTATGAAAGGTCTTGAGCAACATCAGTGGTACTAGAAACAATTTGTAGATGCTTTTATAATCAGAAATGTACAAAGTGTGTCAGGATAGCTGTTTCCATCTACATGTGTAGTTTAAGCACAGCCTGTAGCAAGATATTGTGCTACATGTAGCTTAGGCAAGGTGATGGTGTGAAGCAAGTTATGTCAGTGAATTGTCTTCTGAGGGATTTTTGGTATGAAATGCTGGTACAAAGTAACGTCTTGTCCAACACTGCTATGCTTGGAAAAGTTCCCTTAGTGGTAAGGAAACATCAGTGCAGTGACTTAACAGTGATGTGACTTTTTTAGGACTACCTTTGCACCCTGGGACTTCTTTGGTATGAAAGGGATGTAGAAAATTTTAACAGTAGACTTAATGAGTGCTGGCTTTTAAGCTTTCAGTCTTAAACCAGGTTCCAGATCCAGATCTTCAAAATCGATCATTCTTTCTATGGCACATTCCCCTTCCTAGGGATCCTTCAGGTATGAATAGGGATGAGAAATGGAGCTGAATAAGCTCTTTTGGCAAAGTGCTGCTCCTTTCTTTCCCACATTTCTTAACCCAGTCGTACATTGGAGTCGGAAATGCATCTACTGTAAAATCAAGATTCTAGAAAATCCCATCACATGAAGGTTGCATTTATGTATTTCTTTCACATGAACAGAAAGAAATTAGTCTCTTCAAAACCAGTATATCTTAACAGGTTGTATTCCTGTCAAACGATGCAAGAAAGAGATACTGATGTTTTGCTTTCCATGCTGCAGGTACTTCTGATGGCTTGAGATACCATGATGTGTAATTTTCTTGTGCTTCTTTAAATGATTGTGGTCTACCCTGTTTAAAAAAAAATAAATAAATCTACAACTCCTGTGCCTTGCTGTTGGAGAAATGGTATAGCAGGTGAAAACATACTGCACTTGAGCAGGAATTGACTGTCAAAACCAACATCTAGCAGTATAGAATAAAGTGTGCTCTGCACAATTTATTTTTATATATCTATATACACACACACACTTAAGAATCAGATGGTATCTTTGCAAGATAATGATGCTACCCAGATTTTCCAGAGACCCTGTCATGAAGGCACAGGGTACATAATTCTTTAACATGTATATTTTTTACCTTGTCTTAAGATGCCTTTGTGCAAACATGAGATTCTAACACTGAAACTTCAAACAGATCTCGCTCTGTAAACACTTGAAGTGCTAGCCTATATTTAGTCCTTATTAAAATTGAGCAGTGTGCTGTTGTGCGAGTAGTTCTTTGACATACTGGGAAGACTTGTAGGGTAATAGAATAATGACAGAAATGTGAAATTAACCCCAGCTCACAGTTTTACTAGTTACTAACTGTTCAGCCAACACTCAGGCCAGAACAAGCATTCAGGAAAAAATGAGGATCAGAGCTGTGTTGTTCTGAGGGTGCTGTACTACCTGAGAATCCAGCATTTCCCCAGATATTCTTGCCTTAAGATGTGTAACCTGTGCCACCCTTGCATACAAAGTGGACTTAAGCAGCTGTAGAAGCTCATTTGAAGCACACTGTAAAAGGATTTAGGGGGAGCATGGAATAAAATAGTTTGAAAAAGTGTTGGCTTAGATTGCAGGATAGACTTCTTGTATTCTTTTTAAGGTCAACTGGGAGGACTGAGATAATTTGCCAGGAATTGTTGTCATACAGAGTTATACATCCAGTTGTGATAGGAAGTAGCTAATATTTCTTGAAAGTATTGTAACTTGTTGCATAGGACAGTAATGATTTCAGGGTCGTGTGTCCACAAAACACATTTAACTATGAAACTGGCTTTTGTCACTGTAGAGCTATATCCAGAACACAAGGTGGGTTGGAGGAACATGTCAGAGGTGTTTTTATTGCCTCATGGGGGAAAAACTCTGTAGGAAATTGCCCCTTGCTGTCTTCATTATGCTTACTTCTGATGATTAACTGTTGTAAAGAACTTATGGTTTTTCAAAAGAATTGTCTGTGCACATGTATTGGCCTTTCATCCTACCCACCTCCCCCATGAGGAACTTAAATAATAGAGTTCTAGGATAAGATAGGCATTGTAATGGACAGGTTGAGTAGGGAGGTGAAATGTTTCAATTTCTGTCTAGAATAATATAGTAACACAGTAACTTGTATGTGATTTTTTTGCTGTTGTTGTTGTTTTTAAACTTTAATTTTTCCACACTGCTGAAAGTCTTGTCATCTTATATCCTTCCAAGTGTGAGACTTTGATTTAGGCTATGTAACGCAATTCAGATTTAGACAGGAAATAGTTTTATTGACAAACTGTTAATTACTGCTGCTTGTATTCAGAAAGATTAAATACAAGTGTGCACAAGTAACTTGGACAGCTGTAGTTTTAAGTCCTTAAGAGGTTTTTTTTCCTTGAGACTATATCTAGTAATTAGGATTTTCCATAGTTGTAAGGAAGAAGGGAAAATAAAATCGGGTGATAAAGTGCTTTTGCATAAAGATATGTTTGTAATATCCATACTGAAGGTTACTTCTGTTAGTTATGCAAACTTTGCATTATCCGATATAAGGCTAGTAATAACATTATGAGAGGATAGGCTTTTGAAATAACTCTCTTCAGTTAATAAATTTTTCAGTAGTTTGTTCCAGATAATTTTTATTTTTTTTAAACTTTAAATATTTTGTGTTTTCTTTGAATGGCAATAAGTACTAAAAATCTGAAAGCTGAAAAGTTCAGGTATAAACTGAGAACCTCCTTAAAGTCCCTTAAGGAGTGTTATATATATCTGTTCTTGGCGATTTGCTCAATGAAGGAACACTCACAGTCTCTGCTTGAAATACTTGGGGCATTTGGAAATAGTTTTAGATTTCATTAAGGTGCTGGCATTGTGTTGAGGACATAAAGTCAATAAGAGTCATCTGAGATCTTGGGTATGTTTCTTCTTGTTGTACTGGTAATGACCATTAAAATCAAAGGACTGTCTGGAATTTGGAGTGCCTCTCTCATCCTAAAATTATCTTCCCCCCCCCCCAAGAATGTCTGAAGTGCAAATAACATTCCTTCAAAACTTGTGGCTTTATTTGCTAGTGTTGTGTCTTAGTTGAAGGTTGATGGTGATTTGAATGCAGTTCTAATGTAGTATTTTAAAGCCTATTGTAATATAGCATTGCACAACTACATGATGGTACTGCACACATTTCTGCTGAAACTTATTCTCAAAAATGATGCTGGTTTTTGGCTCAGTTGTTAAATGGAGCGTAGCAGGATAAAATTGAGATGATGGGAATGCAGTAACTAACGGAATGAGCTCTTGAGGTTGGTGGTTTTTTTGTGAAATACAGGAGTTGCAATGCATGTTGTGCTTTACTTTGTCATACAAATAAGATACTATATGATAGATGTGTCTAAAATTGCTTTGAATAGGCTTTTGTTTTAGTATTCTACCTGTTGCCTGTAGGCCTTCAGAATTTATAGACCTGGCTGTATTGGTTTTGTGCCTATTAGTAGCAAACCTCTGAAGATTTCAGGGAGTAAATAAATGCAGGAGAAACCCTTTGTGAGGAAAAGGTAATGATCTGAATCTGACTTGTGAAGAACTGGGTAGGAGTCGACAACATGTTCCCACTTAATTGCTGGCATAGAAGAAAATGACAGCATTATTTAGGAAAGTTGGGGTAGCTTTTAAAATCGTATTTATCAAAACCCCTATAAATTAGGGTGATATTACACTTTTTGATCTGGCTACATTAATATCCATTAAATGCAGAGTAAGTAAACTGATCAAGTTTATGAAAGATACCATGGAAGTAGCGAGGGAGCAGAGTTAGATTGCATCATTCATTAGTATTTTAAAGGCTGCTGTGTTCCAGCTTGGTGTTGTAAAGTAACATCCCTGTTCATGATCATATAATTTGAGGGTGTCCAAGAGACAGTTTAAGTGACTACTGTCACGCTAGATTTGTGCTAGAAATAGTTATAGCTATTAGTGCAGAACTGCCATTTATATAGCTGCTCTTGAAAGAAAAGAGGCTCTTGCTTATGCAGTGGGACTGTTGTTGCATAGCAACTACTGTGCTGAAAGCTTAAAATCAGATGCTCCCTTGAAGTTCACTGTGCCCTAATAATGCTTAATTTATCTGGGCCTTGCACTGCCTTTATCACAGTAGCGAATGTCTTTTATTAGTGTACTCAGTAATGTCTGTCACGTATGTTTACTTTTCTTTTTTCCCCAAGCTTAGAACTGTGTTGTTTCTTGCATTTTTTTAGCCCAATTTCCTGAAAGTTGAGACCTTAATAACACTATTAATCACATTGAACCAAATCTGAGAGAGTCGGAGTTCAAGCGTCATGGCCTTTCATAATCTGGTAGTAGAAGAAGGGCAGATCTGCCATCCCTCACATGGACAGGCAGTTATGTCTGGTCCTGTATCGTGCTGAGTGGTGGCTGTTGGTTGGCAAGCGAACATGGATGGACCACTTGGCTAGCTGGCTTGCCTGTTGCTCCTAATTAATGGTAGCAAAGGAAGCCACAGGTGGATGACGTATGTGGGTATTTGAAAGTATTGCGGGCAGACCAGGAAATTAGATAGAGAAGGAAACTAGTTCTAGTGAGAAACAAACTTATGTTTGCTTAGTTGTTCCATTTGGTAGTCAGTGAATTTTCTTCTGAAGAAAGTAGACTTGAAAGAAACTTAGGAAGGTATAGAGAATCCTGGCTTATATAAATTACTTTGAAATATACTTTGTATGAAAATAACATTTTTCCACCCCTTGAAACATGCTAATACATACTGAAGTATATGTTCACATGCCTATACTTGATCCTGAGAATGCCAGCATAATTTATCATCTTTGTTTTTTCAGTGAGCACGTTCATGTACTTGCCTGCGTACAGGGTTTGACTTCACATGTGCTGTGCTCAAATTTAGACTTTAGTGTAAAACTCGCTTATGAAATGTCAGTCTTCAGAGGTGCTGAAGAATCTGCTTCAATAGCTGTTAATTACCTACCTACCTCAGCCAGGGCTTTGAATTGTTTGTGATACCATGTACTTTTAAAAAGTGGGTAAATAACAGCATAGAATCAGTATTTAATACTGTGAGCCTTTGAAAAAAGACCTTATTTTCTGTGTTGATAATTTAGGACTATATAGATGCCAATTTGAGATGGAACATTTACTAGCACAGAGCTCTTTGTAAAGCATTATGTTGTGTTAGCCTTGCAGTAACACCTATAGTAACACAGACACACTGCATCTCCTGCTTATTTTAATGTAGTAGTGATATAATCCAGGCCTCTGCCTCCTGCTTAAGTAGTTTGGGTATACCAGACCAGAGTAGTCTAGACTGTATTAACTGACAGGAAGCCTTATATTGTTGTCATTTTATATATAATATTTCTTGGATCTGTTTTGTAGTTCCCTTCCTAAAGAACAGATTCTGACTTCTGGATAGATGCTAAGATGTAGTAGGTTGTTACTGTGTAGGGTTACATTAAATATGGTAGGTTTTTAAACTGAGGTGATACGCTGAGTAAATTTATTAAGTTCTCTACTTTTAGAATCTATTATGTTAAGATTCTTAACTTCTGCATTCATTATGAAATTGTGAGTGATATTTATTGATTTTTATCTAGGTTTAGATTAAAATTAATTAAATTTACGATGTATTTTAACAGGTTTTTTTATTGAGGAAAACTTGTTTTCTGTAATGACTATATAAAATGGTCCTCTGTGTTTAATTGAACGGCTTGCTTTCTGGTTGCTTTTTTGGCCAGGATCTTGTAATAAATAGATGTTGTTCCTTCATACTTTCACAATTTACAAACAAAAGGAGGTATTAAACATCTCCTACCTTTTCAGTTCCGAGTCATTTTACTAAGCTCCAGTGACTTAATCATTGGATGGAAATAGTTGAAAAATGCAAAAGAGGTTATACTGCAGCAGATTTTTCAGCACTTTGTCAAACACCAGTTCCAATACTTAATCAGTGACTTCCATCACTGAATATGTATTTATGCAAGCTATTAAAATAACTTCACTTATAATAAATTTTAGCCCAATTACAGGTTGCCATAATTTTATATTTAATTTTACATTCATTTTTTTAAAGAAGTGCAAATTAAAAAATCACTTATTAATGACTATGTGAGAGACTTCAAAGTTTATCCAAATAGAGATGGATTCTGTAATTCTTAGCAAGTAGCTTGTATGAGTCATCTGAAATGCTGTTCTGTAAGTGTTGCAGAAACTTGCCCATTATAATAGGTGTTTTTCTTGTATTAAAGCATCTTTTAATAACTTTGTATGTGAAATTTGCCATGTGCTTTTGGAAGTTTAGATGACTTCTATCTTCTTAATGAACTGTTAATGGTTAGCTGCTTTTTCAGAGGTGATCTTTGCTTTCCCTTTTTTTAAAAAAACTTCATGATTTCCTTGAATTAATTACTGTTAGTTCACACACTTTCTTTTCTTGGGAATTAGAAAAGGTCTATAAGGTTAGAAAGTAACATAATGAAGAGCAGCAATATTTTTTTTTCTGTATTCATTCCAGGACACTTAAAGGAGATGCTTTTGTTATGGGGAAGAGTGTAACTTGCATAAAAGACTTAGATTTTAGGCTTGATAAATGTGCAGTTTTCTTTACAGAAGGAATTCCAACCAAAACACGTTGTCTTTTTCATATAAAATAACTGAATACGTGTGCAGTGTATCTAATGTACAATAAATGCAGCTTATGATTGTTAGTGCTCGTTATGACTCATTTTGAGTTAAATAAACCAGAAAACTGGCATAAGACCACCAGGAGCTTGAATCCTCCTAGATGGATTTGCTGTGATAACTTGTAACTTCTGGGGTGGTCAAAAGTGGGATCCTAAGTTAGAGTGAGCATGATAATGTTTATGTAAATACATATTGTGGTCATGCTGCTGCAGTTGTGATAGTCCACGGGCACATGTAAGAAGTTTGTAGGCAGAGATAATAACTTGTACTAGACCAGCTAATATGATTAGAATAGATGTATTTTTGGGTGCCTAAGCCCCTTGTGAGGCCTTGAAAAGAAGCAGTAAGATTGAAAGCAGTAAAGCAAATTTTGAAGAATCGCTCTAATTTTCAGTAGAGGCTGGTCAAAGACCACCTAGAAGAAGATACAGTATTTGGAGCAGGGGAGGATGCTAATGAGAAGTGATAATGGTCATCTCCTATGGGGAACAGGAAGACACTGTAAAATTAATGTTAGCTATGTGGGCATCAAAAAGGAGATATTACAGTGTACCATAAACCCAAAATAAAAGTTTGATAGCTTTTTTTTTTTTAAGTGTTTTATATACTTGACAGCTGAGGTGTTCTATACCTCCCTCTTAAGGATCTGGTCTGAAGTTAGTCTTTGAATAGCAATGTTTTAAGACATGCTAGTAATGCATTCTGTGAATAATAAAACATGTTCTTGATGTCAGAGTTCATCGTGTAGTGATTTGCTTGGCTAACTTTCCCAAATGCACCCGGTACACTGTATGAAACACACTAGGCACTTCAGGAGTCTTCATCTTCTACTGGGAGGAATATATATTGTAACTGTGATGTGTTCCCAAGTGTTTATTAGTCAGGGAAAATTTGCATCTGTTCAGTAGGTAGTCTGTGGTGAGCTGACGTCTCATTTCAGTGAAGTTGGTGGCGAAGGTGAGGAAGTTGTTTGGAAATTAAGTGGGATGGTTTTGGAAAAATGTCTTTAAAATAATAATTTTAATTAGTAATACCTGGTAACATAAATATGTTTACTTTTTTGTAGTAAAGCTACCCTTTATTATTTGGTTTCAGTTAGAAGTTCAAAGGAATCTCTTAAGTTTTATCTAAAGCTATATTACCTCTGTGTGTGTGTTACAGTAATTTAGCTAATGACTTCACAAAATGCTTATATTTGTGGTTTAGGTAATTCTCAGCCTACTTGGTAAGGTTACTGAACATCTGAAGGAAGTAAACATAAGTCAGCTGTTACCTTCCCCTTATTTTTCCATTTGTAAGCATCAACAAGAAAAGTGTGTTATGACTTGATTTAAATGAATATAAATTGTTCTATTGAGAGCCCTTTTCAGAGATTTTTTTTTCTCTTCAGAATTTTGACTAAAAGGTGGTGAGTAGCCTCACATCGTGGTTGACCGGTGTTTGAACAATACATAATATCTACAAATGGAGCGTTTATGTTCTCTAATGAGTTTAGAATGCTAGAGCTATTGCAGAAACTAGAAACAGTATCACTTGTTTGAAAACCTTCCTTTTTGGTTAGCTTTTATTGTTGTATAGATAATATTCTTAATTGTGCACAAAATAATGTGATCTTCTGAATGTATGCTAACACTCTAAAGCTATATTTTGATTATATCAATTTACTCTTTGCAAGTAATTAAAATAAGTAAATATTCTCTAAACATTCTGTGGAATATGGTGAAAAACTGTAGCTGTTTCTGAAAATCTCTTCATTACTTTTTGTAGTTTTTTTGAAGGTTTAAGAGGTAGGTGGACAAGTTTGTCCCTTAACTAGTGATCAACTTCTGATTTTCTTTATTTATGAGGCTTCATTTATACTGTATTTTGTTGCCAGATGTTCCATTGATACTTGGACATTCCCATAAAATCCAGTCAGTCCAAGTCACCTGACATTGTTAAACTTTAACACTGAGGTAATACCTAAATATATCTTAAACAGATATGGTCCAACTACTCTTCCAGTACTTGTGGCACTACTCATTTAAAAAGCAAAACAAAACCAAACCAAACCAAAAACAAACCCTCAAGATGTGTGCTGCGGTCTCCTAGGGAACTACATGTCTTTGTTCCTGACTAAAGATGAAAACAGGGATGAAAATAGGTTTAATTCCCCTGGCAAAGACTTAAGATTTTTGTAAAATGCCACTCAAGGCTTTTTATCCTGTGTGAGTAATAATAACCTGACTTAATCATAGACAATGTGTTGTAGAATGTTTATATATAAAATTTTGGAAAATTATTTGGAAGTGTGTTTGCAAAATGGTTAGGGATTGTGTCTAAAATTCTTGAAATGGAGACGAATCACCTAATGAATGACAAGAAATAGAAATTGGGGTGGAGCTGATGAGATCTGTTGCACTTGTGAAAGCAACTTGTATATTTGGCAGACTGTCATGAGTGCGTTTATTGAAAGAGACAGTACTGCCTTATAGTAATATATTTTAAATTTGTACACAGTTTAAGTGAGGATTTCTTCTAGCTGCCTTTTCTCTTAGGACAGGCATTTTAGCTCATGGGAAATGTCTTCAGAAAGACCAGATTTCTAATATCCATGTTTAGTTAGCTATATAAATTTGTCGACTTAAGCAGAATCCTGAGGCTTGGGGACTATCACTGTTCATCGCCTACTTTGGTAAATCATGCTGGCTGTGGCCTCTTAGCTCGAGTCCAGTAAGCACAGAACGGTGCAGGCAGGTGGTAGAGCATAGATAGATTTTTGCCAGTATGTCCTTTCTGTTCAGTTTCCTCTTATTTTTGATCATATCCACAGAGTTAAATGTTCAAATGCCATGTTTTAAATAAATGCAGATGGATAATATGTTTTGAAGGAACTTCTTAAAATGCTAAACATATTTATATAATACTACATACATATTTATTTCTAGAAGAAGGAGCTACAGCTGAAGTTTCCTCATCTTTTGTGATTCTGTCTATATGTACTCTAGTAGTACTGGTAATACTGCTTGCAAACTGTGTTTCCTGCTGTAAAGACCCTGAGATAGATTTCAAGGTAAGCATCTGAAGCTACAAATATATATATGTGGTATTCTTTGCTGCATTCTGATATCCAAAATACTTACTTGATTATTTGTGCTAATACTCTGCAGTTATTGACACTTCAGTGTCACTGTACATTCTCTCTTCTGAAGTAGCCAGCAACTGTATTTCTACATACTGTAAAGTCTTGCTGTAACCATTTATTTTAAGTACTTGGTCCATGCTGCAGTAAGTATCTTTAATGTCTTTTCAAAATCATTACTAGCTATCAGGATCAGTAGTAGAAGTATACCCTTGAGACAGTTTTACTGTAAAGAACCTTTTTGTTGTTTTTCTGTGTATTCTTTTAGGTTTTTTTTCTTAGTCTGCTGACAGGGTTTAAGACACTCCTGTCAAATAAGAATACCGAAGATCGATATCCACTGTAGCAAAACTCTGAAAACAGTTACTTTTGGAACATTGTTTATTGGTGTTCCTAAAATTGAGTTTTGCTCTCATTTCTAAATGGAGAATATTTGACCTCGGCTGTTCATGGTAATTCGTTCAAATCCAGGGATAGCATTTAAAGTAAAAAAACAACCCCAAACACAAAAACAAAAACAAAAGCCCCCTTTTTGTTAAAAGCAATACTTAATACTTTAATCTCTTTAAATCAGTAATAAATTGAAAATAAGGAATAGAAAACTAAAATCTGTCACTGTCCTTGGAAGAAAGCTAAGCCGCCTTAACATTGCTCATTTAAACTAAAAGAAATATGTCAGAGCTAATTTTAAGACAAAGATCAGCTTGTTTACTAACTTTCTTTTTTGCAGGAATTTGAAGATAACTTTGATGATGAAATAGATTTTACACCTCCAGCAGAAGATACTCCATCTGTTCAGTCTCCAGCAGAAGTGTTTACTCTTTCAGTTCCCAATATTGCTTTACCAACTCCCTCCCAGTTTCCATCTCGTACAGGTAAGATACTTTTTTTTAATGAAAAAACAAAAGTAGGCAATTTCAGTGTCAAAAATGGAGTGTAGCCAATTGTTTGACTTTACTGAAACAAATTAATTGTTACAAACTTACATAAACTGAGTAAACATATTTTGCAGGGTTTAGGATAAAATGTGAAATATTACTTAAAAAATGTTAACTTATGGCAGGGTGCCATGTAGGGTAGCTTAAGAGAATGAAATTAGCTTAAATAAACCTCTCTAGAGTACTTTGTTATGCCTCTGTATACCTAAAGGGTTTGAAATACTCTAGGATGTTAGTGACTTCTGCTCTTCAGTGGTGTTTTTCATGGCTAAGTTGTCATTGGATTTTAGCCATTAGCCTTAAATGGAAGCAAGAGTTGAATCTCTTCCTTAACAGCAGTGCTCCTGTTTCAGCTGCATCACTTTCTTAATGTCACTGTAGACTTTTCATGCTGTAAATGTGGTGATGTTAAGACAGAGCATTAGATTTCTTTTCCCTATGTGAAAGGTTTTTTGGAATGTATTCTTTAAAATACAATTTTTGTAAAAAGAAGCTTAAGCATCTTAAATATTACAAGCATAGTTTAGCATAAAGTAGTTCTCATATGCTACTTCACATACACTTTTTTCACACACATTGCTTGTGTTGCTTAATCATTAGATGTTCAGGGAAGCTTCTAGTAAAATTTCTGTACCTACAAATTTCAAGAAACTGTCGGTGTGCCTTTTAATACAAAAGAAATGTTACTTCTCAGTATTTTAGTGACTGAGGGGAAATTATCTGTGAATAATTTTATGTCAGCTATTCTATGTTACCATAATTGTTAAAACTATACTTTCTGTCCCTAGAAGTTATTTTGCCAGAAGTAAGGCATTGTACTTGAGTAAGGTACACTGCTAAAATGTAGTTGTACTGATAAAACCTTCTTTGTGCTTAGGAGCGCATTGACAGTGTATTATAGAGCTATAGCTGTTCTACTAAAATAATACTGGTGGAAATGTGGTTTATGGAAATAAAAATGTGGGCTAGAATTCTCAGACAAGTAGTAATGATGGAAAGTTTTTGTGTACCTCTTTTTATTAGTGCTTCTAACCAATTAGGTGGCAGAGGGATCAACACTGCTGAATCTTTTTTTATAGTATAGAGTCTGCCATTGTTACTGTCCATCGTCTGCCAAGATCTGGGTCTTGTTTTCTATCCTTTCCCTCTCTGGGCTCTTTACGTGAAGTATTTTTAGTCAGAAAATGTCCTCCTTCCAGATGGTAGCTATAAGTAGGACAGTTGGGTTGAAGAATAAAGCAGTGAAACCCTTTCTCTTAAAACAGTAACTCTCTCTATAACTGTAAATGTTAAGATGTACAAGGAGTTAGTGTTGTCTTGGGTTTTCTTCTTTTATTTACATAGGAAACTTTTGTAAGTAGGTTATTTGCTCTACCCAACTACAGGGTATGATACACTGTTATACTGGAATTAGAACTCAGTCTTTTTGCTTCCTTATTGAGTGTGTTAAAAAATTAAGTTTACATTTCATAAGGAGATTCACTGTGTTTTTGTAGAGGGTGTATTCTAGTACAGTTTAGAAGCTGGAGTTGAGAAAAGTTTCACTTGAGTGCTGTTGTCACAATCTTACCTTCATACTTTATGTATGTTTAACTAGGTTTTGTTGCTTGGTCTGAATGTATGCATGTAATTTGGAATAAATATTGCAGGAACTTGCATTATTTCCTCAACAGTTGATAACTTTGGCCGAGTGGTTTGATACGTGTTACATTTTTTTCGTTATATATGACAGATGGATCAAAGTCTCAAGTTGCACGTCAGAGTCTAAACTACATCCAGGAAATTGGAAATGGCTGGTTTGGAAAGGTGAGAAGTTATCTCTTAATTTTGTATTGCAGTTTGAGTCAATTCCTAACTGACTAGGCTACTGTATTTCCTTTAAAGTGGTACTCTTAAAAAAAGAAAAAAAAAAAAAAAGAGTAATAGCATAAGAAAAACTGAAGTTGAAGTTAGATATTTCCTTGCATACACTTTTTAGCTGTAATCACAGCACTGATCTGTGCTGCTTTAATTTACATGTAGCTTCTTACTAGAATTACTTACTAGGTAGACAACATCTCACTTCTGTGGATTTGAATTAATACATTCCTGTTAATACTGATTTTTTTCTAGGAAAAAATCTTAAGTAAATAAGTGGTCTTCACTAGAAAATGTGTTTTCTGAAAGTTGATGAGTAGATCAGTTGTCAAGATTTATTAAGTATAGGTGTTTTATTATCAAAGCTCTGCATGTGTTAACAAAAAAGCCAGAAAATCTTTCTTAGAGCAAGTTTTTAGCTCTTGTTTTTCTTTGCAAGGAAACTCCAAAGTTTTTTTTCCCTCTGATTAAAGACACAATGGTTCTTTTTTTTCAGGTTCTACTTGGAGAGATCTACAGAGGCAGTAGTGTAGCA
Source organism: Aquila chrysaetos chrysaetos (assembly GCF_900496995.4). Lineage (NCBI taxonomy): Eukaryota > Metazoa > Chordata > Aves > Accipitriformes > Accipitridae > Aquila > Aquila chrysaetos. The sequence goes on along the minus strand of NC_044028.1, from coordinate 8,451,764 downwards.
AGGGTAATAGTGAAGGAGTTGAAGGCAAGTGCAGGTCCCAAGGAGCAAGAACAGTTTTTAAGAAATGGAGAACCATATTAGTAAGTAATGTTTCACAGCTTGGTTAACTTACACACTTCGTACTACTGCGTATGAATTACGGACATTTCTTTCATTCAGTGTTACTGTGTCTGCATGCCCTCCCTTACAACTGAAATGCTTGTCTTTGAAAAGTGAAATACAGTCAATCCAAACTGAGCAAAAGTTGACTTTGCTTAGAAATAAAAATAAACCCTTTGCTTAAATGTGTTTGGTAGTTATTGTTCATGAGTGGAAAACACACTTGGTTTGGTTTATCAGATTTTCTTCTACAGCTGTTTGGAACAAACTCCTGATATTGCAAACTAACCTTATGCCTAATTACTTGCCTCTGAGAACTGAGGTTTAACTCCTGTACTTGGCTTTCCTGTTAGAAGCAGGGAAACTGACAACACTGTGTCTGTTATCAGATACACATTAATTTCTTTAAAGTTCCCATTTTCAAAAAATTAAATGCAATGTAGTGATAAAACCTAATTTTGTTCAGGTAGCTTGCAAGGAGACTTGTGCACAAAAAAAACAAACCAGAATTACACTAACTTCAGTTCAGTAGTACTCTAAATTGAGAAATCGTTGATCTGACTGGAAATGCCAATAAAACAGGATTGTTTGGTGTTCTCTTCCTCTTGCGTTACCCTTGGAGGATACTTGCTTCTAGGAGTTGAGTCTTTGTATTCTAGAAAGGAATTTGGCGTATTAAAGGGAGTGTAATTTATCTTCCTGTGTTTTGGGAATAGTGAGAGTTCTCTGAAGAGCTAACTGCCACAAGTTAATGGCTTTTGTAGATGACTGAAAAAGAGGCCTATTGTAGTTCACCAGACATACCTCATAGTGTGGTTTACCTTTCCTGAATATGCTACAAGCGAGTGGTCGTAGAGAGCTTTCTATTCTTAATGCTTTCTAATGTCCTAGTTATATTTGCATTTAGGCTTAAATTGTTGGCAGTTGTCAGAACAAGAATCTCATGCCTTCTGCTGCATTGACACAAGTGTTTCTGAAGCAATTTAGAAAAAGTAACTGATCTGGCTGGGAACTAACCTGGCTAAAAAAAGGTTTAGCTTTTAGCCAGATTGGTTTCATGGTGTAGTTCACGAACCAGTTGCATGCACTTATTTTTGGTATAAGGGATGGTGGGAGGATGGGTGTGACTTTCTTGTGGCAGTGCTAGCTTTTGTGGTTTTGAGATCCTCTGAGTTTCAGCTGCTCTCAGTGATATGCTGCAGCAATACAAAGGTGCAAATGGAATCTATGGCTTTGGACACTTGCACCTTCTGTTTGTGCCGCCCCCGCCGTGCCAATGTTATATGTTGAAACTTCTGGTAGGGATTTCAGCGTGTGGAGTTATACTGCAAATAATGTGTACTGTGATGTTTCTGGCTTTAACTGTATTTTTTCACTCCAGCATTCTTCAGCATCCAAATGTTCTCCAGTGTATTGGGCAATGTGTGGAAGCCATTCCTTATCTCCTAGTTTTTGAGTTCTGTGACTTGGTAAGTGCACTTACACAAATGGCTGCAGTTGTTTTTCCATTGGTGTAAACTGTATGTAGCATATTTACTGCCCTTCACTCATGAAATGATTCTTTTTCTTTCTGGGAAGTTTTTCGAATAACCAGAATTTCAGAAGACAGACTTTTTTTGGTTTAGAGACAGACCACAAGTGTAATTTTTTTTTTTGTTTATATTCTTTTCAATTCATTGTGTAAATTCTAGGTGCTTGTGGAATGTTCTGAAGTGTAAAATAGCTGTTCTTTCTTTGATAATGGAATTAGTAGTCTCTTTCAGTCTGCCTATGTCATGTAACAGGGAGCTTGGAGGGGAAAGGAGGTCATCGAAGGAAGCTTTTTATTGTAGTCCAGTATCGCATGCACATGCTCACATCACATCCTGAATTCTATTTGCTGTCTGTGCAACCTTAATATGCTTTTATTACCATTTCTATGAAAACGTTAATTGAGGAAAGAATTTCTCCCTTCTGCCTCCCCCACTCTAGAGTGCCCAAATTTTACCCATGCTGTGCAGCTTTGGGCTAAAATGCAATGGTGGGCTCATGTAGAATCAGTAATGTGTATTGTAATAGCTAGAACTTTCAGTATCATCCTATTCTCTTCCTGATCCTTTCTGTTACTGTATTCTTCTGTTCCTTACTTTCTTATCCTTCTTTTCTTTCCCTCCCTAAACAACTGCCTTGTTGTGCTTCCTGAACACCAAAAGAAATGCTGAGAGCACGAAGAGTGAAGGGTGTTCTCACTGCTTTCTGCCCTGCTGTTAGTGCCACAAAGGACACTGAAGCTGGGAAGGATAGTCACACAACAAGCCTTGCTCAGCCACTGCATTCCTAGGCATGTGTTGGAATTCATGTGAATGTTGTGAGAAAGGGGGTGGCATGCATGTATAGAAATTTTGAACTGTGCCCAGTATACACAGAGTCTTCAGAGACTAAAATTTGGATATGGTGATGGATCCATGGTCTGGAAAGACTTGAATTGCTTTGTTGTAGTGTAACACATTATTAAAAAACAAACAGAAGTCCAGGTGGCTATCTGAACATTGGCTCAGTAGCTGCTTTTAAAGTTTGTGGTCTAGATAGCATTTAAAGCAGAGTTCCTTGGAAAATGTCAAGACAGAAGTGAACTCAGAAGTGCATGTATGTTAAGAAATAAGTAAGATAGTTTGCATTTATAAAACTCAGCAAGATCCTTTTTTACCAGCTTCACTACTACAGAATTTTCCTTTAAACTCAGGTGCACAAATATGGTTCTAGTTGCATCAGTTGCCTCAAGCAGTTTAAATAAGAGTTAACATGAACTTTTGAGTTTTCTTGAGAAAAAAGAAAGTTAATCTGTGACCTTAAACTATATTTTTCATTACTGCTCTTTTGCTCAAATTTATTAGCTGTGGTAAATTAATGAGGCAGAAGTGCTGATAAAATCATTCTTTTCTAAAAGGAAGAAACACCTGAACTTTTTAAGCGACTGATCAAAGTGAAATATTCTGGTTTTGCTAAGAATTAAAAAGTAGGTGCATAAGCTTAGCTAGATAATGGTTTTTGTAGTTTTTCAATATGTAGAAATAGAATACTTCTTACTGATTTTTAAACCTGCTACTCAAATTGGAGGTTCTTTAAAAGGACCCTTGAAAGACAATTGCATTTCATAGAGTCTTAACAGATATACATCCAAATCAGATTTAATTGCTGCCATGTTTTTAAATAGTTATGCTATGTAATCCAACTTTGAATTTGAAGATGGAGTAACTTTAAAGATTGCCCTACTTTAAGTATACAGGGAAAAAATAATATCCTTGTTTGATGCCTGATGATTAATGCCAGAAATTGTCGTGATCCTGCAGAGTAATCTGGAAAGGATTTTACTTAAGGGGATAAAATAGATTTTTACTTTAACTGGGGGCAGTAAGCTTGACAGCCAAAGTGTTAGTTTTATAAATTTGAATGTAGTTAGGTAATTTCTTTGGAATGGAAGATAAATGTCTGTGTTGATTTCTATTCCAAGTGAACTAAAACTCGGTTTTAGAAAATTATAGTGAGTTAAACATGACTTTCATACTGAAAGTCTGGCTCACTTAGAGTTCTTACTTGGTAGAGCTGAGTATCTCCTAGACAACATAGTATTTTATTCACTGTGCACACAAATATACAGGGGCTAGGCAGACAAAACTGTTCATGTGAATAGTTTTATGCAGAGATTGAGATGAGTGCAGTAAGTTAGCTCAGTATTGCTGTATGTCACTAACTCTTGTTGTAGTCCCAGGGCCTGGTGTGGGAGGTAGCAATATTGGAGTGAGGGGAGAGGAGAGATATGAAGGAATAAATGTGAAGTAAGCCAGACGGCATCATTTGGAATAGAAAGTATGGCTAGATAGCTTTTTTTAGTAGACAGGTTTTTAGTGGAGTGTCAGTAGGCTGATATTCTAGAAGCTGCTTTGTACCACTGTGGCTGGGATGGCAGTTACTTGGATTTTTCAGGCTTTTAGTAAGTGATCTTAAAAGCTGGTAGCTTCTTTTGTACTTTTTTTTCTGAAATTGGGTAGATCAGGGGTAGCTTCTTTTGAAAGCTGGTAGCTTCTTTTGTACTTTTTTTTCTGAAATTGGGTAGATCGGGGGGTATGGAGGTGCTTCCAAAACACGCAAGAGTCTGATTCTTCAATAGAAAGACCGTAGGGGCAGACACAGTTGAAGTGGTTTACTAAAGGTTCTAGTGTCTGTGATGACTATATATTGTTCAGATGGGAAGGATGAGAAACATGTTGCTGTTTTGCTAGCAGTAGTATAATGCTATGCTAAAGCTCTTTACCTTGTGTTACTGGTTGTATATGTATATACAACAAAGAATAAACTTGTTTTAATCCCTTGTAATTATGTGATTAAGAACTTGATGGTAAAAAGGTGGCAAATTTTTCAATTGTGTTGGATAGGAAATTTAAATGTCTTCAGATGACAAGTTCTTTTGAGGCTTTCAGCAACGTAGACCTCATTTTGCAAGTTTGGCATATTAAGTAATGAAAAATGTGGCTATTCTGCTGACCAACACAGTCTAGAGGGTACAGTGATTGTTTTCTTCGCACTCCTTCAAACTTGTAGCCTATCACAGCATGTCCCCCTTTTGCAACTTCTCTTGCTAGGTTTTGTGGCCTTTTTAGGGCCACTTGACCTTGTCTTGGCTGCTGAGGCAGCTCTGTTGGATTATCAGTTCCCAGGCTCCTTGGCACTGAAAGGCCTTGATCAGAGGCACTGGAAACTGTAGTGCAGAGATACTGGAGCTAACTGTCACGGTAGCAATGCTGAATGTCATGCAGGCTAGCTTACTTGTTTTCTTGGCCATATAAACTACTTTTCTGTTACTCAAGATTGCTTGGTTGTATATGCAGTAAGTGTATTGGCTAACACTTAGCCTCTTTTATAATGTAATCCAAGTTGCTTCGTGTCCGCTTAGGAGAGCTGGGCAAGAAGCAAGAGAAGTCAGTTGAACATAAGTGATTTAAGCTTTTAAATCCTAATTTTCCTTTGCCTGTGTTAAAATTGTTTAAAAAATGATAAATATAAAAAGAAATGCTCAGTAAGTTCTTATACCCCCTCCATATTAGTTTGCCTAGTATGTTGGTGCAGTCTTCTATGAATAGTTAACTGTTCACTGTTAAACATTGTAGAATGATGCCAGGTTAAAAATAGTGGTAGCTGGCTTATTAACTTTAATATATTACTCAGCTGTGCGTGGCCAGCATTTTGTCAGCACAGCAAATCCTCTAATGGATTGACATAATTTATGAGTAAAGGAAAATTATTCAAATGTGGAAGTAGCATGTATATTGTGAGGCTGATTTGCCTATCAAATTCTTACAGAAATTCTTTAAGTCTTGCAATTCCCTGAGCAGATGAGATCAGCAGGATGCAGTAATTGCCTAGAATGCCCTGTAGATTGCTTTAGGGATGTTGCTGTTAGTGGAAGGTGCCTGCCTGCAGTGGTTGGTTCTTTCTTTTGTTTGGGCTTTTTTTAATTACTGCCACTTGAAAACATTATCTTCAAATCAAAAAAGAGTCTGCGATGAAAACTTCTTAACCAAAGAGTTCAGCAAATCTGTTTAATAATCGTAGTCAATATCTCTATGAGGCAAATAGCAGATATATCAGTGGTGTGTGGTTTAAAAAAAGGTGTGTGTGTGTGTGTGACAATTCATGACAACTTCAGAAATCATGTCTGTTGGGTTCAAAGACTTTTTGTGCTTTCAGAACTGTTTAATATCTCTTAAACTGACATATGTCTAAACAACTTTCTGATAGTATAGGTGCTCTATACCATACACCAATTTCAGGCATTTTAATGGTAGTGACTGCAGGTACTTACACTGCAAAGCAATGTTGGAGGGGGAAGGCAGGGGTAGTATTTTTACTTGTCTAAGAACTTCAAAAGGGGCAATTACGTGGTAATGTGTGACTTGGCAGGTGGCTTTCCAACTTGGTAGAAAGTGTTCAGTAGACATAATTTGGTGAACTCTCTACACTTTTAAAACCCTATCATCAGTACCTACTGGTTTAAAAAGTCATGTCCGCTATTTGTTTGGATGTTCATATGAACCAAATACGGAATTTGCACAAACAAGGAAACTACTGAAGAGTACTGCGTGCAAATCTGCCCCCGGCTTCTAGCTGTTACAGAGAACAAGCATATTAAGATTTACAAAGGTGGCTGAACTGATCCTGACTAGAACTGAGAAGGATGGGAGGAAAGGCAAAATTTAGTTCTTCGTGGAGTCCCAGGAGAGGAGGGAAGAGGCAGAGTGGCAGAGGAAGTTGGAGAGAAAGCGGAGCCTTCCTCAAGGATGATTATTGAGCTTTTTATATTTAGGTGTCTGCACAGTGAATTTTGCAGAACTGTATTCAGATACGTGTAACCTTTGATATTTACTGTGTTAAAAAGCCTGTCCAGTAAAGGGCCATTTTGTAGCCCATAAAATAGTATGGGAATAGTATTGATGTATTGCTACTGTCTGCTTGTAAGCGGGGAAGCATCATAGGGTAATTCAGGCTAGTAAGGAGCTCAGGAGGTCTCCACTCCAAACTCCAGTGTCAACCTGAGGTCAGACCAGATTTCTTGGGGCTTTGTCCAGTTGGATCCTGAAAACATCCAAGGATGGAAACTGCGCGGTCTCTCTGGGCAACCTGTGCTTCTGCTCCAGTGTCCTCATGTGGAAAACATTTTCCTTATACTCAGTCTGAACTTCTCGTGTTTCAGCTCATACCTCTTGTCTCATCCTACCTCTGTGCTCCACAGTGAAGAGCCTGGCTTGGTCTTTAATAACTTCATACGTACTGAGCAGCTGCTATCAGGTGCTTCCAAAGTCTTCCTTTCTCCAGGCTGAATGAGCCCAGTTCCCTCAGCCTCTCCTCATGGTGAAATGCTCTGACCCCCTGACTGTCTTGGTGGCCCCTGGTGAACACTGAACTCATTCAAGTTTGTTGTCTGTCTTGTTTTGGGGCAGCCAATACTGGACACAGAATCTAAATGTGGTCTAAGAAGTGCTGAATAGAAAGGGATAATCTCTTCCCTTGGTCTACTAGCTATGGTCCTGTTTATGCAGCCAAGGAGCCTGCTTGCAGTCTTTGCTGCCAAGGCACACAGGTGGTTGATGTTCAGCTTGCTGTCTACCAAGATCCCCAGGTCCCTTCCTGCAGAGCTGCTGCCCCGCTGGTCAGTCCTCAGTTTGTATTGTTGCATGGGGTTTTTCCTTCCCAGGGGCAAGACTTTGCATTTGTCCTTCTGGAGTTTCATAAGGTTCCTGTTGGACCCTTCTTCCAGCCTGTTCAGGTCACTCTGGATGGCAGTCCAGCACTTGAGTGTATTCATTGGTTCCCCCCAGTTTGGTATAAGCAATGTCCTTTTAAAGCAATACCAAAAAATCCTGTTTTATATTTTAACCTTGATTGTAGCCTTAATTAGAATAGAATGGGAAAATAGAACCAGTATGTTTCAAGGTGCTTGATTTAATAAAAGCTGTATTTCCTACAAAAAAGTGTGCTTACGTGAATTATTTAGTAAATAAGGGATGCCACACAGCACTACTATTACTAATGCATTTAAAAATTAAAAAGTAATTCCTTGGTGCGTTTCAGGCATTCTAGGAACTTAATCTACCTGGGACAAACCCTAAGTAACCAGTTGCTGTTTTAATGAATGACAATTCTGGAGAGTTTGACTTTCTTCAGGTGCTTGCTGCCACCTAGAGTCAGTTAAGCTCGGTATTTTGTACTTAGATTCGTTAGACTGTGCAGTTGGGAACCTATGTCTGTTATGGACACTGTTTGTTTTGTAGTTCCTTGGAACTCTGCTCTAGTAAATCTGCTCTGGCAAGGTAGAAAGATGTGGGTGTATTTATATATAATGTTTATACATATATACATGAGCCAGTATGATATTAAAGCTGTAATTGTAAGTCAGAAGAATCTTTCAGGAAACATTTTTAAAAATGTAAATCTGTAGGATGTAAATATGTAAATGTTACCTAATTAGTAGCTGAAAACAGGATAAAGAGAATGTAATGAAGGCTTCTACAACATTAAACAGTGTTAGAAGTTATGCATGCTTTCTCACAAGGTGGTATAGCTACTTGCAGCATAAGTAGTACGTGTAAAGCAGATGAAGATAGAATAGCTGCTTGTGTGTCCTGTAGAATCTATTAATGTTTTGAAAAATTAAAATGAAGTTGTTTTACATAGGAGCAGCGTCTGCTTTAAGCAGACTGTCTGTCCCATTGCTGCTTATTTTATTAAATATAACACAGGTTTGCAGCTGTCCAGCCAGATACCTCAGCTATCACTGCACTGTTAGATTTTAATGCACAGCACAGACATCTACTGCTTGAACTAATAAATTGTAAATTGTTGACCTCGATTAACCATGTTAAGGAGGAATGAGTTGCTTCAGTTGTAGCTCTATGATGTACATGAGCACCAGAGGAACAGGAAGTTTAGTGGTCTTCAGTCTTTTCTGAACATTGGAGTGCTTTTTAGCCAGTGCAAAGACTGCCTTCTTGTCTGGTCAATCTCAAGACTTCCCTTCAAGTGTCCTTCCTGGCTCAAGATTTAGGCAGACAATGGACATGGACAGCTAGAGCCCAGAATGTTATGCTGGTGAAAAGTTGTGATGTAATATGTTGTGCAGTCTCAGTACAAAAATACCCTCTGAAGTAATTTGCTAAACTTCCAGAAAGTCCGTATTTTAAATAACAAAAATATAGAAGTGTTAGGTTAAAAGTCCAGCTGTGAAAGTAGCAAGAGTGGCATGAGAAACTTTTCCTCTTCCCTTGCTTGCATTCACTTACTATAGTCTTTCTTTTCCTGAATGTTGGACAACTTTCAGTTATTTTCCCTCTGTTTCAAAGCTGTTCTTTTTTTAGTCATTTATGCGATGCTTCTGCAGGCTCATTAATTACGTGTCTGTTGCTCAGCTTTGCCTAGGTTCAGTAAAACTGCTGCCATCATCTGAATTCTTTGACTGGAGTGGGGTGTATTACCATGCTTTTTATATCTAAAGCTCTGGTGAGCTGGCAGTGTCTGAAACCCTTTTCTCTGGTCTTTCCCTTCCATCCCCTTGCAAATTTCAGACAGTCAGCTTTGCTGATTTGGAGCACTTGAAAATTCATCTCATTTAAAAACAGAAGCTCATCAAGCTCTGTTTTTTAATGGAAAGTATTATTGTATGACAGTTAGGTTTTACACGGCAGTCTGATCTAGAATCTTAATTACTAAATGATTTGATTAAAAACCCATAAAAGGACAATACCATACACCTTAGATGACTTCTGTAAGAATCCTTATGGAAAGTGGAAACTTGAGGAGTTTTTTTTATTAAGCACAAATTTGGTTAATAAGTAATGTGGTTAGTTGGTTCTTCATTAAATATTTTTCAGGTTCAAACAACATACAAGGCTGATAAGTATTTTCAACTTCTTTTCCAGGGTGACCTAAAAACGTATATCTGCAATGAGCAGGAACATATTAAAGGAGATTCACAAATAATGCTGCTACAGAGAATGGCGTGCGAGATTGCTGCTGGACTTGCTGTAATGCATAAACATAATTTTGTGCATAGGTATGCTTTCCAGATGAATTGCTTTTAGTTACGATGCACTCTAAAATTCATGTAGATATTTTAATTAAAATCCGTGTGTATTGAAGATTGTGTTTTAACAAACTTCAGTCTAACTTACGTATCCTAAGTCATGAAGGTGTGGTGTTCATGAAGATGCTAATCCAACAGCAGTGGTGTGGTGTTACAGCTCCCACCTGGCTGAAAGCTGATCACCTAATTCTTAGGTTTGCAGCCTATAGAACAGAACCTACTGCTAAGCCAATCCAGAAGATGCAGTTGTTCGATTAATTCTTGGCCAAGTTAAATTTGTTTTGTTTATTATGGGGGGAGGGATGTTAGAATTTTGTTAGAATGAATCTTACCTGCTGTGTATTTTTAATAGATTATAACAATTTAGAACTTCTGTTTGGTAATCTGTTACCTTTGTTACTAAAAAGGGGGGAGGAAAAAAAAAAAGGAAAAAATCTGACTGAAGCAAGTGTTCTCTCACTGAATTATTGTTTATGTAACCTTTTAATCTTCAGTAACAGAGGTAGTCAGATTTAGAAGAAATCATAATGGGAGAACAATTTTGTTAGGGTGGAAAAATGCTAAATTTCTTTATTTTTTAATTAAAGTTAATGCAGGCAATAATGAAAGAATGGGAGTAGTTATAAAAGGCTGGAGGAAAAAGTGTATTCATGAAACTAATTGCTCAGAAATATGCCAAAATTAATTTTTTTTTGCTTTAAATGAAAAGGTGTTAAGGAACTGGAAGACATCAACCTTAGACTTGTAATGACTAAAATATTAAAGAGTACTTGCTCCCCAAACATGGCTTACCCGATAAAACCTTGGGTATCACAAGATAATTTATTTTGGTTTTATGTTGGGTCAGTCTGTTCTTTGCTGTAGAAACAGCACTTGCATCATCCCTTTCAGCAAGTTAGGAACTTGTGCTAGAGCTTATCAATGCACATCTTGCTACTTAGAGAAAGCAGAGACCTTGTGTTCAGGGAGAAGCTGAACTATCAAACTGAAGTCTTAAAAGGTGCAGGTGTAAAACAACAGCAAAACCCTGAGAAAACCCCAAAGTCTGGACATCAGCTGGAGGCTGATGGGCAGAGCTATTCTTTTAACCTGTTTAACAGTTTCAAATGACTTGAAGGTAGTACCAATTGTACCTGTCAAACTGAGTGATCACTGTTTCTTGTATTGCAGCAGCATAGCTCTGTAGGTATTTTACAGTACATTTTCAGTGAAATGCAGTTAAACTGGATAAATAGTTATTCTGTGGATCTGCAGGATTCTCATTGTAAATGTTTACTTCTAGCAACAGTATCCTGATGCTGTCAGAGTAAGTGGTAAAGCTCCAGCATCAGTGATTTTGTTGTTAGTGGTAAATTCAAGCAGCCAAAATTTTATTTTTTCTTCCAGGATATTTATTTAAATAATATAAAACAAGTTGAAAAGCTTTGGGGCATACCTGAGGGTTACAAATGTGTTTCTGACCTGTGTAGTTCTATGACTCTGGGAAGGAAAACATTTTCTTCTTTCTTTGAAGTAGGGAAACTGTGTGGCTTTCAGACCGTTTGTACTTCAGAGACTTTTTTTTTTTTTTTTTTTTTAAGCCACACAGAAGCAAACCAGTGCACTTAATTGCCTGGTACCCTTCTGTGAAACTGAGAAGTGAAATATTTGAGCAATTAGTCTGCAGAGCTCTTTGCTGTCACAGCTACAGTTCCATAGTAAGTGTGCAGCTTCGTTAAACTTGCGTAAATTTCTGAGTTTGAACAATGGGTTTGCTAAAACAGCTTCTTGGTGTTATTACAGCAGCACTGCTGGCTCTAAGTACTTGTGGTCTGGTTTATGGTGGAAACGGGAAACAACTTCTGCGTGTATTCAAGAGCTTTTTGATTTGTATATTAGAGGACTTTTATGAAATACATTACTTGTTCTGATGGTCTTTTTCAAAGACTATCTGTAGTTCTAGTTTGTGTGTAATGTATGGTTTTGTTATTTAGAGGAACTTAACTGTAGGTGTAAGATACTACTATTTAGTGTCATATTGTAAATTAAGTATTTAAACCCGGTATGAATTGTTGATAGATTTTGCTTATGACAATTAAAATACAAGACACGCAATGATAGGTGTTAGGTAAAGAGGGACCAACGTTACTCTAGAATGCGAACAGCCTAAGTAATCTACATCATAGGATTATTAGTAGAATGAAGTAATTGCATATAAATTCTGTGTGTAGTTTGAATGCTTAAGAGTATATACTTCACTACTCTAGAGAATTGACTACATTTTGAACTTTTTTATAAAGGACAGCATAATAGTCTAGTTTTTTTTGTATAATATCTTTAAATGTGATTGCCTTGTCGCTATGTTCAGTTTTGTTTGGATTCCAGAACACAGATTCTGCTCGATTGTGTGGCTTTAAATTGATTCTCTTTTGAAGATGTGGGAGGGCCTAAGGGCAATCATATCCTTGTGGCCACAAAACAAATCTTGTCCAATAAGTCTACTGTAAGGAGAGACCATTGTTTGTTTTTTCTGAACAAACATTGTTTGTTTTTTCTGAAAGCAATGAGTGTTTATATAGAAATATGGTGTCCGCAGTATTCTGGTGAGATATGGGAACAGTTGTTGGCTTGTACAGGTTCTAAAACTTAATGAAAATGTAAGCAACAAGAGAACTATCTTAACATTTAGTTTGGATCAAAATTGTACTTTTGAAATTAATCTCCCCAGTTACTGTGCCGGGGTTTGCATTATGAGTTCGTCTTTTGGAGCGCATGGACTGGTTTAATTTTATCCAAAGAGATTCAGAAAGGTAGCTCCAGGAGCACACCTTTCTAGCACCTAGCTTGCTTCAGCTTTTAGTAGGATTTAGGTCTATGGGATCGGACTGCAGCTCATGTGAATAAAATCGTTGGAAGTGTATATAGTGTGGATGTTGAATCCTTAGCACTATTGTTTTGTATTACTGATCTGCTTCTATTATGGCTTGCTACTTGCTGCTGTAACCTATAACTGTGTGTAACTCCTTGATTTTTTTTTTTTTAATATTTTTTTTCTAGAATTTTGTTGGCTTTTTACTTGATAATTTAAACTGTGGCCTGACTGTTCTAAGAAGTGTCACTTCTGTTAACCCACTTGTCTTAATTTTCATTGAAGACTTCTTGGTTTGGTCTTATTATTTGTTTGTTTGCTTTTTCAGTGACTTGGCCTTACGGAACTGCTTTCTTACATCTGATTTAAATGTCAAAGTAGGAGATTATGGTATAGGATTCAGTAGGTATAAGGTAAGTTAATCTAGTAATGTACCGCGTTTTTTAAAGGATTTGTGGGCTGAGGTTATAACAAGCATACTTTAAAGTTATAAACTGATACTAGTTTGTCCTTTATTTGAATAGTGGACTTTCAAAGTATAACTTGCAAATAACCATAGCAAGCTCATGTAACAGAATAGATGGTCTTTCTAGAGACAAGTGGAGTTTATGCTTGTAGAAGGAAGCTTCTGGTTAAATCTGTTTTAGGTCCTATTTACAGTAGTCCTAAAATATGCACAAATTAATTTTAATGTTTTAAGAAAGGAAAAATTCAATCAAATTTCTTAATGAAAATATTCACAGTATTAAAATACATCAAGAAAGTGAAAAATTCAAGGCATTAATTAAAAACATTTTCTGAGTACCAAACCTTAAACAACAAGTTGGCAGTGAACAGTGAATGCCTTTCCTCTATAGTGTTATTCTCTGCTACTTGGGGAAAATGGGATTAATTTTTTTAATTCTAATTTTTTGCATAGGGATCACATACAACCATATTAAGGAAAGGACTGTCAACTTCTGGAAATTGATCCCGTGTTTGTTCAGGCTTTTTCTTTTTTTATCAATAATTTAGGAAGATTATATTGAGACAGATGAGAAGAAGCTTGTTCCTCTCCGATGGACTGCACCTGAGTTAGTAACAAGTTTTCAAGACAGACTGTTATCAGCAGAGCAAAATAAATACAGTAACATATGGTATGTAGTAGGCTTTAAAATAATTTCAATGAGAGATGTGTGAACATATATTCAAGTGTTACACAAAGGAGTAAATAATACTTATAGTTAAACTGAATATTGGCCTGATGCACTGTTTATTTCATCAGATGTACCGCAGGTTCATCTCTACAAACCTGAAACTATATCTTGCTTTGGAAAGATGCTTAGAAATCTGTGGAGAGAACAGTTAGATTAAGAAAAAATGTTTAGCAGAAGAATAGGTGTTTATACTAAAAGTCATTACTATGTATTTGCCGAATGCCTTCAAATGTTTATAAAGGAAGGAAATGGTAAATTATTTTTCCAGTAATATAATAGCTGTGGATGACAAAAAGTTGATCCCACTAGAGCCCAATTAAGTTCCATTGGTAGAACAGTAGCATCTTAATTTCTTGCTGCAGCATTTAAGGACTGCAGTTAACTGTTTGTCTGTGCTATCAAAGAGCTTTTAGACAATGGCTGGTGAAAATCTTGATGAACTTTTTTGAAATTGCCAAGTTCCACTTCAGTTCTCAAGTCCTAAGAAATTTGGGAAATGGAAATTGGGGCTTAGACTAACATTTCTGAAAACATTGTAGTTAAATGCCTGCTTTTATATTCTAAGGATATTAAATAGTAAACTAGGTTTTATTTGCTAATTTAAAGGTCGGGTTGCAGAAAGCAAGTGGGATAGATAGAAATTGCCTATGTACTGATTTCCTTGCATCCTTCAAGCAGGCTTCCTCAGATCATACTGTTCATTTAAACTACAAGCAGCCGGGGTCTTAAGGTTTCCAACTTGAATTTTAGTGCCTCTTATACAGAGCTGCTTTGAACAGGTTTGGACTAGGTGACTTCCAGAGACCCCTTCCAATCTAAATTTTTCTACCGTAATACATGCAGAGTCAGTTACTTTGCATTTTGAGCAAGGAAAGGTTGCCCAAGGATCAACATCAACTCTAATCACTGCAAATGTGGCAAGTGCTGTGTACGGTATGTATACAGCACTGAGCAAAGAGGCAGCTTCTGACCACTGCAGCTTAAAAATAAGTAATTTTATGAAAACTGAAACAAAGATTAGTTTTCTAGCAGTTTGACCCAATTTCTGATGAAAGCTTTTCCTACTGTTGGACTAACCATAAGGTTTTTTCATCTTGCTTCTCTAAATAGGCATTTTCTATTTTTAATATGTGGGGGTTTCTTCCATAGTTGAATCATTTGAGGCCTCTTACATGTTGTTGCCTTCATTGTCATTGCCTTCAAGCAACTTTATTCTTGAGGCTTCTAGCATTTTGTCAAACAAAATGAGTTAACAGGTTCTGAAGTTATTAGAGCCAATGGGAGAGTGATATTTGTTTCTTCTTGCCAGTTATGCTTTGCATAATCCATACTTTCTTAGAAAAGCAACTTTAAAATAGTTCTTAGAATGCACAGTCATTTGCTGCTCTTTTTCAGGTCCTTGGGTGTAACGTTATGGGAGCTGTTTGAGAATGCTGCTCAGCCTTACTCAGACTTTTCTGACAGGGAAGTCCTAACTCATGTCATAAAGGAGAAGCAGGTTAAACTCTTCAAGCCACGTCTGGAGCAGCCATACTCTGATAGATGGTAAACTTTGAATGTGTGGGGCTTTTTTGTTTGTTTGTTTGTTTGGTTTTTTTTGTTTGTTTGTTTGTTTGTTGTTTGTTTGTTTGTTTGTTTTATTCTTAAAGCTGCTGAAGAAGTTTCTCAAATTATATCTTAAATATGTTGAAATTGCTACATGGAATCATGCTCCTGGCAAAGAAGGCCTGGATGAAGGGAGTAAAAGGAGTTGCCATAGATGGAAGTTCCTGCCAGTGATATTAATTGTTACTCATTAGCTTGTTAGATACCTGAATTTTATAAATTCCTTTTCAGTGTGAAACCTATTGAAACATGTTTCTTGTTTGTATAGGTATGAAGTTCTGCAGTTCTGTTGGCTACCTCCAGAAAAGAGACCAACAGCAGAAGAAGTACATAGACTTTTAACTTACCTTCGCATGCAAAGCCAAAGGGACTCGGAGATTGATTTTGAACAGCAGTGGAATGCTCTTAAACCAAACACCTCAAATAGAGAAACAAATAGTTCTGCATTTCCAATCTTAGATCACTTCACAGGAGATAGACTTGGCCATGAGATGGAGGAAGTTCTTACTGTAACCGAAACAAGCCAGGGTCTCAGCTTTGAATATATCTGGGAGGCAGCTAAACATGATCATTTTGATGAATGTGGTCATGTGAATCCTGATGAAGCAATGACATACACAAGTATTTTCTTTCCAGTGGAGGTTTTTGAGAGGTCACTTTCAGAGCAAGGGTCAGGAGCACAGGATGGAAGTGGTCAAGAAGCATCACTTGCTGTCCCTGGGGTGTTACCTGTGTTTGATGCACACAAGCTTTCTGTTGGAAATGACTACTATATCCAATTAGAGGAAAAAGGAAGTGGCTGCAGCATGAATTTTGATAACCAATCAGTTGTACTAACTACAGAAGTTGATCATCAAGAAGCTGTACAAGAAAAAAATTCTCATTTCATGGTTCTCAGGGATCTTGATATTGAAGAATCTAGCACTGACGGGGACTTCTTCCACTACAATACAGATCCTAAAGAGGAATTTTTGCCTGCTGCTAGTAGTCCAGAAAGTCCTTTCCAGAATATATTTAATGACATTGACAGATCAGAAGAACTGACAAACAGAAAAATACTTGGTTTTGCTGAAACAAATGATATTCCTAAGGACTTTAAACCAGCTGTTTTAAACTCAAACACAGATGCTAGAAAGGCAGTAGGCCTTTCTGCGAAGGAGCATTCTAGTCATGCTTCTGAAAATGAAACTGTTTCCTTATGTGAAAATATCTCTAACCAGTCTGACTTGGTAACTTTAGAAGAACTTTCTGATAACTTCTTATTTCTTCAAGAGAAAAACTTATTAACAGGGTTGTTGTCTAACAAAACCAGCAGTGATTTTGGGCAAAAACCGGAAGATGTTCTAAAAGGTATATTAGAAACCTCAAATAGAAACTCTGTAGAGCCTGAGCCTGTGCTGGCTGAAAATGCACAGGTCTTTTCTTTAATACGTCAAAGTCTTAGAACAGTGAAAGATGAAAATTTTAACCCAGTGACAATGAATAAAGATCCAAGTTCTCAGTCTGAGGCTACTGTAGAGATGCAGGCATCTTCTAGTCCACTTACAGCACATAAGTCATGTGATAAACATGCAAATCCTCCTTATTTGAAGGATGAGGAAAAACTTTCAAATGTGGACGTCAACGAAGTTGTGCCCTGTAACATTGATATTCTCTGTCAAGGAAAGCTATCCAATAATGCCAAAAATAATAATGTTGGAAACAATCCTTGTTACGGTGTTGCTGTTGAAACAGATGGGTGTGATGCACAAACAAAACAGGGAATGCTTTTCAAGTCTGATGAAATAGCTTTTAATAGAGAAAAATGTAGTGATCAGGAAGATATGAAAATAAACTTGCAAGAGAAGTCTCCTATATTAAAAAAAGATGAATGTGTACTGGAGGAAAGACAAGAAACATCAAATCATTTTGAGAACTGTAAGGATGTTCCAGAAGAGGTGACCTTCATTTCTGTTGCTACTTCAGATTGCACAAGTCAGGATAGTCTTTTGGAAGACAGCCCATCTCCTATACAAACTGTAGAACAAGCCTTAGAGACACCTGATTCTTTAGATTCTTTAGATGTAAATGAGGTTTTAGAATCTTTACAGGCTCAAAGTCCTCAGAAACTTTTGCCACCTGATAAACCTGCTGACAGTGGCTATGAAACGGAGAACCTGGAATCTCCAGAATGGACTTCCCATATCACTGTTGAGGATGCTTCTAGTGTAGATACTGCTCTCTGTGTTGTCAGTGAGAGCAATGTCAGTGCTTTACCTTCTAATCCAGTCATAATTGTTTCAGAAGCAGCAGCTTGTTTAGATGCAGTGAACAGCAATTTTGAAATAACCCCAAAGGTTTTTCTGGGTGGAAATCAGAACTCGTATAGAGACTCTGCCTATTTCTCTGATAATGATTCTGAGCCAGATAAAAAAACAGAAGAGACTGTAAATCTGTCAAGAGAGACTATGTGTGTTGTTTCTTCAGATAGAGGAGAGAATAATACTGAAGAGGATTACAGTTTTGAAGAGAGACAGCAAAAGTGTGATGTAAGGAATTACCAGGATACCAATAATCAAAATGCAAAACTAGAAATAAATCACGACTTAGAGATCCAAGAGATGGATGTAAGGATGCAGGGGTGTCCTGATGAGTGGGCTGAGGCAACTCTGAATTCCCTGGAAATATCGATGGAAAGTAACCTAAGGGATGAAATAAAACTATGTGAGACTTCCCATAAAACCGTCTCTTGTGTTGGCACTAATACTTCAGAACTTCTTTCACACAGGGACTTAAAGTCTGTGCATAACATACACA
Source organism: Aquila chrysaetos chrysaetos (assembly GCF_900496995.4). Classification (NCBI taxonomy): domain Eukaryota; kingdom Metazoa; phylum Chordata; class Aves; order Accipitriformes; family Accipitridae; genus Aquila; species Aquila chrysaetos. The sequence goes on along the minus strand of NC_044028.1, from coordinate 8,433,607 downwards.
GTGCTTTAGATTTGAGTAACAGTGAGAAGTCCTTCTATCACATTGAAGGACAAAAACTGAAAGAGCCAGATATTGAAGGAAAATACCTCGGCAAACTCGATGTTTCTGGAATGCTTGATTTAGAAGATGGTGATGATGCGGATGAGGAGGATGAAAACAGTGATTCTGAGGATGACATGAGGACTTTTCATATGCATAGTCTGAGTTCTGACAGTGAAGATGAAACTGTTCATCAAGTACCTGAGATACTTACTGACAAGGATGAGGGAAAACATCTGAGAAGCTTGTTGAAACTTCCAAAACCTCTTAATGAAAGGCAACATGAGAATTGGAAAAATGACAAAAAGGCTGTAACGTTCTTTGATGATGTGACGGTCTATTTGTTTGATCAGGTATCTTTTTTTTTTTTTTTTTTAATTACTAAGTAAAGATTTTGTTGGTTTGGGTTTTTTAAACAAGATGTGGTAGAATAGCTTAATATTTGTGGACACATTGTTACAAGATCACCTTTCTTGTTTTGGTAGGATTAGATCTTGTTTGTGATGCAGGTTATTTTTTCTTTATATATAAAGAAAAAACCCTTTTTTTCTTGGCTAGATGTGGTTGCTGCTGGTAGAATAGCAGCACTAAGTTGAGGTGAAGGAGGGTTTCACTTTGGGCAGGGTTGGTTGCCAAATCCTGAATCTCCGTTGGTTTTGGACCCTTGGCTGCATGCACTGAATAAAATGTGGTTTTTATCTGTTTAATGAGGTTGAGGACTTTAAGTTCAAATGTCTTTATAAAAGAAAGGAAGAAAGGGGAAAAAAAACCAAACCAACCAAACAAAAAACCCCAAAACCGCAACCAAACTCTGAATCTTGCCTTAGTTAGCATTAAGGTAAATTTACCTTAAACCATAATCAAAGGTGGGAACAGTATTTAGATGGTAATGCTACTTTTTATTAATCCCATGTGATTCAAGTTCAGTGAAATACTGATCTGCTTATAAAATTCAAGGTTACCTTTGTTTCCCTATCTGCTTTATCAATTTTTAACTTCTGTAACTTGATACAGAGGGGATTGTATTTTAAGATTATGGCAACTAAACTAGTACAGTGAGTTTAAAAGAACAGTCACATTGTCAAGCTTTGGAAATGTTGCTTATGATGACGCACATAAATATTAGAGATAATTGTGTTTTGGAATAGAAAACGTAGGTGATACATTTGTGTTTAGGCAGTCTGTGGAATAGTAATCCTTTTGTCAGAGGGGAAGGAAAAAAATGAGCTGTGTTTAAACTGCTCTTAGTTGTTGAACTCTTGTACTTGTTATTACAGTAACTGATAAAATGTTGACTGCTTCAAATACCGGTCATACAAAGTCTGTCTCTTTATCCTGAAGCATGATTAAGGGGTAAAAAAAAATTTAAAAAAATGTTGGGAGATGGGATAAGGCTTTATTAAAGAGAAAAAAACCTACCTCTGTCAGGCTGATAAAGGAACTGTTTTCAATTGGAAGATGTTTTAACTTTGTATGAAACTATTTTATATCGTAAATAATATTTAAATAGTCATTTCCTGCATGCATTTTAGCGTAGATTTGATATAGCTTTCTTTAGAAATAGAAGTACGTGTATATGCTTAATATATAACTCAAAGTTTTGTTGTATGGTAATAACTTAGGAGTTTACAGGCCATTTAATTTCACAGTAGACTTGATGGTGTGGGAGTGTATTTTTTGAATGCTTGCATCTATAGGTATGGATACATTGTGTGTACAAGAAAGTTAAATAAGTTATTTTGTTTGCCTTAGGAAATGCCAACTAAGGAGCTGGGAAACCGTGCAGCAGACTTGAATGGGGAAGGGTCTCGCAGCACTCCTGTTCCATCTTCGAGTTTTAGTTACTTAAACAGATTTGCAAATTCAGAAAGCTCAACAGATGAAGAAGGTACTTGAATATATTTATACACAGCAGGGGCTGAGACTGTTTTATGCATAGTCTTTAGTGAAATGTCATTTAAATTATATGTGACTTGTAAATTCACTGTACCATATTGGCTTCAGTTTCGCATCCTAAGTGTACACTTCAGCTAGGCTCAGATACTAGTGTTACTGATTATCAAAGCTTGTGATGTAATACTGGTTGTTTATATATTGATGTGTCTAGGGTATCTTGAGAGGCAACCAAACCATGGGTGACAAATCTTTGTGACCCCCAGGGCTAGAACAAAAAAGCTACAAGTTTTGTTTTGGATTAATGCAGTCTTCCGGGGGCTTGCTTTTAAAACTGTTTATGACTTTACATTACTGTAAATTGCCTCTTTTTTTTTTTTTTTTTTTTTTTCCCCCAAGGTGGGGGTTTTGAATGGGATGATGACTTCTCTTCTCCAGAGCCATCCTTTATATCAAAGGCAGCTAATAGTCTTATTAGTTCTAAACCACCTCTTCAGTCATCAAAGTACTTCTCTCCACCTCCACCTTCTCGGACTCTCGATCAAAACTGGTCACATTCATCCCCTTATTCCAGATTCTCTATCTCTCCTGCAAACATGGCAAGCTTTTCTCTTACACATCTTACAGATTCAGATATAGAGCAAGGAGGTAAGTGATTTAGTTACAATAATTACTTTAAAACTACAAATTAAAAACTATATGCAAAGATAGAAGTCATAGATGTGACAAATCTTGTTCTATTTTAAATACTTAATTTAGAAATGCATTTTTAACACTATAAAAGTTATGTCTGGTCTTGTATTTCAGTTAAGACATAGCTTTCCATTTAGATTGAGATTTGCATCCAGGTTGCTACGAAGTTGTGGTTGAATATTCTATGGAACATTTATAGGACAAGCTCACAGTTTTTCTGTTCAAAAAATTAGTGCTATATTTATATAAATGAAATCTATGCAGTCCTTAAGCACTTCTGTATGGCTGCCACTCTATGGCAGTTGAATAATTCTCATTATTGTACTGTCATAAGTCACAATTTTATTTTTATTGCACAGGGTGAGGATGCTAGGAACATAATGTTTCTGACATTGTTGTTTAAGCTTATTTTACAGTTCCGTTTCTTTTCATATTGCTTTTTAGAAAGTGCATTCTTGACATTTTCTCAAGAATTGCGGTGTTTTCTAGAGCTGCAAGTAGGATAGTTGCTGTTAGGAGAGCCAAACAATCTGTTCATAGCAATATTGAGTACTAGCAGTATTTATTAACAGAAGCTTTCTTGTCTAACAAAAAGCTTTTTTTAAGCTTTGATACATTTTTTTGAGGGTTAAGAGAAGCAAAAGTAAGCAGACTTGAATCAGTTCACCATATTATTAATCTTGATAAAATGTTGCATTATTAAAAATAAATATTACTGATTGCTGAGCCTTGCTAACAGTCAATGTCTATAAATATGTAATCGGTGTTATATAGAGTTGTATTGTTCTTGTATTGTGCTTATTGATTAGATAATGTTTGCTGCTTAGTAACTTACAGATAAGAGAGATTATTTTGGAGATCCTACATTGCCTTACGTGTCCTAATAAGTGACATTGAACTGTGCGATTTAAGCAGATGTCTATATATAAATGTACCAAATGTTTACAGTAGTTGAAAGCCGTAGGGAAAGATTAACCAAAACTTGGAAGTGCGAAACAGCAGAATGCCAAGTTCTAGCAACAGTCTTACAAAGAATTGAGGGTTGTACGGAAGAATCTCACTGTACCTTATGACCTTTCCTCCACTAATAGGAAGCAGTGAAGATGGAGAAAAAGATTAAATGAATTAAAACTTCCTTGGACTACATACATAAAACACACAGACTTTGTGTCTGAAACTTCTTTATCTAAACTCTGGATCCTCCTGGAGTAACACAGGTAATCAAGAAGTACTAAGAAATGAAAGTAAACACTGAAAGCAATGTTAAATCAGGACATTAATTTGAATGTGTATTTAACTTTGTAATGTATTTTTAAATCAGTGCAATTTTGCTTTTCATTGAAAGATGATTCTGCCGCTGTTTTCAAGTACTTGAAGTATTTTTCAGATAAATTAAGAAACACGTAAAGCAATTACACTACAGTCTGGTTTATGTATGAGATTGTATAATATTCTTTTTATATTTTTCCATGTAGTTCATTATCTATTTGAACATACGCCTGTTGTAGAATTGTGTATAACTGTCCTGTGCAACAACAGGTGGCTGTGTTGCTGAAACTGTATGAATGATAGTTGATCAGTAGTGAGCCATATTTATTCAAAAAGATATCACTACATATTACTTTGCTTATTACAATTGCACTATGGATTATTCTTCCTTTATTTCCTGATGATGTACAGAATCAAAATCTTAAATCTTTCAAGGAAAATAAGACAAGTTGAATTGGCCCAGTTATCCAGTTTAATTTGTCTTTTTTGTAGCCTTTGCTATGCACGGTACTTGTAAAACATACATAACTTCTGAGTGTTATGTTAGACTTGCTGAAATCTTATATTCAGTACCATTTCTAAATGATAATGATTATAGATTGATTGTTAGTGTTCATGTTTTATAGGAAACTGGAAAAGAATATATGATATGCTCTGGAATTTTTAGATGAAAAGAGATAATGTCTCTTAATTCCTGAATATGATCCTACTGACTGCTCTAAACTGTAATAGCATCTGACTATATCATAATTAAGGGCCTTCCAGTTTTTACTACAATTTCTGCCTCGGAGAGAGAAGAGGAAAAATTGGCTGTACAAAACCGTGGAATTTATGAATCTTCTAAAAAGACTAATTTCAATAGACTGGATTTGGGCACACTTGGCCCTTCAGTTGTACATTCTGTAAATTTTGAAGCTCACTCTTCTGCTGACTGCAGACTGGGGCTGCTGTTCAGAGGCCTGTGGTAAATCTACCTCTCAGTGATGTTATGACAATTAAGAATTAGATTAATGGTTAATACCCAATTTTGCACCCTTTATAAGGCCAGACCTATTTTAAGATGTCTGCAAGGCTCCATGGTACATCTTGAAATGCATACTGACCAAAAGATGCAGTATAGTAAAGTTTGCTCTGAAGCTGTCTGTAGGGAAGGGAATGTAATGTGGTTGGTTTTTGGTTTTTGTTTTTTGTTTTTTGTTTTTTTAACCTTCATACTCTGCCATGTATTTAGCTAGTTTAATCCTTTAAACTGCTTGGGAAAAAAAAATCCTTAATTATTACTCCAAAGTGAGTTCAGTTGAGAAACAAATCCCTGACCTCTTGGAATGCCTTATGCAGCTGCGGATCTATAGGAAAAACTGATAGGAACAGTTTATCTGGCTTTATATTTTAGTGTCCTAAAATACAAATGTACTACTAAGTACTTTGTATTTTAGTGAATATTTTGGCAGGGCTTCAGTATAATGGTGGTCCAAGTGTTCAGATCCAGTCACCAGAGAGTTTTCATCACATGAAGTATGGGAGGACTAGATATTTTCAGATGTGTAAAGTTTGTTTTTGTATACCTCTATATCTGCATTTTGATTTTTTAAGTATGTTTAAAATGACAGGAATACATTAACTGCTTTTTTTTCCCCAGCATTACTTAGCCCTTAACCATAATGGTTTCCATACTGATCAAAAGGGAATGATTTAGTTATAATGTTATTTAAAATTGCCAATTGTTGAGATGACTTTTCATGATGAGGCACTCAGGTTCAGAGTTAATCAGAACTGTTCTTCTGTAGGAAGTGAGGAACTGAATTTTTCATGGACTTTTCCCAAAACATCATTTAAGAGGCAAAGCCAAGTAGTTCTTAATACAGGCTTACAGTATATACTGTAGAGGGTTTAAGGAAGATGTGTGCTGCTCTCAGTATTTTAAAATATAGGTAATAGACTTTGTGCATAAATTATTGCTTAGAAATTCCGTAATTCTAACATTAAACTCCTTGATATCGCTACATTGAGGTGTCTCATCTGTCTGCTATAATTCTCACCAGAGTAAGAATGAAACTCCGTAATGGTCTGCAAAGAATGTGTGGGCTTATCTGCCTTGGCATGGTGAAAATCTATCAGACCCAGAGTTCAGCCTTAATTTTGAATCATTTGATTTAAAATATAGTCCAAGGTTAAGTAAAAGCTTATACTCCAGAATGTTACAGTTCGGTTGTGCATTTTGTTTCTTATAATTCTGGAAAATCAGATGTTTATCTTGCACGTCAGGAATTTCCTTTGCTTGGTGGAAGTAAAAGATTTTTATTCTCTACCAGGGTTTAAAGAAAATCTTACATAGGAAGTGAAAGTTTACTCCTTTGTCTAAATGGACTCATTGCTAATGAATTGCCAAAGGAGCATTTTTTCCAAAACGAGCTGGGATGTGTATGATATTAAGCAAGGTAGTGTCCTTTTTAGCTGTACAATGAAGAGAAATAAATATTTAAAGTTGATTCACCTCACTTAAACGTGAATTTTAATTTCAGTAATCCAGTAGACTGGATTACAATAATATAAATGGTCTTTTTTGGAAAAATTTATAGTTAAAAATCTGATTAATTACTCACAATATTTAAATATCTGCCTAGCAGTCAGTGGCACAATGAAGATGAATCAGTTAATTCCAACATGTTACATTATAATAAGGGGATTTGTTACAAATCATTGGTTAAACTATATGTAATTTCTTGCACTAGCTACTTAAGTATGGTTTCCGTTTTAGAAGTACATGTATCTATTTTCAATGGTTTATTATGAGGACTGGTTATGTTTTAATTCCTTCTCTAGTAGAATACCTTGATTATTTGAATAATGAAGGCGTTGTCTCAATTTGGCTACTAAAGTTATTTGAAAGATCTGATTTTTCCCACCTAAGGAAGTTTGTTTAAAAATGAGGATCTGTAGTGAGAAGCCAACAGAGCGAGAAGAGTATCCAGTTTTAATGGGAACACCTGTACTCTCCCAAATCCCCAAGCTGCAGATATGTTGTGTATAACTGCATTTATGGAAACTGCCATTTTCATGGAAATGAGCAGATTAAACATTTTTTTTCATATCCTTATTGATGCACTAATGAAAGCCATTTAAGCCTCATTCTTTTTATCAGTATTTTTAGCAGATTTTTATGTAGTACTCGATCTTTTTCATGAGGAGGCTGGTTGGTAGAAAGACTTTTTTTTAATGATTAAGCACTATGCTAAAATGTCAGCATTGTCAGGTGTTAGTGACATGGCTATTTTTGTTGGAGTTGGTGAAAGGTGGAATCCAAGTATATTAGCCTTATAAGAAATAGCCTTAAATAAGAATGGAGTGTACAAAATTACTTCAGCTTTAAGTCATACAGAAGTATCCTCGTCTGTTAGTGGTTTTGGTACAAGACTGGAAAAAATCTAGAGGAGAGTCAAAACATCATATAAACTTATTGAAAATAAGTATTTGTAATACCAGCAGCCTGTTTTTCAGAAACTTGAATATGACTTACAGTTAGTTTTGTTTATGAAATTGTTTGAACTTGCACAGATGTAGGTGTAACTTAAATGATAAATGGTACTGATGTGTGTGTATATATTATGTTTAATTCTATTTGTAAATGAGAAACTATGTAACAAAATCATAGGTATGAGGTTTTCCTATTGTAATTTAATACAGGTATGAGGTTTATGGCAATATATCATAGCTAATGAAATTTCAGGTCAAAATGTCTTTAAATTGTGTACATTTTTAAATTGTAATTTCTACTGTATATTGATTATCATGCATAGTGTGATTCAAGAAACTGCTTGTAATTTAAAAATATTTAATATTAAAAATAAAATACAGTTATATATTTATAATCTCTTTGTCTGTTTGTTCATTCTTAAACAGATGCCAGCAATGAATCAGGTCCACAGTATACTTCTACTGTAAGATATATTTGTTAGTGTTGAGAGGTTGAAAAAGTACCAAAAGCTCAAAGCTACAGTCCCAGCAGATGAGTCGACACTCAATAGCGTGGTCGCCCTTAATTTCTTCTCGTATCACCCTTGTGTGAACTTCAGGTTACGTGTATATGCAGTCAGTAGACAAGCAGTACTTGAAATACAAATGGTGTAATTCTAAATGCTGAATATTGCTTTTGATCCTAGAATTAAGCATCTGTAGGAAGAATGGAGATTTCAAAATTCGTAAGTACCCTCCAGAAAACAGGTTAATAATATGTTTTCTCAGTATTCATTGAGTTTATTTCTAGAAGATTATTTTCTTGTTTTCTTTAATCTAAGTGTGCATGTGCTGAATGGACCGAAGATGGCCAGGTAAATGTAGTACTTGTGTGTATCAGTAGCTCCTTTCACATGAGGGGGAGATTGTTTCAGCCTGGGCACTCTGTGAGGCAGGAGGAGAGTGCTGTTTTTTCCTCTTAACCTGTTAACCGTTAAGGTTGTGACGACACATCGCAGCAATGTTAGTAGTTAATAGAGGCTGTTGTGGAAGCCCCCACGTTGTATCGCAGCTGTTCTGAGTCCTGGCAACTCTCAAGACCTGGGAATGAGAAACTGATATCAAGGTGGCTTAACTTCAATAGGTAAAATATAACTACTGGGCTGAAATTTGACCAAGACAGTGGTCATTACTGAGAACAGATGTAAGAAATCCCATGGCACTAAATTGGTCATCTTATATAGAACCTGTTACCAAAGAATTTGAGCACTTGCAATCTTTATCATCAGCAGCCTTCTTGCAAGGGATGGAAGTGCTTTGTCTGTGGGCCTTTTTCACGGAGCCGCTGTGATAACTTGCACAGCCCTTGGCAGAACAGACTTGAGACAGACCTTTTCCTCCTCCACTCGAGGCCACTCCACCCGCTGAAGCACTGGACTGACACCTCCTGTAGTGACATTGATCTGCCTGGCTTAGCGTCCGTCAGTCCGGTGGCAGCGCCTCGATGCACACGCTGCTGCCGTGCCGGCTGAGAGTGCTGCCTCCCCCCTGCCCTTTTGTTCTCACCGAGAGCCCCGTCGCCATCCAAAACCCGGGAGCGTCGTGCCGGCCGCTGTCTCCAGGCGCTGTCCCCCTCCGTGGGGGTAAAAAGGGTAACGGCAATAGCTGGGGGCCACGTCCCCCTGCGCCGCTCCTTTGCCGGGACCTGGTGCTTCGCCTCGGCAGGGGCGTGTGCCGCCTTACGGGGGTCCCTTCCCCGCCAGCACCGTTCCTTCGCAGGCCGGCCGCCGAGCTCAGCGCGGAACGCCCGCCTGCGCCGCCCGGGCCCGCCCCCGCCGCTAAAGCGACGTGTCGCGGCGGGCGGGGGCCGCGCAGCCACCTGCGGGCGCGGCGGGCGGCGGGGCCGCCGGCTGCCTGGCGGGGCTCGGGGCCCGGCCGCCGCTCCAGGCTGAGCTCCGGCCCGCGGGCACGGCGGCAGCGCCTGCCTGGCTTGGGGCGGGGGGACGCCTCCCGTCAGCGCTTCCCCCTTCCTCCCCGGGGCTCTTCTCTCCGCTCTGCGGCGGGTCCCGGTTCCCGCGCAGGCTCCCGCTGACAGCCCCGGCTCAGCCCAGGGGACGGGCAGCGCCCCTGCTGCCCCCGCAGACCCTCCCGCTGCTCCTGGCTCCCCACGGGTCTCTGCTATGTCACCCCCCGGGCCCTAGGCGCCTTCTCCGCAGCTGGTGGCAGCGGTAAGTCACAGAGGAGGAAGGCCAGCCCTGACGGATGGGTGCAGAGGGTGGAAGACTTGTTGGTATTTGGCCGCTCTCTCTTTGGTTTCTCTCGACCGCCCCGGTCTGTTGCTCCTGACCCCCTCTCCATCTCCGTTTCCTCCCTGCACACCCATGCCGTCTCCCTGGGGGTCCCAGCAGCCTAGCTGTGGCTCCATGAGGGTGGTTTCTCGGGGTTACAGCAGCGTGCAGCAGTCCAAAAGCAAACCTCGGCCAGCGAAGCACCGTTTTATATCCCATGCCATCCCATTTGCTTATCCCCAGCCTGCAGTTTTCAAGACTGCTTTGCTCCCACAGTTTACTGAACCTCCCTTTCTCTTGGATTTCCTTCCAGCTTTCTCTGCTGCCTGCCTCCACGAACCTCCTCTTCACCAAGTCCTGCAGCCTGTTTTCCTTTCAGACAGCAGCTGCTCACTTCTCTGCTCTCCCCAACCGTGCGTTTTGCGCTGGAGGGGGGAAGTTGACTGGTCTCCTTTGTGCCTGCCTTTACTTTTCTGACCTGCAGTCATGCCTTTTCTGCCAAGTGAGTTAGTCTAAGAGTCCAGAACAAACCCAGTGTTTGGCTTTAGTCTTATTTTCTTGCTTAAGATACCCGTGTGTCTCTAGCATTTCTTCTAGGCTCCCGCAACAGGAGCTGTTTGGTGCTGTCTTTCTCTCAGCATTCATCACCTAGGTGCCACCCTAACCAAACTGCTTTGTGAATTTCTGTCCTTTCTGGCAAAGTTGCTTCCCTGGTAGTAAGGAACCTGGGGATGGTCAGGGTGCCCTCACAGGCAGAGAACTGAGTCATTGTGAATGCCGAGCAGCTGAAGGTGTCTCTAAAGAAATGAGAGAGGAAGTGATATTTACTGCAGCACACCCGGGAACTGGTCACCACCTGCTCCAGCTAAGGTTGGTGTCCTGTACTGGGACAGTCAAGCACCTGTGGCTAGGTTTTTTTAAATTATTATCACTATTGGCTCGCCAACTCTAAATGCTCCTACATAATAGCATCAGAAAAAAAAATGTATTTTTTCAAGACCAAACGTTTCTGTGACTATATGAGCTGGAGAAAAGTGGAAGGAAGCATTTTGGAAATAGACTGTCAGTAACATTGATGGTTGGTGTTAGAGGTAGGGTTGCTGTGAGGCTGCTGTCTTCAGATATAGTGTTGGCACAGAATTTGGGCTGAGGGAGGGTAAAATTTCAATGCTGTCATCTGCCTTGCTTACATGTGAGGAAGTAATGTTGCTGTGTCTTTTTGGATCACCTGGAGAATAAATAGTGCTCTGCTGCTGTTGAACAGGGGTAGAAACTGCAATTAAACCCCACCGTTATTTGATTGTTGTTGGAAGAGAGAAGTGCTTTTGTGTGTGTGTGTGTGTGTGTGTGGTGGGGACTAGCCCAGAATGCAGAAAAGTTGTGGGTGAAAATAGGTTGCTGGCTAGGAGTTTCCAAGCTTCTGTGTGAGTTAGTGTGTTATGTTTCCCTCTAGTGGACTGCTCATAAATATAGTGGAAGCCTGTTCCTACAAAAAAACGATTACCAGGAGTTCAAGGAGAAACTACTTTCTGAGTAAGAGCCTGAGGGTTCTGTCTAATACCCACAGATAAGCCTGCATACATACAATGAGGCGGTGTATGGTTTTATTATAACTTGTAACTAGAGCTGGGAGAAAACAGAAGCATGAGCTCAAAAAACAGAGGCAATGTCTTATCAAACCTACTGACCATTGTACTCCTGATATTTTTTTGAGTTATGGTTCACTTTTCCCATAGGAAGACTGGATCAGCTTGGAGACCATTTTCTCTTATGTGCAGTGAGAGAAGAGAAATCTCTCCAGCTTGAGGCCTACTTACAGAAAAGTAGAGAAGTGTTTATTTTTCACTTGGCTTCCCATACATGAGGACACCATTAGGTGATTCACTTCATCTTTGTTTCAATGGTTCCATTCACTTGGGCTCTGCTCCCTCTGTAACCTATTCCTTCCAGCTGAAGGAGGATCTGTTGTTCTCTAAGAAAGTATTTTCTCCTCTGTTCATCTGCACAGGTCATCTTGACTAGTAACATTCACAACTTCTAAAATGAACATCACTAAATTGAGAGCCAGTGATGGTTTTCCAGTAGGGAACAAGTAAACAAACATATCAAACCTGCATCAGATCATTTGTTCAGCATGGAACTGTGCAACAGTTAAAGATATTTGTGTCGTGTTTTTACAGCACATTGATGCTTAATACCAGTACATCTACCAAAACATGAAGACTAAAACCAAAGGAAAGAAGCAAAGGCATACTGTTGACAAAGAAGCATTTTCTGAGGAGTCAGCAAAGAGAAAAAAAGAACTGGTGAAATGTTTGCAACACAAAGAAAGGAGGAATGGGGGAAACAAGGAGTGCAGCAAGATCGCTGCACCCAGAGCCAAGCATCCTTGGAGCAGTAAGGACAGGCATCTGAGGAGACTGGAAAGCAACGAGCGGGAGAGACAGAGAATGCACAAGCTCAACAATGCGTTTCAGGCTTTGCGGGAGGTGATCCCTCATGTGAGAGCTGAGAATAAACTTTCCAAAATAGAGACTCTCACATTGGCCAAAAACTACATTAAATCCTTGACCTCCATTATACTCAATATGTCCAACGGACACTTTCCAGCAGCAGAAGGGATGGGGGGAGCCTGGGGGTCCAAATTGTACCAGCATTATCAACAGCAACATGGGGATGATGATCATGAGGAACATCTACAAAAATATTCCACATAGATTCATAGCTTCAGCCAAAACACCAACAGTTAGCTACTACTGTCATTCTTTCTCCTTCTTGCATGATAATACATGTCAGTACATAAAGGTTTCAAGAGATTATTTTTGCCTCCAGCTATCCCCTATTTTTTCTTAAAAAGACAAACAGGTAATACTCATGGCTATAGCTTATACAGCACATTAAAAAATTACCTTAAACTATAAAAATTTTTCAGAGCTTAATGGATATATTTGTGTGGCGTGTCAGGGTCTGGAAACCTATCCTGTAACGCTGTAGTTGAATTGAAAGTAAACATTTAGTAACTTTTGAAAATTACCCTCCCTGGAAGGGTTGCGAGTTGAGCATTTAAGGCCCATGTCACCTGAGTTCACTAGAGCTTGAGAGACTTGGCCGTAGCGCTGTTCACCAACCTTTCAGCAACTCTGTTCTTATCTATTCTGCTACAGAGGAAAAATTGATGACAACATTTGACTAACTTGATGAGTGAAGTGGCACATATGGGAAATTGGCCACCAAATCTGAATATTTATCTTGAGTGTTTTGGATCTGCTCTGATAATTTTGAACCTTGCAAAGCATAAAAACTTTTAAAGTACTCGTTACTGTAAACATCTATAAAGCTTTCTTAGATTGTAAGCTCTCTAGAGTAAGGACGTTTTCTGGTCTATATTTCCAGAGCATCCAGCCTCATGGAGTTTTTCTTTAGTGGGTCTCTGGGTGCCATTGTAATACAAATAATAAATAAGAGACAAATGAGCTACTTTTGCCAAAACTATGATAAAAATGTTTTAGTATAGTCATAAGTTAGACAATGATCTATCCAATTACAAATAATTTGCTAATGACATCTGTAATGTGATCAGGATTCTTTCTGGGTTAGTGCTAGATTATGGTATTATGAAACACAATAAATGAAGCAGGAACTCTTCAAAAAGGAAAATGAGCTCTTTTTTTTTTTTTCCCCCCCATCTTATTGTGAAAAGTTTTATGTCACTGAGGAACTCTCATTTCCTCTCCTATTCTCATACCTGAAGAACAAGCTGAGGTGCCCTCAGCTGGAACTGTGCTGCCTGTGTACCCCCTGTGTTACAGCTCTTCTACCCACATCCCCGAAGTCCTGTGCTGGCAGGATGGCTGTTGCTCTGTGGTGTGGATACAAAAGGTAGAATCTGGCATCTTGTGCACTGGTAGGATGAATAATAGTATGTGGCATGGTCCTTCTCCCTGCAAAGTAGGGCTATCCGAGGAGGAACGGTGGCTGAGGAAGCGCTTATTGGATCCATCGCAGAAGGGTTATACTGAGCTGCACAGTTTGTAACATTCTATTTGTTTTGCTCCAGCAGGGCTGATAGCATGAAAATTTCATTCGGACTAAAAGGTAAGGTTTCACAGACAGGCTGGCAAAGGATGTGAATTTTTCCCCACCATACTGATCTACAGGTATGATATAGAACAACATAATGTTTTGTACATGTGGTTGCCTTACTGGACATGATTGATAGAAATTATTTGGATCCTGCCTTGACTCGGACTTTCTTAGTTTCTGAACTGTTTTGACACTAAAATAGTTTGATTACCCCTGCTAGTACTCAAGTGTTAATGAAAGTATTACCTAGTTTTGTAGATTTGACTTGCCATAACAGTGCTGTATCGTACTTCATCCAACAGCTGCTCCTTATTGGTAAAGCCCTTAATGTATTTATATGTTGTCTGAGTATAATGGGAGAAATCAGTAACACCAGGGCATTTCCTTTCAGTTGTTTTACTTTCAGCATCTCTTCAGGTAAGTTGGTTACGCTGGTTGTTACGTGGCCATTTCTCACCATATGGGTCAACGCAAATGGGACCTGATGGGCTGCTGGCAACAACAGACAGACCAGTACCTGTACCTGTACCAGTACCTGTACCAGTACCTGTACTGGTGGGAGAGGTGTATTGTAGCATGACAGGCTGCTCGGGCTGTGCCTGTGGCGGTAGCTGGCTGTAACCCGGGGAGAAGCCGGCCAGGTTAGGGTAGCAGTTTCTGCAGCGTCCTTGCCCTGCTGGGGACCCCCGGAGGGTGGAGATGATCCCGACCCCGGTGCGGGATCGGGATCGGGATCGGGATCGGCCTCGGCGTGTCCCTCCAACGGCTCCGAGCAGCTCGCGCCGCCAGCTTCCCGCCCAGCAGGGGCGCGGCGAAAGGGCTGGCCCGCCAGCCGCCGGTGCTCTCCCCGGCTGCCAGGGCGGCGGCGTCCGCCGGCGGAGCGAGCGAGCCGCGGTGGCGAGGAGGTACCCGGGAAGGGTCGCGGCGGGGCGGGGAGCGTCGCCCGGAGCCCACCGGTGGGCGCTTTGGTGCGACGTCGCTTTGCCGCGAGGGAGCGGGCGGCGGCGCCGAGGGGCCGCGGCCCTCAGGCGTTTTGGCGGGCTCGTCCTCTCGCGAGAGGAGCCGGCGGGCCGTGCCGCTTCTGAGGGAGCGCGGCGCGGGCGGGCTCAGCGGCTGGCCGGGCAGGCTCCGGGCGGGCGTTCGCCGCTCCGGCTCCCGCAGCCGCTCCGGCCGCTGCTGCTGGCACCTTCGGGGGCACATGGTCCTCTGAGGAGGAGGGAGACAGACTCACGGGTCGCTTGGGCCGGGACGTAGCGGCAGGCCCCGCAGCTCTGCTGAGGAGAGCTTGGAGCCTGTGTGAAGGCGCTGCAGGGCGGGATACCTGGCACCGTGTTGCAGCAGGGACCTCTGCCCCAGGGAAAGACGTTGGTGCCCAGGTGTGGGCTGCAGAGAGGGCTTGGGGCCTCTGCCCCGGGCTGCAGCAGTGGTGGCCTCAAATACTAGCGTCAGCTGGCTGTTGTGAAACCGCTATCCTTCGATAGTGTTCAGAGATTGACTGGACATGGCTTGGAGCAACCTGAATGCATTAGCCCTACAGGGGCTTGGACTAGATGTCTTCCTGAGGTCCCTTCCAGCCTCAATTCTGTGGTTCTGTGTGTCGTAGAGTAAATGATGACTAAGCACTTGTAGATTATGGGCATTTTTTGTAGGATTCTTTAAAGGTCATTAGTCTGCTAGACCAGTGCATTATAAGGGAGATCTGAGAGTTTCCAGATACTAAATACTGTTCCCGAAATGTTTTTGTGGGATAGCCCTGTTTGAATTGCTATTTGGTTACTTTGGCAGAGGAAGGAAGCCAATGAGTTGGAAAAGCAGTATTTTAACAGTGCTATTGGTGAAGAACCGCACATGACTTTAAGAACCAATTATACTGAATTACTGTTACAAATATGGAGTTCAAATGCTTGTAGCAGTGTATTTCTGACAGGACTTCCTGTAAGCAGAGGCACTATTTCAAACATTAAGCCCAAAATGTCATGTAATATCTAGCTATAAATACAGTAGCAGAGAACATACGTGAAGGTTACTCCTCTGAACACAGGCATCCCTGATGAATATTCAGGCACAGGGCATAGGTGTTTTAATGGAATTACAGCTGCTAGTTCCACAGTGGTACTTTGCTACAAAGTGCTGCTTTCTAGAACATGTCAAAAGGGATTTCATAAGAAGCAGTTTTTTCTGATAAATTACTTTTATTTTTCAAAATTGTTTCAATTTAAAGTCACTTTAACTAGCCATAACAATGACACCATGTTTTTAAATAATTTTCTAAATAATAGTTTCAGAAGGCAAATATTTAGTACTCGATTTATAATTTATCTTTTCACTTAAACCCAGCTTTTTACAGTAAAGTAAGTGAAACTTGGCAATGCAGGGAAAAAAGCAAAGGTACATTATAAAGCTTATTATATGAAATCAGTTTGATTTTTGGATACGTAAACACTGACAATTAAAAGAAAAAATTTTTTATAAGATGCAGAGAAAATACAATCCTAATAATTCTCTAAAAATATGTGTGATAAAGTTATTTATTTGGACAAGACACTGTGCAAGTTATGCAAAACCTATTACGGTAATTAATGGAAACACATTATTTATGGTACTCCCACAAGGTATGTATAAACCAGAAATCTATAATCACATACTGGCAAGATCAACAGGTTTTTTTAAACAGTAAATCATCTTGACTCTTCATTCACATTTTGACTTGGAAACAGTGCTTTCCTTGGCATTAAAATACCAAATATATTCTTTAAATACGTGCAAACATAAATTTTACTTCTACAAATACAGTACTGAGACCACACCACACTGCTCATCATATAAAAATAACTTCATATATAGTCACACACAGAGAGGAAAAATGATTGTAAACTGCTGCCAGGAGAAAAATATGGTGCCTTCCTGAAGCTATTGGGAGAGAAGGCTTTTTCAGCAATTCTCAAGGACTGGATTTCAAATAATTTCACACCACAGTCAAATTATGGTAAGAAAGACCAGAAAAAAAGCTTTTTTTGAGAATAAAAAGTGGTTTTGTGTTGGAAGAAGGGATGAATCAATCACTTACTCAAAGAGCAGAGCTTCATTCTGAACCCACATTAGTATACGTTGGCAAACTCCAGTGCTATCAGCGAAGTTGGTTTGCATTCCTACCGCTGTGAAGTCAGAATCTCATTTAAGACCTTCTCTTGTCTTTTATACTATGAAAGCATAATTTGCAATGATCTGGAACACAGCCTAACTCCTGAAGTGTCTGGTGCCTTCCAACCTCATTAGGTAGGCATCTGTATACCTCAATTATCATGGTTTCAGTTAAGATGGAGACAAAACATGATTTACCACCAGTTGGACTGATAATTTAGAATGAGATTTTGTCACTCTAGTCAGACTGAATAGGACCATGCTCTCTACATAGCCTCGCTGAAAGCAGTGGTTCCACTTCTCGACTAAGATATTGCTCATTGTGAGCAAAGATCGCAGAAATGGGCCCTTACTGGTAACTGCACCCTATGCCGAGTTGTACAGAATTTAATTTTACTGATGGGAGCAAGAATAGCATGACCGAAATACATGCTTATATAAGCAGGACTCACATGAGCAAAGTTATGTGGATGTATAAATGCTTGTACAATCAGGACCAGTTATGTTTGCAGTGTAGATCACTGGAGCTGCCTGTAATTCATTGAAATTGATATGACATCTTCATCTCTGCTCAAATACGTATTTAAAGAATAGTCTGCAAGGTGTGTGAATATGAGAGAAATGTAGGGAAGAGAACTGTAATATTAGTAAAAAAAAAAAAGTAAATGTAGTGATCACCTGCAAAGATATTCACATTTGTATGGTGTAGCAGCTATGGTAAAGGGTCAGAAATACATTGTGGCTAAAAAGCTTGCCTGCTTTGACAAAACTATTAGCTCTATCAAGTCACATTTTACACATGATGTAGTAGAAGAAATCAGTATTTAAAATACCCCAATTGCAAATTTCAGTTCAGTAAAATATATTAGTAGCAAACAAAGGTCATGTTTTTCTCTCCAGGCTATAGACTTTTAGTTTCTTTTTAAATTATACTGACTACTGCTTGTTTGCAACACGTAAATGGCAACAACTTAACAATTAGCAGCATTTCTGTCCAGTTCTTGACTTTCACTGACCATCAGAGGGCTTTTAGAGTGTTCTGTTTTCCCTTTACTCTCCTCATCTTCTAAGTCCTTTGATACTGCAGGGTTTTCCTCAGAAGTGTCATGTGTAGCAACCCTAGATGCTTCAGTTGCACTTCCTCTGACTGTAATGTGCTCCCATCCACCCTATAAAAGATTGATAAAGAAATGGAAAAGGAGAAACATCACCCTGCGATTATAGTATCTGATGTGATGCTTTATGTACACTACTAGTTTTATACTATTTTTTTCATGAGGAAAGTAATCCTGCTCTGGGCTGAATCAGAAAAAAGGCTTCTTGTAAAACAAAACAAACCACAACATACCTCCCTGACAGGGAGGTATATAGGTAGTAAGCTTGAGGATTATTTTTATTACAGGGAATGGAGATTAGTAGGGTCAGGCGTTCATAACAGCCACTGAAGGTTTTCCACCAACTTAAAAGGGACCAAAACCTTGAAATAGTCTTTCTCAAAACATTGAGGGTAATACGGGGAGCAACAATGAGGAACAATCATGTGCAGACTCAGAATCAATTTAAAAAAAATGGTACTTACTTTACTAATTTTTCCATTACAACTTTTAAATTACCTATTTCAAAGGAATACTTACCAAATGCAAAAAAATTATTTCCCAGCTATAATTGCATAACCCATTATATTAACTTAAAAGAGGAACCTAAAACTGAAGAACAAAGGTCAATTTCCTTTCCAAGCTTTAGAAAGCTTGCCAGCTGGAGCAGAATGTCACTTTCTAAGCGTGCCCATGGCTATTTGGATTTATAACTTTTAGGCAGTATTACACTCTCAGCACTTACCCCAATACCATAATCCCATGAGAGGCCTTTAGGTTCCATTGGCTGAACACCAGTCCGATGGCAGACGGTCCCACAGCTCAAACTATGACTTCCTTGCACTTTGTCAGCTATCACCCAGAGCTCAAGAAAGCAGAGAGAGGCAGTAAAATGTTTTCTTCATGCTGCTCTTCCCAGACATGAAAGTTTTAAGTCTGTTTGACCGCTTTCAGAAATTAGTCTTGATCTTGAATAGGCCAAAACTGCTCTAATTCAGTCAGCGAGACGCCCAAACAAACAACTAGATACCAGTGTCACAATTAAAACATTGCCAGATAGTAAGACTTAGCATGAAAGAGATTAAATATATAAAATAGCCTCATTAAAAAAAAAAGGAAAAAATGTAACGAGGCTTTCTACAACAAAGGGCTGGCTGTATCACTGTTTCATTGGCATGACTTTTGTCCTGCTATCAGGATTCCAGCATTTAGACAATTACCTTGTGGAATAAATTAAGTTAAACAAAAATAATTCTGAAGAACATTTAATTTAATTACAAAAGTATGTTAAGCGTAATTTTTAATAAACTAATGAGATACAAGGAAGCTTAATACACACCTGGTCCAGGGGCCCTACAGACATTTTACGGATATTATTTGAAACATGATCCCAAGTAGATCCTTGAGGGTAGCTTGGTGTGATACCTTGCCGGTACCAAAGATTGCCTATAAAATAAATAGTCCCAGTTACAGCTCAGGATGTCTGCTTTGTATAAAGTGCTAGTAAACAACATAACAAATCAGTAGTTAATACTTTCTATGTTCTATGGAAATGCGTTATGGCTTTGACTAATGTGTTACAGTGAAACACAATGAAGTTCCTACTTTGGAATTTGTATTTCTATAGTTGTTGTTTGTAACTTTTCTGGAAACTAGCAAATACTTTGTTTTGTAAAATTTCTTGGGGAAAAATGTTCATATAAAGAACTATGCACTAGAGAAGTAAAACAAATTTGAGATTAAGATCTCTGAAGGAGACTGGTGTTAAGGGCTTGTTTATTGTACAGACATCTTTTACAAAAGGATGCTTCATTATTTAACTTGCAATGATTTGCAACAGGAACGTGGTATTCTTCAGTTCTGCATATTCTAGGTTTTCAGACAAATCCTTCCATGCAATTCTCTTTAAGATTCATCGATCTTTCCCCCCCCACCCCAAAGTAATAGCATAGATGCTGGATTGTTGCTGTCTAGGGAACTATCAGATATAACAAAAACCAAGTCTTCAAAACCAGTCATTAAGCGGGCTGCCTACTCCATCTCTTTGAATATGAAATATTACTCCTCTTGGAGCAACAGTAATCTGTCTACAGAAGCTCTGGCTTAGCCTCTCCTTTTTAAAGCAATCTCATGTATATTGATTTATTTTTTGTAACATTGATAAATAATTTTTAAAAATCCTTACCATTTTTATCCAACACGAACACGGACGTTCGTCCTACTGAGACTTGTTTTAACTTTTGTTTTTGAGGTGAAGGAATATGGTACCAACAGTCACCTAAAAGTCAGAAATACTTGAGTAAAACATTGAGAAAATGGAATTATGTATGAGAAGTCTTGGAAATGTCTGCAGTTGAAATACATAGCTGTGCAAGAAAGCTGTGAATGACACTACACTTGATTTATTTTTACTAGCTTGTTTTTAGAAACAAACACTTGAAATCATGCAAGTGAAGAGCAAATTAACTGCTATAACAACATGAGTATTATTCATATGCAGTGTTTTGCACAGCTATTGGAAAGGACTGTGCTAAACAGATTTGTCTTTTTCATAAATGGCATTGTAGTTAAGCTTACACAACGTATAAGATGAAGACCGTACTAAAAAAAGTCTAAGTAGTTACCTGCAGGTTTTTTTGGAGACACTGAACCCCGATAGAAGGCAGAACCATCTCTAGCAATAGCCCACACTTGGTAAAATGCTCCGATTGAGATGGAAATGAAGGGCTGATCTGTTCCCACATGCAGCCAGGACGTTCCCTAACAAATCATGGAAGATGAACTGTGAAGCAATGGTTAAAAACTCCACAACAAAATATTGTTGATTATTACCAAATGGGAAAAACCCCAGATAGTGAAAAAGATTCTGAAGAATAATTCTTACATAACTTTACAACTGAACAGAAAAAAGGTCCCTGATCCTCAAAGATATTTGGATATATAACTTTTTGAAAATAGCTATGTTGGACTATAACAGGGCCTTTTCTGCTGAAACCACTGGAATTTAGGCACCTAGTTGTCTCTGAATAGCTGGGCTAGAGCCTTTTTTTTTTTAATAATCCCTTGGTTTTGATTGCACAGAGCAATAGTCTCACAAAAATCAACTGATACAGGGCTTCAGATTCCAGACACAGTATTCCAGTTCTTGCTGTTGCAGTCCCTTACAAATCTGTGCTACTGTAACTGTTTGAACAGGAAGGAAAAAAAAAAAAAATCTTTCCTATAAATTTTCAACTTCTTGCAGTTTTTGTCCAAATTCCACTAAAGTATATTGTTAGATTTTTTTCCTTCTTGTAAATATGGCTTAAAAATCAGTGCATATTAATCCTAATTTGGTGTTTCAGCATGTGTCTATTAGTAGGAAATAAGTATTCCTATTGAAATTACTGGGACTATTTGTCCCTTTCTCCATACTTTACTGGACATTCGTTCATTATTTCTGTCCCAGTCCATAAAAAAGTCAAATCTGTAGGTTAGATCAGGCCCACCTGTCTTAAATAAGCAGAGTCAGTTCCAGGCCCAGAAAACTTAATGGCTGAACTCCTGTGGATATCAACAGGCATTAGATTGGGACCTTACTTTAGAGAAACTCTATCTCTTAGCAGTTCATTTAAATGGGATACACACAATATCAACAAGTTTAAAAAAAAAAAAAAAAAAAAAGAGCAACTAAGCTATCAGTGCAGAAAGTGGAAGTGCTTCATGAGAAGATACACAGGGGCTGAGAGGGGCTCCTGCAAGTGATGTGGCACCAGCTAAGAGAGATTATGTAAGAGAAGGGCTATTGTAAGAAATGTGGGCAGCAAACTGTGTTACAGTTGATGGACAAGGACTTTCAAATCTGGGACATAAAAGGGAAAAAAATAACAAGGTGCTTTGAGAGAGAGCACTGCATGATTGTGTGTATGTACTTGCATAATTACATTAAATACATCAATCAGGCAGTAAAAAGAAACAGGGAGCCTTACAGCTGGATTTTGCTGTGTCACTCCAAGCCTGCAGAGCACGTCTCCTTTGTCACCGATTGCCCACAGTGCTACTGCTTCTTCACCATCTGCATCTGAACTGGGAATTATGGAGATGTCCCACAGGGTAACAGGAGGCACTTCCAGCCATGGCCCGTTGGTGACTATCTTACATTTTCTGAAGCAAAAAAAACCCAAACCCATCAGATGTATGTACTTTCTATAACTGATTTTGTTTCATGGTCTGTTGTTGACTTCGGTGCAAACAATCCTGAAGTTTTTTCATTAAGTAGGTACAGTAAGTATTAATATTTTTAATTTGAAAGGGGTTTACAAAAAACAGCCATGTTTAGTATCAGGTTTTGAATTTTGACCTACTACTGATTTCTCAAAGGTTCTGTTTTTTAAAAAAAGTTACTTTACAAAACCAAGGCCACCCAGGAAGTCCGCAGCTTGTGCTACACTGCTCCTTAGCTCTCTAAAACTCATTGGGCAACAGTTGGATAATGAGTATTTGTTCCCAAGCTGAGAATCCCACTGCAGAGAGAACTTCACACCTGGTTCATTCCTTCCTGTGTCTTGGTTAGGGGAATAATTTTACAAATAGTTTTTTGGTGGAGCCTGTTAGAAAATTACGTAGCATCCTGAGGTAGGCAGAAATAAGGCAGCTCTAAATTAAAGAGTTGGAGGTAGATCATTCTGGGAATTTGTCTATTTTTTTTGTGGAAGCTGCAAGGAAGTAGTGCTATCTATTAGGGAAACTATTTTAGATTCTATCATCCCAACAGCAATTTCTGTGTATGAAGAATATCCTAAAAAACTCCAGACATTCCTCCTTTCTCCAGTTCTGAAAAACTAGATGCAGCCCTGAGCTGTTCCCTATTTGTTTTCAATTTTCCATTGATAGTTAAAACTAGAGGAAATATTTAAGCTTGAGGGTATTTCTCAAGTTGCTTCTTTTATTTCAAGTCACCATTGTGATTGATTGGATGTTTTTTTGTTTTGTTGCGTATCCTGGAACAACAGTTTGATGCTTCAGGACCTTACTTCAAAGATTTTTGTACAAGGACTGAAATACTAGCCTTGTAGTCTCAATAACAAACGGAACAATGCGTAACTGTAAGTTCACAGCAATTTATTAGTATAGCTGTTAGATACTCTAGTACAGAAAGCATAGGAAAGCTGCAAAAACAGCGAATGCACTTTCCCTGCTTAACAGAATAGACTAGAATATAGTGGCAGTTTGCTGTTTTCCAGGTTCCACCTGAATATAGTGTACTGTGACTTAAACAGGGTTGGGATTATCTGTTGCTTAGTATGCAGTATGTGCAATTCATATGTTAAAACTATTAATATAAAAAATATATTACCACTTGTTACAAGTGACCTAGTATGTACTAATATGCCTAGACTCCACTATTCCTTAATCATTTACCATAAGGAAAATCAGATACAGAGAATAACTAGCTGATTTTTATCTACAGATCCCACAAAATCAAACATGGTATCTACCTGTAAAGGCTTAAAATTAAAGCCATAATGCTAAAGATCATCAGCTTCTCTATTGGAGATGGGTTATTTATTGCAGGTTTCTTCACTATTGCTTTTGTTGATTGGGTAATAAGACTCTTCCCCTCATAACTAAAGGAGACTTTAAAGGAACAGTTAGCATTCAAGTTAAAAACATGTATTTATATCTTAGTTCCTCACCTTGCCCAGCGCCTCCGTCGGACAAAGTCTTTCATTGTCTTGTGACCATGGTAGGACCTACCAAAACAGATTTAAATAGGTGTTCATGAGGATGTCAGAGCATCTCTGATGTCAGTGTCAGCCTGAGAGCACCGTCTATGTAACTGCCCACCAGACATGCCTGCTGACTTTAAAATGCTTGAAACTATAGTTTGCTAAGCTTACCTTGCTGCCCTACCTCCCCGGCAAATTTCAGTGTTAGTACCCCCATACAAAGGGAGAAATCAAGGCATACTTGTCCCTGTTAAAGCACAGTTAATGTGCAAAATAGCAAACAGAAGAAATGATGACTTAAGCATGGCATTTGCCTGCTAGAATTTTAGGTAGAAGAAGGTATCTGCTTACGCTGGAAAGTCTGCTGCATACTGCCAGCCTTCCCGATCAGTTCCACCTGAAGTATTAAAATCAATATACCAATCGGATACCTATTGTCAAAAGGAGACGATAAGAATAACAAGCACAATCAACACATAATGTATAATAAAAATAACCTCTTCCGCTATTTCCCTTCCACCTTTTGGAGTGCAATGACTTGCTAGAAACCTTCTTATACTTGCAATATAAGTTCATACAGAAGTTCCCAAGTCTTTTTAATTCAGTTGAAGAGAAAAGGATTGGAACAGAAGTCTAAGTCCCACTAAACAAAAAATCCCACTCAATGCTTAACATTCTTTTGACTATGGAAGATTATTGCTATTGTATAAGTGGGGAAACCAAGGTTAAATATTACAATAAATCCAGGAAGAAAATCTGGGTCACTTGAGCCCAAGTCTTGTATCCTACTTGCTAAGCCTTGCCTTCTTAGTAAAAAGACTTTTAAGACAAAATTTACCCAAGACCACTGTGGAGAAGGAGGCTTGGTATTGATTTTTGTACATTCCTGCAGGCCAGATGCATCGCTCCACATGTATCTGTCCGTGGGCAGACCTCTGTGGTGAAACAGTGTACAAGGAATGCAAGGTCATTTACAACAGCAAATTTAAAAGGCGGGGGAAGAAAAGCCTATTTGTAGCACTTCCTGCTTTCATACACGAATCAGTTTTCTGTCATTAATCTCTGTATTTAGAAATACCATGCGAGTGATGAGGATAGTGGGAAAGAATCTGTACAATTGCATCCAGTTACACCAAACTTGAGGACTACGTAAACTTTTCTCTGTAGAGTGATATTCCTCACTACTATTTAAGATTGGAAGGTGAATCTTGAGTTTCTCTGGCATAGACACCCATATATGTGCATGCTTTTTCAATAGTTCTGTTCAAATACACTATTCAAGGAACCAATGTATTTAGTACAATATGTATATGAATATATAGATCCTAATAAGAACTTTGCTGTATGGCCTTAGTAATGCAAGATGTTGCAATTAGGCACACTTTGTGCACTCATGAAGCACAAATCTGTAATGTTTTGCTATAAATACATTTTGAATTCATAATTACAAATCTACAAAATTGAGAAACTCTGCTCCTTCCATCTCAGGTTAACAATAAATGTTGGAGGAGACTGAAAATAAAGTAACTGTAATAACTATTCTGAAAAGCTAGAACAAACCCTTTGTTTCATTTGACAGTAGTAAAAAGTTACAGTAAACAAATACAATAAATTGAGTAAATAACCTGCTGCTATAGCCAGTGACTGGGTTCCACCGCTGGTTCTCATAGATGTAAACACATTTCACATCTGACTGTGTATAAATGTTATCAGCACTACTGGCCAGTCCTGTGAGAAAGAAATTATTTGGATTATAGCAAAGCTTAAAGACACTACATTTTAAATTCCAATAGCCACAGTAATATTGCTGATTATCCTATTTCTCACTCTTAAGCTGAAAATATAAATATAAAACTGCAGTACCAATTCCTTCCTGATGTGTGGCCTGTTCACTGTATAACCCTAAAGGTTAGTTAGGCTAAAGGAAGGACAGCTGAAATAGCTTGAATACCTGACCCAATCAGGAAGATAAGTAAGAAATGTGTACACCGCCGTAGACCAACTGTCCATACCTTGAATAAAGCCACCTCCATATCCACCAGTATAAACCCAAGCTGTGTGATCATATCCTATGCCCCACACTATGCCTCGGTTATTGCACTCTATCAGTCGAAGATGACCTCCAACTTGACGCCAAAACCTGCCAGAAAAAGGACAACGTTTTACATTTACTCTGCACCACATCCATCAGGAATGTACACCTTCCCCTCCTACAACTCAACAATCTTAAATACACACAATTTAATATGCTCGTTTGTTAAACCTCTGTGCAATCTGTAAGTGAAGGCAGTTGCCAGTTGAAAGCACTTCCCCTTGAACAACTACTGAAAAGTTAGCTGGAAGGAACCTGTCTGCCTCCATTTGGAATTTTAAAGCTTTGAATTATTTTACTTTCCTTTTATTTTATGGCTTGTGGGTTTTTTTTATATATAAAATTTATTTATTTTTTAAACACTAGTTAGGATGATCTTGCTAGAATCTTTACATCTCAGTGGCCATCAACTGCCTCAGCTTTAACTTCATCTTCATTTTTTTAAAATCTAGGAATTGCCTTTATCTAACAAGAAAACAAATGATTGATTTATGTATTTGCTATGGAGCTCAGTAAAAACAAGGGCTTTAATTATTCCTATTCTCCTAATCTTTGCAGGTTAATCCTCTTCTGGGGCTTTACAGAGCCAGTTGGCCATGGTATTCTTCTGGGGAAGAATGGGGAAAATAAAGAGATCGCAGAGGAGTATTTTAGTTATCAGAATGGCAGGAGATCATCTAGGTCATGGATCCCCCAAACTTAAGATGCAAGAGCACACCAGCTTTGTGATTTGCCAGATGTTGAAGGTGCTCTACCCTGAAGGAAAAGGACTAAAGGATCTCTTGGGTATTATTCAAATACACTTTGTGCAAGTAACTTGAAACTGGGAGTATTTTTTAAATTGAAGATTGGCCTTTAACCCACCAGTTCTGAGGCTGGTATTTTTTTGCTTGAAGAGTTTGCAGTACTATATTGTCATAGCTGTAATAGAAACTGTAAAGGAGCTGATCCTGGACTGTAGTGACTATGGAGGACTCATGATTTCAGGTTTCCCGACCCAGATAAAACTGAAAGCTCAAAATACATTACAATTACAGTGATTAGGTTTACTTTTAGTCTAGGCCATCTCTTAATTTAAATAATTATGGCATTAAAGATGCACTCACAAAAAAAGGGGGATCTCAATGAGAAAGGCTTTTGAAATCGCATGAATAGCTCCAGCATCTAAGAATTAAAATATGATTTGTTGAATATCTTCAGATGTACTTATGAATATGAAGGCAGCCATTAACCTTGTCACTGACAGACATCTGCAGCGTACTATACACTCCAACAGCCCATCAAAGCCACTGACTTGACATGAAAAGACAGTCTTTGCTGGATGGCATCCCATGCAGAAAGAACAGCTTCTGAAACCTCTTACATTTGATCACATGGCATCAGGTGTGGTCCGGCCTCCAGTTCAGGACTTGGCTCACTAACAAATATGTCTCCTTTACAAGTAACTGACCAAATGGCATGGTGAGAAGGAGGGCCTTGAATCCGTCTGCTTTCACAACAGGACATGTTCAGCAAAGACAGCTACAAAAAAAGAAGCAGAGAACCAAAAGCTTCCGTTTACAGTGAGAACAAAATTGCCATAGATGCTTCAGTATTACAAAATGAAATTTTACCTTTGCAGGTTCTTGCAAATCAGCAAAGGGAATTAGCAGCTTTTTCTCAAAGGCACTGGAATTCAGTGTTTTAGAAATCATTAACACAATCACTGGAACCAATGTGGTTTGCAGTATCTGATCATTATGAAGTATCTTTCAGGTCTTCCATTGCTTTAGTGTATGTATGCCTGCCTGCCTATACATAAGACTCTCTACAACAGTGACAACAGATAACAGTTCTTCTACCAATGCAGAAGAATAGACTAACTGAATTAAACTCCTAACTCATTTGCAGCCTAATCTGTATCTGGAGACAGGAAGGGAAGGAAAAACAGTATCAGTTTTACTGTGGATCAGTAAAGCATGCAAACTCCAGAGGAGATAGGAAGCCTCAGCTGCCTCTAAGTAAGTTTGAACAAACTTTTTAAATACCTAAATTGTGAAAATAGCTAAGTAGCCTAGATACTGTAAATGTAATGCTGAGATTTCAGAGACTAGCTTTTGTTTTATTTCAGATATTGCTTGAAATGAAAAATTCACAGAATTACCCAGTCATGCATTTCTTGCTCTGTTGTGGCTGCCAGGCGGATTGGCCATCGCTGCTTCGTCCTTTCAGGTGTATACAGTGCAAAGGAGTGTTTGGCTTCATTCAGAACTTCAACTATAATAGTGACTTCATTCAGGAACACGTGGATATACTAAGACAAGACAAAAAAAAAAAAATTGCGACTAAAGCAAACTCAGATATACCTTCCTCAGAGCCAGCATTTTTGCACTTCAGGACAATGAACGAGGCATTCCTGCCAAGAATAGCAAAGAATCAATTCTTGGTGCAGAAGGAATGGGGCTCAATCTCCAGTCCTGCACTACCTCTGATTCCTATTGCCCATATGCATTAACCCCATTTATGAAGACCCTGGCCAGCCAAGCTTGTCTCCTTCTTCACAATCAAGAACATTTTGAACTTCCAAAAGAATTCCTAATTAGAGTGAAGCAGATGGTTTAAGCAATGTGGATGGTTGCTGACTGGGTATTTCTGACGTAGTATTAACATAGCTACAGCTTAGAAAAGCTTGCAATTGGCTAGTACCCTGGGCTACATTTGAATTGGTTCCCAAAACTTAGAACAACAGCATACCATAATTTGCCTCCCTTAAGAAAACTGTTTTCCCTTCAAAGGTTTTCCTTTGCCGTGTGTAACCTTCTCAAGGGTCTCAAGCTGAACACACCTTTTTCTCCTCATGATACATGTAATAGATGAACAGGATGCTGTCGCGCATTCCATCGCTCCCAGTGAACTGCTCAAGTGCGACTCGAACATCCATCCATTTATGAGGCTTCCAATTCCTCCACCATTGCAAGGTTCCAGTTTTAACCCAAACTGACTGCAATGCAAACACAAATTTACAGGAGTAAGGAAACTGCATGACTTACTTTCTCCTGAATACTATTTTTTGTGACCACAAGAAATCCCTACTGCAAGTTAGTCTGTATCGTATTAGTTAATTCTGAAACAGAGTATACCAGAGCGTTCAGGAGGCTGAAGACAAAATGAAAACTGACAAAACTGGATAGAAAGGTGCTGAAATAGCATGTGTGTAACAGTGTTAACATTTCACCTCTGCAAGAATGCAGTAGCACACAGTCACTAATCGACTCTAGTGTGCTCCTGTTGTAACACAACTTCTTAAAGGTTGGACTTTAAAGGCTTTTGACATAATCTTTTTAAACTTGATTAAACCCCTGGACTCCAAGTGTTTTTAATGAAATGAATTCCAGATGTCATTTGGAAATTAGCAATGAAGGGACCAAAAATGTGATGAATCTGAAAAGAGCCATAAGGAGTCATAACAAAGGGAACATCAAACAAAAATGCTGTGATTTAAGTGCTGCTATTGATGTTTGCATCATTGTTCTATTTCTGCAAGTTACATTAATCCCTTAATGGTCACAGAGAGGGAAAGTTCACCTACTTGAGTCATTGTTTCAATTAAGAAGCCTCATCTTGTGGTGGAATAATTCATACAATGTTCCACTGTTGCCAACATTTCCCTGTAAATTTGAGGTTTCAGTGTACTCAAATAATGCTGACCAGTGCTTCGTTTGCTCCTATACAAAACTATCAGCTAATATTTTTAGATAAAGATTGCTGCTCCATGTTTGGTAAGCTTCTAGTTTCCTACAGGGAGCTCAGACACTGGTAATCCAGGAAAGTTGTCATAGACAGAAATAAGGACAAGAATATAAAGCTGACAGTAAGTTCAGATGAGTACATCAGAAATGTATTACCAATGCCCAGTATCGATAGATGTGTTTAGCAGACAAGAGAGAAATGCCCTCACTGCTTACCTGCTCAATAGCCTGTTCGTAGTGCCTAAAATTCTCCAGTTCCCGCTTCGTCCTTTCACTGAGCTGCTGAAAAATCTGCTTTCGCCACGCTGCTGTCTGTGCTGGAGTGATAGACAGAGACAGAGATTGCACAGAGGATGACAAACCTAGAACAGAACCCAAACCAATAAACTCCAGTGAGCTTTCACAGTTCTGTGAAAGGTAAAACATGATGCTGCTTTGAACACTGGACTGAATCAACCCAGTCTAACATAATTTCTCTAATTATTATACTTTGAAATCAATGTATTACAGGCAAACTTCGTAAATGATGCATAGAAATGGGATCACTAGATGATCATATAGAATCTTTCAAAGCTATAACCTTTGTTGGAAGTTTTATCACTGAACCGCAAGATAATTAGGTAATACAATGCATTAAGAGTTACGCTGTTACTAAATACTGGGATGCCACAGTTCATGGTTTATTTTGAAAATATTGTTATATACCACTGTCCTTCAAGAATCTAAATTCCAACTGCATCCAGTTATCAGCTGGGCTCCCATTCACAATGCCTCTGAGTAATTTCTCTATCTTAACTTTGTCTCAGTAGGAATGGTAGGAGCAAGGCAGTTATTTGTGGCATCTGCATCTCTCAAGAGAGCCCTTTTCACTGCTTTCAGTTACTATTCAGTGATATTATGGGTTTTGCCTGAAGTAGCAGTTTCAGTGTAATTAAAAATGAGATACAGATCCAGCACAGATTATTTTACAAAATTCTTACAGAAAATCAGAGAACTGTCACCTTTACATTTATATATATCAATCCCAAAGTGCCGTACAGCTAAATACATGCAGCACTATCCTCAGACATGGAGTGTATTAACAAACTGCAATAAGAGTAAATAGGTTATCAGAAGTTTTGCACCATGGTTTTGTTCAAAAAAACCCCCAAACCAACATTTTTCTTGGGAGGACTGGGAATTAGGGTCTGTTGTGGTGACTGGATAGTACCTGATGGAACAGTGAACCATTTCAACGGGCTGTGCAAATCTACAAGACAGCCTCCCCCAGACACCCAGGCCCACAGTGGGTGCTCATCAGCTCCATACTGTTCTTCAGCTCCCACTGAGAACATGCCAAGGGAAGACAGGCTGGATGTTTCTGCAAAGGTGCTGACGGAGAGGACTGGATGCTTTTGGGCCTCCTTCAAGTCAATGTTTGTCCACTGCAGTTCTGCAGAAGGATTTGGGTTTGTAGACTTATGCATTTCAAGATTAGCTTTCTCATTACTAGTCGAAGCAACAGTAGCTTCTCCTTGATCAGAGTCCAGGGGATCCACAGTCAAATTTGCACATATTTCTGCTGTCTGGTTGCCTGAGCCTTTACCACTGCTGCTGGCTGCAGCTCCCATTGGGAGAGTGTTGGCAAGGTTCATGGGTACACTTGGAAGGTCTGTATCAGAGGAAGTATCTGCATCACCCTGAATGATCGCGTTTGTTTGGTTCTGAATATCATCAGTAAAGAAACAGCCAGCACTGAAGGACAAATAGATAATTAATTAACTACCATTGAAAACATTATAAATTAGCACAGGCCTAAGACCACAGACATACAGAAATCAACCTAGTGTTTCAGCTTTAGGAGAGAAACAGCAGACTTCTTTTCGAAGGTCAAACTCTGTCATCAAGGGAAAAGAGTCTAACAAACACAAATCTGGCAGACCAGTCTAGTAAATCTGAAACATAGGACGATCTTTCATTGATCTTTTCAAACAATCAGTGGTGTCGGCTGCCTACAACTCTCAGGAAAACACTGAAGCAACATCACATTTTCTGGATATGAAATAATGAATAGGATTTTTTAAAGCCCATTATTAACTTTATGATTTTTGTCTTAGCTAGAGAGGGCTTCTACTCAAGAGCACACTCTGACTCAAACAAGTAGCTTCTGCAGCACTCCCAGCTTCATTGGCATGTCTTGCACAGCCAAGAGCCCAACAGTCAGCAGGGAGTTACTGATTTAATCTCTCTAGGAAGGGAAATGTATAGTGACATTCAAGAGAAGGATAATTCCTAAACAGAGCTGACACTCCTTCATGGTATTTCACAGGTAACATTTTCTCTTATTAGAGACTAGTTCCAGATAGTGATAGTAAAGCCCAGAGAAACACACTTTACTGCAAGCATGCAGTGAATTCCAAAGTGGGAGCTTCAGTTTCTACTCTGAGTGCAACGACTGCTGCTTATTGTTAATTTTAATGGCAAAAACTATGAATGCTTTTTGGCATACGTAATGATCAGAGATGCCTTCCACACTTCTCCCTGTCTGTACCACTTGAATGTAAAGAAATAATCTTCTAGCATTGAAACTCTTGGCATACAAGGTCTTGAGCAGGTATTTTAATAAGTACCTGAGCAGACTTGTTGAGCTCCCAGTCTGAGATCTGTCACTCTCTCGGCCAGATACAATTGCCTTCCATGTCTTCCCACTGAGCTCACTTGGTGTGACACCTTGACGAAAATAAATTGCTCTGTCATCGCAGCCGATTCCCCAGACCTAGGGAGGGAAAAGGCTTTGTGAAGGAAATGGCACGGAATGCAGGTAGATACCAGTTACAGAAAGGTGCAGTGGTGGAAAATACAGCACAAAAATCTGCTGGACACAGCTTTTTCCTTTTGTGTTCTTTCTTAATGCTGATACTGTAGATGCAGTCTAAAATTCTGTACCATCCAGAGAAAACCATTTGCAGCTGAATGTGCCATACAAGTGACATGCTGACTGTTCATCTTCTGGTGAAGAATTCAGCCATGCATGCCTTCCTAGCAGTTCAAGCACATGGACCTCTTGTTCAGCTGTCCATATTGGCACTGCTGACAGTCCTCACCACGTATGAATACTGCCTCTACAAAGTGGAACACAAATATTCTCATATTTGGTATACAGCTGTCTTACCTGGTTATTTAAGCCTACAGTTACCATCATCATTTCTCCAACCATTTCAATCCAGCTTGTTCCACAAGGATTATGTGAGTTCACTCCTCTTCTAAACCATACCTGCAACAGCAATAAGTCTAAATTTTGCTTCTTCTGCATTAGCAAGAAGACAGCTGGAATTTAGTTTCTTGAGTGGATTAGTCTTAATCTCTAATACTGACTTGCTGCATTGCCTTAAGAAATCTCTTACCTCCTTCGTTCTTTTTCTTTATCAGGTAAAGATAAAATAATTCTCTTAATAGTACCCAGACTGTGTGTCCTTGTGACTAACTACAGCCAGAACAGCCCACAGGGAGACTTTTTGTTATGACTTTCTGTGACAGAGTTAGTTTCTCTGCCATTGGAAAAATACTTTCTACTACATGTCAATTGTCGGCTATTTTTGGTCACTCTGAATGGGCTTCTAAATAGTGTTCTTGTGTTCAAACCCTAGAATAGAAGCAGGGCTGACAGAGGGAACTGTCAGAGGGACCTTTTCAGTGGTACAGCTCTTTGAATTGTCTCCCCTTAGATTAGTCTTTACAAATCCAAAAGTATCTGTCGGCTGGGTATCTGGAAAAATTTCCATCCTTATTTAGCATATAGTGGCAAGCAGCTACTTTAGAAGTTGTTGGTTGAATCACATAACAAACAGTGTACTTGACTATCTTGTGGCAGATCTGAAGAAAAACATGCTAGCTTATCTACATTTATTGTAGTGGTTTTATTTGGCAGATGTAGCAGGCTGGACACAGTCTGTTACCATGGCTCAGCTGACAAGTAGTAACTCATTAAACCAGAGTAACTCAATTCCTTAAAACTGCTATACATGCACAGAATTCATCTATGGTTTTGAATTCAATATGAAGGGATGTGATTGCTACCAGCACAAAAGCACTCTGACACATTCTTCAAGACTTCAAGACTTTCAAGACCCTCTGCGAGGAGCAGGGAGTTTGACCCGATGATCCTAATGGCTCCCTTTCAACTTGAGATAGTCTATGATTCTAAGTTAAAACCCCAGTAAGAAAGTAATCACATATACACATAACAGATATGTCACTTAATAAATAAACCTCCCCCTACATTAAAAGGCTGATGAAGAAGAAACAGTTACAGTAGGAAGATAAAAAAATAGGATCATATAGAAAAGTGTAGGTGAAAATATTCCTCATGCTGCTTTTGATGTAACCTTCAGACCATGTGGAAACAAGACTGAGCAGCTAGGAGTCCCTTCAATTTTGATGCTTAATATCCTTTAGAAGTAGGCCCCTTATTACATCCCCACCCACCTCCACACCTGTCTGACTTGGATTTAGAAAATTCCTTCCAAGAGAAAAGCAGAAAGTCTTCCTTAAACTAAACACAGCTATGTATATCACAAACCACAGGGCATTCCCACACACAGCAAGGAGAACTGTAATTCCCCAAACAATGGGGACAGTGAGTCCAAATCACCAGTTTCCTATGAAAGTTACATGCCCGTTTGAGAAAAGTAGATAGAAAAAAGGGAAGCAAAAAACAGAACCAGAGCATGACACCTCTTACTTTTCTATCCTTTGTAACACACCACACCACATCAACACCCACAGAGACATGCATAATCCCATTTTCAGAGCTTGGAGACTCCACAATACTCCAGGAAATTCCTGCAAGAAACAAAACCCAGAAGGCATTGTAGGTTAGGTTCTTATTCAACACTATACAATTCAAAGGGGTTTACAGCTAAATTTAACAAACTTTACCTTGAGGGTTATTCCTATCAATTCCTTCTCTCACAATAGCTTGCCCTTCCCAAAGAGTTGCCCAAAGGAGGTCATATGGTCCACAGCTGATCTGTACAACTTCACCAGGAGTGGTGATTAAGGACCACATGGAACCTTCTGGATTGTGATGGCAGACATTTTCTCTGTACCATACCTAGACAAGTTTTAAAAAAAAACAAAACCAAAACACAAAAAACTTAGAAAGATATTGCTACAACAATGAAACCATTGAGACAAGCATGAAGACAAACTGGAAAGAACAGTCCTCCTTTAACAACTGGATTTTTTTATGCAGTGTATGCACTCTGACCTTTAAAGATTTTTTTTGATGTTGATTATGCAGTTGAAGACTATTTCCTTATGTACTAAAGGAGGAGGCTTTTCTACAGACTAGCTTTTATGATGGAAGCAAATCTGGATTGGGTACAGTAACCTATTGCTGCAAGTTCTGTGTATATTCCAACATTTAAAAAACATTTCAGTGTACTTCAGGGCATGTTATATAAATAAAGAATGAACAAATATATAACACAAAAATGTTACTGTTAGATGATAGCCCAACCTCACTTTCACTGAACAGAGCTTGCCACAATATGGGTAAAAAATTCCATTCTCTGTGCAGCCTTCAGTGACATCCAGTCCATTTGCTAGTCTTGGTCCTACAGCCTGTGCACTTTTCTATAGATCAGTCAAAACAGGAAGGTCAAACATAGAAAGCATCCTGCGGTAGTTGTACAAGTGCTCCAAAACATGACTGCTAAGTGCTAAATCCTCATTTTTAGAAATAATTCTATTTCTCTGGGGACTTTTACTTGGGAGATGAAAGCATTTTACAGTGTCAGTCAAGTAAGCCTGTAGAGTGGGATGCTCGTCACTTATTACTGGGAAGTATAAGGCATAGGGAATTTTATTTTAAACAATTCAACCAAGATTACTTGCCTCTCCAGGCAGTGCCAAGTGTGACTGAAATCTCAGACTATCTGTTAAAAGTCTTACCTTCTTCCCTGTGAGACCACAAGTTAGAAATTGTCTAGAGACAAAGGAATGTCAGATACATGCTTTAAGGATGAAGGAAGGAAAGCAAGAATCAAATCTTTGCAGCACTGAGCAAAAGAGAAGAGGCCTTATGGTAGGCCTAAAATCAACAACAAAAAAGGAAGTTTAGTTTCAATAGAAAATAAAATTAAAACATTCCAGAGCTGGATTCCACATTGCCAAGTCAGGAGGTTACCATTTTCTGATCAGCAAGTCTTAGAAAACCATTTTGTAAACTCTTCCTTGAATCATTCCTGACTCTCCACCACAGAGACACAGCACAAGGCTTTGCAAGAATCTTTATCAGGTTTTAAGGCTCCTTCTCTTTGTTACCAGTGCCATAGTCTGCATTCTGGGCATTTTTCAGGATATAAGACACTACTCATCCCGAGTTTTTAAGATTCACCTGTTTATAGAGGTTTAAGGCTTCCATGAAACAGGAACCCTATGAGATACTAAACCCTTCCATTTACAACACAAATTGTTACATAATGTAGTCCCAAAACAGCTTTTACATCCTCTGCCAGATGCACAAACAGTGTATTTCCTTACCAACACAAGACCATAACAAACCTGCCTTGCTTTAAAAGCATTTAACTTCTTTTCAGTAGTAATTTATATTAGAAAACTTAGGGAACACGCACATACCTTTCCTTGTAAAGAAACTGCCCATACCGATAAACGGCCAAGAGGCTCATCGGTGATTTCCCATCCTCCAATGGAGATGTCATTGAAAGGGTCTGGCAACTGATCTGGATCATCATGTGATACAATCTGAAGCAAAGAGAAAGAAGATTGAGAAGAGAAGACACTGCAAATAGATAGGTGATTTGGCTGGTGGCCTAACTTGTTTCTTGCAGATTGGTTTACGTATCGCTTACTAAAGTGGCTGAGCATGGAGATTCTTCCTCTCATTCAAGGCTGCTACATGCAGAGAGAGGGGAAACGCTGCTGAAGCAGCACGAAGAAGTCTGTGTTTCATCCCCTAACTAAAGGAAATTTTTACTCACAGAACAGTGCATACAGACGTTCTTTGAATTGGAAAGCTGGAACATCACAAATTAAAAGTTTTTGTACATTCTTAGAATGGAACAACAATTATTAAAGGACAGTTATTCATCCAGATAAAGGACACAGCTGGTGAATGATGCTAGACAGGTGCCACCTCGAAAGACAGTGCTTTGTCAGACAACCAAAGGAAGTTAAAAAGTTGGTTTGAAATTTGCAAAGGAGCTGAGCATCTATCTCCAACTGCATTGCTATGAGATTTGGCACCTTATTACCACAGGTTTCTATGAAAAATCCCAGCCTTCCATTTATGCTTGCAAAAATTACACATTGGAAGTCAAGGAATCCAGCCTACAAAGCAGTGATAAAAAATGAGTTTCCCTGCGCTTATAATTGATCATTTCAAAAAATCAGATATTCAGAACCTTCGCCCAAACGTCCCGTGATTTGTATCTCCTGTATCTGATCCACCTTCTGCGTCTGACACAAGAATTCCATTTCTTATCCTTTGTGTAGGTGCTGGGGAAGTCTATGGCGTAAGTCCAGCCCTGCAAACAGAGGTTTTCTTGTATGAAAATCAGAACCAAAGGAAAGCTTGAAATCATAACTCGGAGCAATTCTGCACAAGAGTCACTCCTACAAATACAGTACAAGTTACTGTGCATGTCTCAACAGCCCTGATTAACAGATCAGCTAATTCCATGAATGATTTATGACTCATGTCCAAATTCCTCTCCATGATATACACAGAACAAACAAGACACAGTAAAGCATTTTACTTTCTTCATAGTAAAGATCTTAAATAACAATGGCATCCAGTTGCCAGCACTTCGTGGCCTGATCAAAAGAAAAAAGCTTCTATAGAAGCTCCTATAGACTTCAAAAGCCTTCAAACAAGATCCTTTCTTGTGTTGTATTATAGTTGAGCTATTTCCCAGAAAGAAGTAGCTATGGGAATTTAAGTGCCTTGTATTTTTACAGACCTTTTACACTTCTATAAAAGTGCCTTTTATTTTAGAGAGTAAGGATTCCCAGAATAGATCTCTTTTTGGTGTTGTTCACCTACCCCTTTCTCTGTTGGTTCCCCTCCAATATTTTCATCCACATACCAGTCAGACTCCCACTCCCAGTGTGGTGAAGGCAGTGTGAAACTATCAAGCTGCTGATGTTTTAGCCCGCTCACATCACTCCACTGCCAGCGGTCACTGGGCAGTAATTTCTCACAAAAGCCACCAACTGGATTCCAGCGCTGCCAGAAATAATAAATAAAATATTTTATTTGACATCACATCGTCTCATTGGACATCTACAGGGAATCATCAATGATACATTTCTTATTTTCTGCAGTAGAAGAGGAATAAATTCCTGGGGTGAATGAGAAAGTGTTCACACTGTAAGCCCCTACCTAACATAGTCTTGGAGAAAGCTTTTTTAAGTATCAAAGAAAGGCTGACTGCAGAGCTAGTCCCAACCAAGTAATTTTCAGCTACATAAATAGGAGCAACTGATGGTGTATTTTACTACTAACAGTGCTTTTTTTCTTTGGTGATGTATGGCACCATGATACTGCAGCATTAGGATAATGCTATATAGATGGCCTTGGGATCTCTAATCTACTCCCTGTGAGAAAGACGATTAGTATCCTGCCTACACTAGAAAAATAGCATAGCTTCTGTGCCAGAAACTATGTCAAGATAACTATATCAGTAAATCTTCTCTGTATCTTGTGTTATACCAAGAGGGTTTTTTTTCCAAATCTGGCTTTAATCAGTTACAGAACAAATAACTTACTAGGGTTTTTGCCAATGCAGCAGTGATTTTTCTTCTTTTCCCCACACGCTTACCTGCTATAGACATACTGGCAAAATTTGTCATACAATACTGTCTTACATTTTAGGGCACGTGGAAAATGACTCGTTCAAAAATCCTTCTATAATTTTTATGCAAAATATTCTTTACTTTTACTAGGAATCTGGCAAAATTGCTTTGCACATTATCTGTAAACTATTTGAGTTTAATTTTGTCCTTGTTAGCGCTTGCAGAATATTTCCTTTTGTGCTTTCTAGTATTTTGCTTTCCATTTTTTCATAGCCTAGAACAAACAAAACAAAAGTTTTAAAATAACAATAAAATAAAATTTAAAGTTTTGCATTTTTAGAGAACATCTTTACATAACAAAAGGAACACTCTTAAATGGCTGGAAAGTTGTATCAATGTTAAATAATGTATAAAATTAATTTGTAGTATTTTTACCCGTGCAGATAAGTTAATGTCTTTTCTCAACTTATATTTATCCCATTGCTCATTAGAAATCAAAGAAATGTGCTCAAGAAAATCCTTCAGTTTTCTCTCTCAAATAACTTTTGGTTAACTTAAAACCAAAATAGATAAATTTCCTTTAAAATACTATTTTAAAGACATCCTTTTGAAGTACATCATATAGGAAGGATCATCTTAACACTCCTATGCAAAAAAGCTGGAAACATTTTACTTTAATAGAGAGTTATACCTTTATTAGAGGTCTCTGAAACTCTAAAAAATAGCATTTTCTTAAGAATAGTATATTTCTGATAATGTATCTTTGTTGCCTGGAAGTTACACTGGACATTTTCTGAAGGGGATTGTGTATTTGTCACTAAGGAAAGGAAGACATCAGGTGAAAAGGGTGAATGTTGCAGTCTGAAATGGCTTGCATAAAACAGGCCAAAGTACACACTGGCATTGCTTTTGGTAAGAGTAGGGAAGTATAACCTTCCTTTGGGAATTAAAATATTAAAAGAATAACCTGCTGTTTGGCACATATATACTCTTCAGAAACATCAGGTAGGAAATGAAAACAAATAAAACCAAACAATCTTGATGTGAGAAGAACATGCAGAGACAGCTGATGTACGGATTTGCTATCATTCCTTTCTGCCACAAATATGTGGCGGTGTGATAGAGGTACCCGTAACACGTCATACCTGATTCTCATAGGTTTCTTCCTGGTATCTAATAGGAACGTCAGCTGAGAACACGTAGGTGTATACTTGATGATCACAGGCTATTCCCCAGCAGCACTGTTTGACAGCAGAGACTCGTTTGAATTCCAGCTGTGTGTCCTTACAGAGCTCCCAGTACTGGCCAACAGTAGACAGAGTGTAAACCCTCCCAAAAATGTCAACAGCCCACAAAAGGGAACTGGGCATGGCCATGTCTGAAAGGCAAAAAGGAGGCATTAATGGAAATGACAGTTTTAAAAAATGGATCTTGAACCTACTGTAGATGAGTCCTGCTCTGAGCCATCATCAGTCAAATTAAATAAAGATGTAAAGAATGATCTTTTAAAAAGAGCCCGTGCAAAGCTGGCAGACAGATCTCCTCCAGTCAGAGCTGTGCAGTTACACCTCTTAGATGGCTCTGAAAAGCCACATGAAAGACCTTGCTAGCGGCACACTATTGTCCATCCTACAAGAACTCACAACATTAATAGGACAGCTCTGGCAGGAGTCAACAGTGAAGTGAGATGAAGTAGCATGGACCATTTTATAGCAGGCGGCTTCACTCTCAAGGGCTGGTAATGCTGGTGGTGCTACATACACCGCTCATCTCCGTTCCACAAAGCCATGATATCTTACGATATCTCCTTCTCAGCCTCCTCTTGGTGTATGCCAACCTAGTTACACAGGTGCAAAGGAAAAGATGTGAAAGAGAGCTTCTCCATAAGCACATGTCTAGTTTTAATCCATGGACAGTGTATTGGGTTTGTGTGGCAAGCTTTCAGTAGCAGAGGGGCTACAAGAGTGGCTTCTGTGAGAAGCTGCTAGAAGCTTCCCCTATGTCCGACAGAGCCAATGTCAGCCAGCTACAAGACAGACCCACTGCTGGCCAAGGCTGAGACCATCAGTGATGGTGGTAGTGCCTCTGGGATAACAGATTTAAGAAGGGGAAAAAAAACCTGCACAATTGCAGCTGGAGAAGAGAGGAATGAGAATATGTGAGAGAAACAGCCCTGCAGACCCCCAGGTCAGTGAAGAAGAAGGGGGAGGAGATGCTCCAGGCGCCGGAGCAGAGATTCCCCTGCGGCCCGTGGTGAAGACCATGGTGAGGCAGGCTGTCCCACTGCAGCCCAGGGAGGTCCACGGTGGAGCAGATCTCCACCTGCAGCTTGGGGAGGACCCCACGCCGGAGCAGGTGGGTTCCCAAAGGAGGCTGTGACCCCGTGGGAAGCCTGCGCTGGAGCAGGCTCCTGGCAGGACCCGTGGAGAGAGGAGCCCACACTGGAGCAGGTTTTCTGGCAGGACTTGTGACCCCATGGGGGACCCACGCTGGAGCAGTGTGCTCCTGAAGGACTGCAGCCCGTGGAAGGGACCCACGCTGGAGCAGAGGAAGAGTGTGAGGAGTCCTGCCCCTGAAGAGGAAGGAGCAGCAGAGACAACGTGTGATGAACTGACCCCAACGTCCACTCCCCATCCCCCTGCGCCGCTGGGGGGGGAGGAGATTGAGAAAATCAGGAGTAAAGTTAAGCCCAGGGAGAAGGGAAGGGTGGGGGAAAGGTGTTTTAAGATATGGTTTTATTTTTCATTATCCTACTCTGACTTGCTTGGTAATAAATTAAACTAATTTCCCCAAGTCAAGTCTGTTT
This sequence comes from Aquila chrysaetos chrysaetos, assembly GCF_900496995.4. Taxonomy (NCBI): domain Eukaryota; kingdom Metazoa; phylum Chordata; class Aves; order Accipitriformes; family Accipitridae; genus Aquila; species Aquila chrysaetos. Next base: position 8,392,521 of record NC_044028.1, on the reverse strand, counting down.
TGCCCGTGACAGTAATTGGTGAGTGATCTCTCCCTGTCCTTATCTCGACCCATAAGCCTTTCATTATATTTTCTCTTCCCTGTCCAGCTAAGGAGAGGAGTGATAGAACAGCTTTGGTGGGCATCTGATATCCAGCCAGGGTCAACCCACCACAGACATATTACCTACTGCTGCCAGGAAACCTCTTTCCAAAGCATTCTGGTGACCACTTTGGGATCTGATCTTTATTTAATATACATAGGTGTGATATTTATTTAAGTATACATAGAGTGTGGTTTGACAGCAGAGACCTGGTTGAGTTCCATTCCAGTTTTATCACTAACCTGCCATTTTCTGGGCACTGCAGCCCCACCCTTCATAGAGGGGTCAGCATTTTATGTGAGGTAGGCGTACACCAGTACTTTTAGAAGTCAAGAAAGGCCAGCCTATTTCTGTCACTTGGCCTTCTGGGTGCCATTAAACTGAACAAATTTCAGTTGTTCTGTATGTCTGACAGTCAGAACTACTGATGAGTATTTTGAACTCTGCCTCCAATTCTAGTAGCTGTGCAGTGGGGGACCAGGTAGCAAAAGGTAGAAAAGAGGACTCCGATCCAACGCAATGAAAGAAAAGAGAAATCGTTGCTTGGAGTCATCATGGAACACTGCTGCTTCGTTGTCAAACAGCAACTGTGCTTTCAACACAAGGGCCTAAGGAAACTTGCCTGCCTGCTTTCTGACTGATAATAAGCCGTGGTACGGAGGGATTAACTTGTACAGTGTGTCTGAACAGTGGAAGTGAAACTGCAGAGAATCTGGAAACAGCTAGGCCAGTGTCAAAGAACAGCACAGTAAATTCCCATGGGATCCCACGGAAGATGTTGCAGAATTCTTTGATTCCTAGAACTGCTGCTGCTAAGTACCTAAAAACCTGGATCCAGGAGGTAACTAACAAGTAACAATGAGAAGAAAATTTATAGCAGCCGAGAATGACCGAGGCCAGGGGAAGGTCACAAGCAAAATTCTCCTATTAGTTGTGGCAGCATAACTGTGATGAATCCTCTAGTTTTTACTTTTTTTTTTTTTTCCCTCCATTGTTGCTGGGAGTATGAAGGCATATATTACGGCCTTTGTCTGCTCTTGGACCAGCCATTTATCTTCTTTATATGCTGCCTTTCTACATTAGTAAAAGTAGGATAGTACAGAAGGACATAATGTGGAAAAAATGGAATGGAACCAAGTGAAGATGACGTGAAAATTATAACGTGTGTACCACTGGGAAAATAAAGGCCATGAAAATAAGCCCCTCAGTATTAGCACTTAAAATTCTGCAAAACAGTCTTTATAACAAAGGAAAATATTACACATTTAATCTTAAGCAACCAGAATGCCAGCGAGTCTGGAGTAAAGGAAATATTATGGATAATGCAATGAAGATATTTACCTAGCCAGATACATAGAAAAGTGATGCTTGGGTGTGTTAAAGCTGGGCAAATACACAAATGAAGACCCATACCTGGAATGACAGTCCAGGCAGGCAGAAGAGTACCCGGAACAGTTCAGAAAGAGGTAGTGAAAGTTCCAGAGATTATGAAGTTAGGAAAAATATAGATGGGACAGAATTAAAATAATCGAGGCAGATGCAACTGGATTAAAATACTCAAGGTGGCCAAGGTAAGTGAGAGTTTCTGCATATTGTTTCTTCTGAACTTTTAAGACAGAGCGTTTGGAGAATTATGGGAAAATCCCAAATGCATTTGGGATTATAAACTACTTTTAAGACTTCAGTTGAGGCCCCTTTGCACTAGTTGTGCTGCAGAAGATGAAGACAGATGTTGATCGATTTTGAAGGATGCTCAGCGTTTGTGGCTCACATGCATTTCAGTGAATGCAGAAGTTGCCTAGTATTTGCAGGGGACTGGAGAAAATCAGATCCACACCTGCTGAATTCTTCCTCATCCCTCAGCTCAGCCAAGCAACTTCTGACAGAACTAAAACTACTTAAATGAAGATGCTATGTTGTCAATTAAAATTTCCGGCTGCCTGGCGTAACACCGACTGCGACAAAATTCCAGAAAAATATCCCAACTCCCTGCACTTTATAAAAGCAGCGAAGTTCCTCAGGAGGGGGGACGTGCCCTGCCTTCAGACCGTGGCAGGATCCCGCGGGGCTGAACCACCCCGGGACCTACCGCGCTCCGAGAGAAAACGCGCACAGACAAGCTTAGCCTCCATTTCCAACGGACAACGGATAACGGCAAGCTCACCCCGCGCTCCTACGCACTGCTTTATACCCGCGGGGACCTCTCAAACCGCTCTACGAACCTCACAAAGCGTAACTCGCCCCCGGGAACGGCCCGCGCTGCAAGGCAGCGGAGGGCGCACGCCGCCTTTCCCACCGGGCACGGAGGCCGGACCGGCTTAAGAGCCCCGCGGGGCGGGGGCGCCGCCTGCGCGGGGGCCGGGGGGGGGCTGCTCGCCGGCGGGGCCGGCCCTCGGGCCGACATGGCGGCCGGTCAGGGCGCCCACTCCCCCGCAGAACGGAGGCGGGCGTCGCCGGTGCAAACCCGCTGCCCGAAAACGCCCCGCGGACCGCCCTCCCCCCCGCACGCCTTCGCCGGGGGGTGTCTGCGCAGAGGCGCCGGCACCTCCCCACGGCCCCGCTCACTCGGGAGCCGCCGGGAAAGGCGGCGGGGAGCGCAGGGACACGGCGGGGGCTGCGCCGGGCCCAGCGGCGGCCAGGTCTCCGACTGCGTCTGCGCTGCCCTGCCCTACCCGCCGCCCCGCTGACAGCGAGCGGCTCTACCGGCGCCCGGTCTCCCACCCCGGGGCTCGCCCCTCACCTGCCTCCCGCCGGCCGCGCCTCTCCTCGCCGCTCCCGGCGGAAGGAGCCTCCGCGCCGCTGCGGGGCCGCCTCGGCGGGGCGGGACGCGGAGGCTGCGGCCGGCGGAGAACGCCGCGCTCTCACTGGCTGCGCCGCCGCCCGGCGGCTCCAAACGCCGCCGCCATTGGGCGGCGGGGAGGCGGAGCGACGGGCGCGTCACGGCGGGGCGGGGCAGGGGGCGGTGCCGCGCTCCGGCGGGGGTGCGGGCGGGGCGCCCGGCCGTGTGGGAGCGGCGCGGCCGGGGGCTGCGGTGAGCTGCGGGGTAAGGGGCGCCGGCAGGCCGGGCCCGCCCCTGCGGTCAGCCTGCGGGCTGAGAGAGCGGGGATTACAGCCAGAGTAAGGAAACAGCCTTTGCCTGGAACTACGTTTACTCTTGCTGCATCAGTAGGTGTCTCGCCTGAGGTACAAGGAAGGAGGCGGCCTCCGCTGTCACGACCGGTAGCGGTGTGGTAGCGGCATAGTAGCAGTCCTTCCCAGAAGGACACCAAAGTGCCGCTTCACGTTTATTGCAGGTCACCACTGTGACTCGCCCGGCTGCAAAATGGTAACCTCCCTTTGAAAGTGCTTGCTTATAAATCTCAGTTTTTGCCATCACATTCCACTTCATCCTGAAGTGAGTCAGAAAGTCTAACGAGATAGGCAAGAACTTCCATGCCTGTCTGCTCAAATAACCAAACACGAAAGAGGCCTGCCAACAAGAAGTATCTTGGCTCTTTGTGTATCTCTAAGGCGCGGTGAAGGAGGGTGGAAAAGCAGTCGTCTTTCATTTCAGGCCTTTTTCGAAGGGAACTGGCAGATGGGTTGTAAATCCAGCCTGAGGAGTTTCTAGTTGCTGGTTAAAGAGACTACATCTGCCTCGCTCTTGCTCTGCGGCCTGTAGGTTCAGATGGTTTTGATGTGCAGAGGGTTGCAGTTCGGAGGGTTGATGTACACATAAAATTCTCTAGAATGATGCCCGTGTGAGGCAAAACCATCCCGTCTGGGTCGGTTCCTTCTGAGCCCCAGGGACGCTTGACTCATGCTGCTGTGGTTTGGTCCTTTGCACTGATTGGTGCCTACCACACAGAATTTTTGCTCCCTAGTAGTGTTTTGATGATTTGATCATTGTAGCAAAACATTTTTATAAAGATCAAGCACTGTTTAAATCCTAGGAAATCCGTTTTGCAAGATTTGTAGTGGTTGTGACTCTGATACATTTGACATATATTCAATCCAGTTGCCATTTTAAGCAGGTGGAAACAAGACTTTCGTTGTTTTCCATGGGAACTGGATTGCAGAAGAATTTAAGGAGCATTTTCTGGGGTTTTCTCACACGTTGGATTTTGAACCACAGTCCTGTAATCCTACAGGATGGCAGCATGAATGATTGACTATGCGAGGAGTTTGCATGATAAGTCATTTACAACAAGTACAGTTTTCTCACGCTTATTTTAAGGAGGACCTTACATGTGAAACCAAATTAACGCTCTCCATAACACTGGCAGCACGTAACTTTTTTTGTGGTCTGTACCCAGCTAACGAGTATGCTGGCTCTGCTATCTCTGTATTTGATGCAAAAGTTAGGAATTAATTGATCCCTTATGAAAACTCTTGCTTGCTTTGGGTGCCCGATGCTGAGCCCTGCTCTGTTCAGTTGCTGTTGTTGCAGTAGAGGCTTCTATTCTGTAAGGAGCTAACAACGCAAAGGTCTTGCAAAAGCAAACAGCTAAATGTAAACAGGTTTTCATTTTGCTGTCTGTTTGAACAGTGGGTTTGCTGTATAATCCTGGGGCACTGGGTTAATGTGAACCTCGCTTCCAGTCTGTGGCCTGTGAAGGGTGCACCCCAAGTCTTCCCTGAATGGGGCTCTGAGGCCTTGCAAAAGAGAGAGAAAACATCCAGCTATCCTTTCCTACTTCTGTCCTCCAGCCCTGTGGTTTCTGTGTGACTCAGGAGGAAGGAGTTATCTTCAGTGACCCAGGTCTCACTCGGTTAAGGTTGCTAGCCCTTGTCGGCAGTGGAGATTTCCCTCAGTTTTGCCCGTAATTGCAGCTGTCTAACTACAACCTGCAGTGTACCATGGCAAAGCCACGGTTTGTATTGAAAATGCAGTTAGGGGAGGTCTACCCCTGTGACTGGGACAAATCCCTGACCTAGGCAAGGCTGGAGCGCTCTGAAATTAACTGTGAGTTTTTAAATCTCTTGTTATTACGAAAGATTTTGCTCTGTCCAAAGCATAGTCGAGATATTTTAAATCCTGTTTCACTGTTTTGCGGCCTTTGTCCTAACGCAGTTGGAGATGGTTTGTACAGGTAGCTTCCCTACAGTCGGCTCTTCCACGCTTTCCCAAATCTCACTTCTTTAGAAGGGGGGTTTTTCCTCGTCACTTGACATTCATTTTAGGGAAGTATCTTTCCCCTAATGAGGAAGTATTGCATTGCATTTGTGCTTTAAGATTTTTCTTCCAAAAATCTCATGTAATATTTATACCACTACAGTTACAGTAAGCGAAAGCTTTCCTCACAGTAGGAGCCGTCTTTAAATGTCACTGCAAACCATGAGCACTGCCCCTTCCAGATGAGTCAGGCACTGCAAACTGGAGGGAGGAGACGGAAAGCAAGAGGGCAGGGATCCTCTCACCATCATGTGATGCTGGCACTGGCTTGGATTTCAGGTCATGTAGTCTGTGTCCCTGTGCGTTTCAAGAATTCGTTCGCTTTTGAGGCGAATTGTTTAATCTCTTTCCTTTTTTAATGGGGTTTTTTCCCCTCTTCCTATGAAATTGGGGCTAAACCTTCCCTACTGCACAGGAGCGCTATCATGGGAGTTGCTCAGAGTTTGCCGTGGCGATAGGGGCCGTGTTGGTACCTGTAGTGAAGGACCAACCTGTGCATATTTCAAAAGCAAAAGATTTGGTGAATCAGACAGCTCTAGGGATGAAGGTATGGAGGGAAGAGGCCAGAGTTTTAACTGTGATGAAAGACATTTAAGATCCTTTCAGCATCTGGCCTGAGCTGTCCAACCATCGAGAACTTGGATTCAGAAGCAGCTGAGCCTGGTGAAAGCGCTGTTGAACTCCTTCCTTTAGTTTGCAGCACAGGAGAAAGCAGCATTCCCCCCTGCTTTCCTCTTCCTTCCCTTAGTGCTCTTTTAACTTTCGTGTTTCCTCAAACCACGTGAGTTTTCTTCTGCTTTTTCCTCAATCTCTTTTCAAAAACTTTCCCTCCTTTTGCAACATTCCCATTCTGTGCCACCACCCCCAGGGCGCTCTTTTTCCGTTAAGACTCAAGCGCGGCTCTTCCCAGTGGGGATGTAAGAGTTTGCAGAAGTCACTGCGGAACGCAGCACTATTTCATGCTGATTTTTGCTTTTTCCTCAGGCTGGGGGTTCTGTGTAAATGCAAACGCACATGCATACACTATATATATATATATACATATGTACACGTGGACACACACTGACGCTTTCCGTCTTCCCGGAGCTCAGCTGCAGTCATTTGGCTACTACATGATTCGAAGCGGCTCTCGGCATTATCGCAGGTGCAGAAGCGATGACCTTCCGCATCCCTCTTTCTGCCGACGCTCTGGGGGTCTTCCCGGGTTGAGCAGACCCTCCAGCTACCGCCGGCAGGAATGTCAGCTGGGACCAAGCCAATAACGAGTCCATCCTCGTCCTGCTCAGGCCGCCCGTTTCCAGCGGGGATTGCATTTTGGGAGAGGCGCCCTTGAAGGAAAGCGATGGTAAGAAGGGCACGTTGAAAATCCACCGTCGGCTCAAGTAGCGAACAACCGGCAGGCCCGGTGACTCGAGGCAGCGTGCCGCAGCCTGTCCCGCTGGCGGCTGCTCCGCCTCCATACCCGGGCAGCACGCGGAGCACGGCACCCTCCCAGCGCGGGCAGCGGGCCCGCGGCCCCGCTGCAGCCACCGGGGCGGGGCGGGGGGGAGCAGGGGGAAGGCAAGGCGGCTGACGGGGTGCCGCCGGCGGCTCCGTGCGGCGGGTTGCCCGCGCGGGCGGCGGCGCGGCCCCTTTAAGGCCGAGGCTTTCCTGCGCCTCTCGGCGAGTCACCCCGCGCCGCTGGGGAGCGGCGTCACGTGGGGCGCAGTCTTGTGACCGGCCGCGAAGCGCAGCGGGCGGGGCCCCGCCCGCGAGGTGCGGGGGGCGCTCGGGGAGGGGCCGCCCGCGCGCCAGGGGCCGCTCACCCGCTTCCCTCACCGCCGGTCCCTCGCGCCCGGCCCCGAATGCGCGGGGCGCCGCCGCCCGGGCGCTCGCGCCGCCGCTGAGCTCCGGCGCCCCCGGGCGGGGCGGAGGGGCGGCGCCCGCCAAGTTGGGCGCTGAGGCGAGGGCGCCGCTTCCTCTTCGCCCTCACGGCCCTCGCCGCGCCGCTCGGCTCCGCTCCGCGGGCAGGCAGCGCCGTCGCCGCCGCCGCCCCCAGCATGGACAACAAGCCCCTGCTGCAGGAGCGGCCCCCCGCCTACAGCCCCGCCGCCCAGGGCGCGGGCTACGACTACGGGCAGAGCAACTACGGCGCCATCCCCGCCCCGCAGCCCGGCTTCCAGCCGCCCCCGCCCTACCCCTACCCGGGCGCCGCGGCTGCCGCAGGTGGGTCTGAGGCGGCGGGGGAGGGCTGGCCGCCAGCTCGGGGCGGGCGGGGGGGGGGGGGGGGGGGCGGCGAGGGCTCCCCGGCGTGTGAAGGAGAGCGCCCGAGGGAGCCCCGCGCTGCCCAGCCCTGGGACGGGGGGCGGCTCTGGAGAGGCTCCCCCAACCGCCCCCCGCCTCCTCTTCCTCCTCCTGCCCCCCGGGGACGGGAGCGGGGGCGGCGCTGGCGGTGCCCCGGGGGCCGCAGGCCGGCCGCGGGCTCCGGAGAAGGGCCGTGGCCTGCGTCGCGGAGGGGCTGCCCGGGGAGAGCGGGGGAAACTCTTGAGCCTCCCTCGCGTGGGGCTTCCCCCTCAGGAGCGAGGCGGTTGGATCCGTGTCGGTTTTCACGCCGAAAACCAGCGCAGGGAGGAGGGTGCGCAGGGGATCCAGGTGTTCCAAGCGCCGCCTCCCTTTCCCCTCCTTCCCTAGGTGCCTCTGAGGTGTAACGTCGTGTTTGCGTTTTGCCCTCCCCAAAACACCGACTGAGTTTGCACGCATCCCTCAGATGTGCGGGGTTTCTGCCTCAAAACAATGGCGAAGAGGCACAGCTGCGCTAGCAGTAAAACAGACCCCAAACTTGCGCTGTTCTTTGCATGCGCTTCACTGTACTCTGGTTAATGTTTGTTTTTTCTGATACACTTCAGTAGTCTTGGAGAGACTTAAGCAGGTGAGTAGATACGGTACTTTTGTTAACTGAGTTAATACTAACCTCCGTCAAAGAAAGAAGTAGCCACTCGGGAAAGACCGTAGAGTTAAGGGAAAGCTTAAAAATTACAAAAAATATACACAGCAGACACCCCAGTCATCAAGCACTGGGTTGAATCTTGATGCCATAGCTTGTTTTTCTGCTAATAACTTGGAGCTTATTTGCCTACAATACAAATATTACTGATTATTTTCAGTTTAAGTAGTGAGGTTGGTGCGTTTTACAGTTGCATAACTTGATTCAAGAAAATCTGAGAACTGTGCCCTGGGAGAGAAGCTCAAATTAGGTTATACCTGGGCAAAGTGTACCTTGACTGTATGATCACCCTGTATACATCTAACCATCCCTTTAAAAAGCTCTTTTTTTTTTTTAAATGTTAATGCAGTAGTTAAAGACTTGTGTTTTCTAACTACAACTGTTAAAACGACACATTCACTAGCTACCAACATGGGTTTTCTGGAAGTTTGTGGGGATTTTTTTGTTCTGGTTTTTTTTTGTTGTTTTTTTTTTTTTTCTCCCCTGTGCTATGCAACCTGCTTCCTTTCCACTTGCATCTTATCACTCCTACCTCCCTCTCCAGTTATAAACTTAATATGTGGAAGTTAAGCTGGGCTGGAAACCAGAAGATTTATTCTGTTGCAACTAGTTCGTCTGCTGGAGTGGGACATACCTGATACGTAACATCGAGCAGTGAAAGCTGTGGTCATTGTTTGTTTAAACTGTTTTTCCCTGTTGCTCAAACAGCATTGAAACAAATTCTCAAAGTTAATTATTAGGTCAGTGTCCTTTTTAGATGGTTAAATTGTGCTAGATACTTGAGTTTATGAAGTGGCTTTGCTATCAGATGTGCTGAGTAGCGTGTTCCAACTCTGATTTTGATAGAGCTTCTTAAAGTGCTCAGTCAAGACTACATTTCTGTTTGGTTTTTTCCATGTTCTGTTTCCATACTTTTAAATTATCATCATTGTTCTTTGTGCCATACATGTGGTGATTGAGGTTTTTTTCTTATTTTAGGGTATGCTGTTCCTCCACCGACATCACAGCCAAACTATTCGAGCACGTACACCATTATTCAACAGCCTGCTACCACCACTTCTGTAGTAGTAGTTGGTGGCTGTCCTGCCTGCAGGTAAAATAGCTCTCTAGTTGAGAAACAAACCAAGTCTTGGGGTTTATTTTTTAAATTACAAGCATCCATATAGTTCCTTGGTTTTCAGTAGTTTTTCTTTGCGTGTGTGTATTAGAATTGAATGAATTGAAAAAGCACTAAAATTTAGCAGTGGAGTACTTTATGTAGGATGCGCTTGTCCTAATGGGCTCGTGACAACCACTATAATACAATAGACTTCATATATAAACATGAATCTGTTCTTTATGATGGAGGAAGATCTGTAAGTGGTATTTTTAATGAAAAGGCACTTCAGCAACAGATGTAAAAGGTCAGTTCTTAGGGGAGAGGATGACGGGAAGTCCTTTCTGATGTGTTTATGACTGGTGATAGTGAGTAGCATGATTTTATTGTGAAACTTTCTGTAATCTTTGACCACAGTCACTTCTGGTTATCTGGCAGTCCTGTGGAAGGGCTTCTGCTGCTGTGGTTTGTGTCCCCATTCCCAACATTCAGACTGTGCAAAACCAGGCAGGGTGATTGTCAGTATTGGCTGGAAACATCAGTATCCTATGGCTTTAAAAGATCTCTTACTTTAAAAGTCATTTTCCTGCAGAAGAACAGGGATATTAATAGATTTGATTCAGTGTTAATCTGATGAAGTGGTGAAAACCAGAAAAAGTGGTCAGCTGTTAGCTGGAGTTGCAACAACAGAACAACTTCCCCCTTGGAGATCAGCAGCCATAAAAAAAGGGAAGGAGGCACTCTGTTTCCACATCAGTGCCGTAAGTCAGCTGTAGTCCTTTTGCACTTCTCGGTCCTTCTCATCCCAGGATATTAACTAACGGGTGAGGGCAGCCAGACTGCTGGTGGTGCAGTTCAAACACTGGTGTGCCTGGCCAGCTCTGACTCAAATGCAAAATCATTCCCCTTGTAAATGTGTAGGAAACAGACTTGCTAGAATAACTGAAATGATACCAGGTTTCAGTGTGATGAATTTGATAGTCATAGTGGCAGAGGCTGTCCCCAGATGTCTTTTGGTTTTGTTAGAATTGGTGTTTGAGAGTCAGTACCTGCCTTCAAAGGTGGATTCAAATAAGAAGTACCTTGTGGTGCTATGTAAAAACAGGTGCCTGCTGAAATGCCACTAGTTAAGGCTGAAAAACCTGTACCAGCTAGAGGTATTGATCTAGAAGTTGCATGTTTTAAACAGTGAGGGAAAGTAACAACTGAGCTGTTCAGAGGATGTGGTAGATCCTGCCACCTGAGTAATTACATTAAAATGCTTATGCTTTAGCTCAACCAGAAGATGGGAAAAATGTTATGCGTTGCTTGGTAAAAGGCAGGCAGTGTGTTTATACAGGCCTTCTGGCCCTAAACACAATAAATCTCAAAAACATTTTACTATAGAAGTGGTCTTTGCAATTACTTAAGATTGGTAGACTCTTGCTGCTATTCTTAGGGGTTTTTTGGGGGGTGGGTTTTTTTTGGTTTTTTTTTCTTTTTTCTGGAAGTTATTCTGTGATGTTCTAGGAGACACCTTTGAAACAATCATTTGCAAGTATAATATCTAACTTTAGCCAAATTTGGGAAAGTGAGTTATCTTTTGTAAGGTGTTTTTAACTGACCTCACTTTTCTTAAGTCATCAGACTTGCTCTGCTGGAGGTACCAGTGCTCTGTACATTGTAGACTCTTTCCTAAAGCAAAATACCCTCCACAAAAACCTTGTTTACTCTTGGATCCTCAGGTTTTGTTTTACACTGTGAAAAAAAAGAAAAAGTTGTGAGGAGATCTATGACATGTTGATTACTATGAGGCATAATACTGCACTGCTTAAACTGTAGGACTCTTCTCAGCACTTCTGAAATACTCTTAATCGGTGAATCCCAAAGACAAGTAACTGTATCTAGTAATGGTGTGCCATAGTCGTCTTTGCAGTATCACTATGTTTTCTCCTAATTGTCTTTAGAGGAAGAGTCAAAGTGTCAGGATAGGAGAGCAAAATCTCAGATTGCTAGTCTTTTGACTAGTTAAGGAATTGATAGTCTGGTACTTCAAGAGAAAGGACATGGAGGCTGGGTGTGAAGTGTAATATTAGAAATACTCATGGGAACCTGAAAGGTCAGAGTTCATGTTCTGGAAGGTTACATTGGCTGCTTCTCCTAGAGAAAGAGCTCATAATCCTCTTTGACTTCTCAAGACCTTAAACGTAGTTCTAATTTACTTCCTTGGCCTAGAAACCTGTGTTATGAAGAATGCAACACGCAGCTACACTCTGAATACAACACTGAGTAGAAAAGTTGTTGAAAGGGCATTGATAAACATAAAAAGCTATTAATGGCGCACAAAAAACTTTGTTATTAAACTGCCAAGTCAGTCATCCTGTTACTGTTCTGATTTGATGCTGTGCATTATCGTTAGAGAAGCCAGTCTGCTTTAGACCATGAGGAAAAAGCCTCTGGCACAGCCCTGTGGCTGTGGAATAATGTAACTGATAGAGTAGGCTGAAGTCCATCGAGAGGATTTCCATCATTAGAAATACAAACCAGTCTTTTGCACTATGGCATGTATGAATGTTGCTAATTGAAATCAAAACCATTTCCAACTTAAACTATATGGCGTTGAGGAGAAATATGCAGTATTGGTCTGTTATTTGGGTAGGAGTCTATTTTATTGCAGTCACAAATGATCTTGGGATTAATAAGCTAGCTACAGTACAATCGATCTTTAGGCTTGATTTATGATATGAAGTCATAAAAAGTACTCCAGAAGTAGCCGCTCTACAAGTAGGTAGGACGCCTGTGGTCACTATGTAATTGCTTTTTTCTTCTGTCTCTGAAGCATTGCTGCATCTGAGGGATGACTCTCATGTCTTGCAAGCTGTACCTCTTGCTTAGAGTTATTCATTAGTCAGATTATTCTCATTCATCATTGGTCAATGTTGCTTTCTAATTACAGACTTCAGTATTAATGTATGTTCCATCCTTCCTTGCATTAGTAAAATATCTTGGGTGGTTGTAGTCCTGTTGTCTGTCTTAGTGTGAGTTCTCCCAACCCTGCTGTACAGAGAATTAAACTGAGTTGCAGAGTCTTGTCAGCTTTATTGCTTGGAGTTGACATCTAAGGATCGGCCGAGTCCTGCTTTTAAACTATTTTATGTTCCCAAGTACAGATTGAGTCATTACAGCCACTAACTTTGGAGATCCAGCCATGTAATTATCTTTTTAGCTTGAAGAATGCAGTCTGGCTGCTTCTCATTTGGTCACTTTCATTTTCTTTTTCTCCATCTTGCGTTGTTGGGTAAAACAAACTGCAAAGGAATGTTTGCTTTCCTATTACTTAACAGAAGAAAGATCCCTTTAAAAGTTGTGAAAAATCTCTTGATCTGATGTTTGCAAAAGATGGTTCTTTCAAAATCTGGGACAGAGCCTGTGATGAGCCTTGTTGGGTTTTTATTTTCCTGTTTAACAAGTATTCAATTGCTTGGAAGAAAGGGTGAGGGAAAGGACATAACGCCGCTGCATTGTGGCACCTTTCTCTTCTGACAGTTACAAAACATCTGCTTGAGAAGTATTGTAGTGGGTCCCAAATTATAACAACACTCAAGCTTCTTCCAGGACTGGAAGATGAGGCAAGCTTGTTTATTCTCAGATCTCTTACAGCCTTCTCCCTGGCACAGTTTTTTGGGGTTTTTTTTTGGTTTTTTTTTTTTTAGTTTGTTGGGTTTTTTTTTTTTTTTTTTTGGGTGGTGGTGGTTTTTTTTTGTTTGTTTTGTTTTACTTGACAAAGTAGTAAGTTCTCAGGTTTTATTTGAAATTTTGTTTTCTTCAATTAAGTGCGTGTCTCCTGAGAGAATCGACTGTGGGAAAATTGCATCTAGGTGATCAAGTCCTCCAAAATTTCAGTCTTCTGGCTTTACTTCAGTTATTTCAATCACAAATACTGTGTGTGGTTTGATAGAAGGCTGTTCAGGATAGAGGTTTTCTGTAGTTATTCACAACAACTATATTTAAAATTCATGTAAATATTCTTAATATAATTTCATAATATGTACTGGTTAAATATGTGAGGAATTAAAAAAAAACAACAACAACAAAACCTAGATATTTAGAGAGCATGTCTGATATTCTGGGGAAAACCTGCAGATTTTTAGTTTCTAACAGCAGGCTGACATGCTGGAGAGCCTTTTGGGTCTTGTGAGTGAAGCCAACTTTGAAATACCTTTCCAAGACTGCTATAAAGAGGAATAGATAGAATAGCTATAATAGTGCAGCAGCTCCCGACATTGTTTTTTGTCACAAAGATGATCAGCCTGTGTTGGGAATCGGTGTAGCTCACTTATACTACAGTACGCAGCTTTCTGTAAACGTATGCTGTTCAGGCAGACTGGGGCGTTCATCCCCGCTGTGCGGTAATTTGGTGGCTGGAGCAGTTAGGGCATGAAATTCAGCAATAACTTATGCACATGATTGCAAAGAAGGCAGCCTTGATACAGCAGACTTGAGCAGATGCCACGAGTCTGCCATTTGGAATTACTGACAGGATAGCTGTAACTTTTTTTTTTTTCCCCTCAGCCTAACAGCAGAGGCACGCAGCTGCTTAGCAGGAAGTCTGTTACCTAAGCCCAGAAGAGAGGAGGTGGTAAGCCTGTTAACAGGGTCCCAAGTGAGAACAGCATACCTCTTGCTGTTTCTGAGGATTTTAGTTCTACTGGTCTGAACCAATTTGTGGACAATAATCAAAACACGTTTTGCTAATAATTCAGACTTTATGCAATTAATAAGGTAAAGCAGGAATGTATTCCCTAATGGGACCATATGAAAATGATAATTTGGTCCCTAATGCCCAGTCTGTCACTGGGCCTGAGTTGATAGCTTTTTTTTTTTAATTAGTGTCACCATTTGTCATGGGGTCTGTGTTCTGGTAATTAGGATTTCTTTGTAGCAATGAGTTGCTATGGGTGAGAGGAGGAAAATGGTCTTGTTTGTTGGTAACCAGAGGTGATACTGATCTGGCTGTGTATGCAGATAAGCGAGGAAAAACCACACCAGGTGTCAGTCTAGTTTGTCATGGATAGATGTCCGCCACCTACAGAGAATTTTAACTGGCATGCTTAGCCTCACTTGTGAGGCTAGGCTGTTGGTGTGAAGCCATGAAGATTGTCTCAATTAGTGTGTTCTCAGAACTGGAATTAAAGCAGTGGTGCTACTACATTAGAGAAGGCTGGTGATTTATAGGCATTTCAGGAAAGACAACAACTAGATACAGGCTGTTCCCATTGCCAGAATTTCTGTGGCTCTGCTGCCAGCCCTCTGTATAGGAAGTGGGGCCTAAAGCATAAGGAAGCTCAGATAAATCTGCAAATACTGTGGTGTCTCTTACTTGAAGGTGACTTTTAAAGATAATTGCATTTACATATATGTACGTCTTGTGTTGAGGAGGGCAAACCAGTGGCTATGTATAGATTTGGGCTTCTTTCTGTGAATACGGATCAACATCCATTCAATATGCCTTGAAGCTGAGGCTAGAGGAGCTGGCATCTCTCTTCATGGAAATTAAAACTGTAAGGGTCCCGTGCTTACTCAGTAGTTGCATATATAATTGTCAATTCTTTTTCTTCTGCTGCTTGCAGGTGAGATTTAAACATGCTTAACCTGGCTGCTGCTGTTGCATTAGCTAGGACAGACATAAAGAAAAGCTAGCTAAGTTTGTTTTTATGTTCAAAATTAAAGATTTGGTGTGCAGCTTCCAAAGTCTGTGCTTGTCATTGGTCTCGTGTTTCCATTGAAATCTAAAGTTAAAGACTTAACCACCCTCAGTGCCAGGAGAGATGGGATACTGATTTGAAAATTCCACTTGCTTGATCAGTGAGGGAGTATCTGTGTAGAAGACAGCTGGATACACCCTTAAGTGAAGTGCAGTTTCTTTTCAGGTGTTGCAGTGCTCTTTGTACAGCCAAACTGTCTCTGATTAGCTGGTGTGACCTTTTGAATTCATTTGTAAGGGATGAAAAATGCTGATAAGCACGCATTTAAATACTGTGATGCAGTGTTAAGTCTAAAAATGCACGTGTCAAATTGTCCTGATGCTGTGTTTGCAGATCTCACTATTGGCCCTCTGATCTTGAGCATTTGACTTAAGATATTAATGTTTTAAGACTGATTTTCAAGAAGGGGATTGTCTGAAAAGTAATTTGGTTTTAAATACTTGTCAGTGGGAATAATTGACCTTAGTTACGGAGTTGGCAGCTGCAGTTATAGCTTAAATCCAAGATGCTGCTTGCAGTATAAATAAACCTTTCCACTTTATTTTTAGATTGGGAGTGGTGCAGTTACAATCAGCTTTTATGTGGTTTACGCTGTAGAACAAAATTTATGTTTGGTTACATTAATGAATCTACAGTTTGAATATGGAGTCTCTAATTACTCCGCAGCGCAGGTAAGATATACACAAGAAAAACCTAAAATATTCATATTCTCCTTTATAAAAAGTATTTTTTTTTCCTCCTTCTAGATTTAGTAACTGGCTAAGCAGTGATTGGATAAGTGTTCATCTAAAATTAGGTGGTGACACAAATCGACAGAAGCCAAAAAGTGTTTATGTAGCTAATGCTGTAGTAGTAATCACACTGCTATAGACAAGATAGGAACTGGCTCTGAAATAACAGGTATGTTATAGTGGAGGTCATGCAGATACAGTTCTGGTAAGCTTTCCAAATGAGTGTCACTTGCAGCTGACTTGGTCTGCTGCTTGGCTGTACTGTGCCTGGTCTTCCTCTGTCGCTGACCCAGCAGTGCTTCCTGTGGCTTGCTTTGTCCCTTGCTGGTCCTTTTCCCTGGGTCTGGTGTTGAATATGGATGGCGTGTTTTTTTTTAATTGGCATTTTGCATTACCACAAAAAACTTCTTGAATAACTCTGTTTAGGGGGAAGGGAGTTTAAAATAAATTCTATTTAAAGTGTCAGGGACATCTGCTGAGCAATAGACTTGGGCCTTGCAAGCTGATTAAGAGGGCTAATTGATTCTAATGGGTTAGACAGCAGCCATCTATGCTTGGGTTTGCATCTACTCGGGGCTGACCAGAAGTACCCTGATTGATCCCTCTCTAATGTTTAATTAGTGTGTTTATTCTTTAAGGTCAGATCAAAATTAGGCTGCTTATACTCTTAACTAAACACACTGGCTTACTTGTCACAAAGGTAGACTTCAGGGCAGGAACTGAATATGGAATTACTAAGAGACAAGGAGAAGATTTAAAAACACTAACAAAGCAAGAGTTGAATGGCTGCAGGAGGGGAATGCTCAATGTGCGTGAATGAAAAAGATGGCATTAGTGTAATAGCAAAACAAGGCAGGAAATACAATAGCCTTAATGTGCTGTGTACTGCACTTAATATGTCTTTTCCAGAGTAATGTTATTTTTGGTGTCATTGAAATGCCTGGAAAAGGGACTTTGCCTTTCTTGGATAGATCTGTAGTACCAAAACTTGCCTAAATCTTTAATTACTTAGAAGCATCTAGATTGTGTCTGAGCCTCTCAGCGCATATAGTACGTTACTGGGTTAACCTGTGAAGGGGGAAAAGGAGAGGCCTCACCTCCTGAGCTTCTACTGCCAATTTTTATTTGGTCTGAGGGTGCTCAGCATTTCATGGATTTCCACAAGTACAAATTGCCATATTCAACTTTTGCATCCAGGCTTGCCAGTTTTGGTTGAACGCTAGTGTCTTTTCTATCCCTGTATCTGTAACCAGTCTGGCGCTCTGAACAGTTTTGAATCACTTTGCATTTCAGTCCTATTAACAGATTCTTCCCAGGAGATGGCACTTCTCGTAGCATATCTTTTCCCTGGTGAATGAAGTCAAGGGTATGAGAGCCTTGTTTACTGACTCCATTCTTTAATTGCAGTCTAATTTTGAGGGTCACTTGCAATGTAAGTTTACAGTTGTAGTGTCCAGATATGCCCTAGGCAAAGAGGTTGTACGGCAAAGAAATTACGCTAAAACTTTCCTGTTAACCTTAAGCCATGCTACCTAACCCCGCCTCATACACAATAATATGCTTAGGTAGGACAGCTAGTTGGAAATCTCTGGAAGCAAGGGTTAATATGAGGCTCTTCAACTCTGCTTTAAAAGTCAGTCTAATAAAAGCATCTCTGCTTGGGTTAGTATGCTCTGAACTCGACCTAGCAAGTAGATTTTGACTTTTGTGGCACAGGCTAATGGTGTAACAGCTGGTTTGGGATTAGGACTTGGAAGTTGGGTAGGAAGGGTAAGTTAATGGGAGCTACATTTGCTTTACTATTTTTCCTTCCTTTTGACTCTCTCTCATTAATCCACATTTTTTTTTTGTTTTTTTAAATGAGGAACAAAGCTGTATACAGTGGTCTGGATGAAGCATTAATAATCCAGAGTATATGGGAAAAGCTTACTTCATCATATGCCACTGTATGATATTTGCCTTTTTTCTAGTAGTGACAGTGACTGCTGTTCTGTTTATAATTTTTCAATAACTCCTTCCATATTTCTTTCCCCATCAGTATTATCCCCTCTCACCATTTTCCCCAATGATATTTCACTTTGCTGGGGAATGCTCTGTGGTGAGAGGGGAAGGGAAGCAGGCACCGCTCCCATGGGCTGATGGGAGTCCTGGGGTAAAGTTCTTTGTAGCAGAACACTAGAGACAGACTAAAAAGAAGTATTAACCAAGCTGAGCAAATCTAGCACCTGTAGTTTCTCCGAGTGCTGTTTGCTGAGGTGATGCAGGGCAAGTGCTGCGAGTCAGTGACTAATGCACCAAGACAAGGGTGAGTTTTTGCTTTGCAGCAGAAATGGCCTGGCTCCTCCTTGTCTGCTGGCATACAGTGTAATTTGTCAGCACTTTTGGTGTAGAAGTAGAAATGCATTGCATGCCAGGTGGAGTGTGTGACACCTTTCTCTCTGACCCTCATAAATCCACTGGACATACTTGTCATCAAGCCAGCAGAAGTGTAAACGCTAACTGATGGCACACAAAACTCTGCTCATCATTCCCACAAGAAATGCTTGTGGTATCAGCTGGACAGATGTAGGCATTGCCAAACCTGACCTACAAAAGAGAACTCTGGTAAACTGTATCACAAAGGCAGTAGTGCTGTTTCCAAGAAACTTGCTCTTGCTGCTGCTAAGCATGTCTGTATTACACGGTCAGTATTAAAACTTGTAGAAATACCAGAAATGAAAGTGGGATTCTGTGTGTTAAGTCCATATGTTCTGTAAGTCTGCAACTCATTGTAGTGAGAATTGGTAATTTGAATCAAACACAAAACCCTGGCAGGTAAGCTGGAACAACTCTGGTATGGCAGTCTGTTTAGGTGTTGTCAGTGGAGACTGTCGTATCCTTTTGGAGATGTAAAGAAATCTATAAAGAAGAAAGTTCCACTGTTACCTTATGCTTGATTCCTTAAACATCACTTTTGCTTCAGTTGGAGAATAGATACTGCTGATACTGCAACCACTGCACGAAGTACTCAGTAAATGTTAGGGTTTTTTTAGTACTTCTAGTATTAACAATAGTATCTGTGGGTGACATGCCAGAACCATTGTCCTTTACAACATGTGCTGACTGTATCAGTGTGCTGAATATGGAAATTCCATCCTGGAGAAAGGTGGTTTTATGAATTTGGGCAGTACCATGGATACTTTTAAAGTTTTTAGGCCAATGTGATATCTGGATTTGTGATTTCATGATAGAGGTATGGGAATAGGAGCTAAAAGGTACTGGAGAGAGGTGTGAAACTTTTTCCATGTTTGAGGAAGCTTTCTCGAAGTGCTTTGGAGCTGTGGGGAAAAAATGGTGGTACCTACACCACTGAAACTAACTCTACAAAACGTGTTCCAGTTCTGGGAAAAATGGTAGGATCTGAAATCCTGGAGAGTTTGTTGTAAAAGCAGAACATTTCTGCAGAGCTGATCTCTCATTGTTCTTATCTCTCTGGACACACAGATGTCAATGTTCCAGAGTAATCTTGCTTTATTTTGCCACAACAATGTACTTGCACTGATAGATGGAGCTCTGGTAGTGTGCATGCCTGACTTACAAGGAACAGAGGGGTAATGTTATGCTGAGTTGGTAGGAGTGGCCACAATGAACAGCACAGGCTACGAAAGTCTGAGTTTTGGGACACTTGTGTGCTGAGACTAGAATCTATGTGGTGATTTGAGCATTAGTCTACATCTTTTAAGCTGTTGCCTTAAAGGAGTGTTATTTGAGGATATGAAATTATAAAACTACTGCTGCGATCAACTGTACCCTGATAATACTTTTATACCAAATTGTCCTGGTTTCAGCTGGGATAGAGTTAACTTTCTTTTTAGTAGCTGGTATAGTGTTATGTTTTGGATTTGGTAAAGTTGACTTCTATCATAAGGACTCTAAACAGAAATAAAGTAAGTTCATCAAAAGGAGGGGACTGATGTTGAAAGCTTAAGCTGAACATGAAGTTGCATAAGCAGCAGAATATGAAGAACACTTTGAAAAGCCTTTGGTGGCTTATGATGGTTGAGGGGAAGGAGAATGGTTCTTAAGTTTAAGCAAGTTGTAATGTTTTAGCCAATTGCAGTAAGGAAATGGTCTTTGAGTCTGCATCTTCCTTCCTTTGCTCTGTTTACATGTACAATAGGTTGTCTGTGACTGCTCTGTAGGGAAACAACAGCTTGTTGACCTTGGCACCTTGCTTGTAGCATGTATTTCAAGGTCACTTAGCTCTGTTTCTGTTGACTTTCACTGTACCAGGGAATCTAAGAGGACATGTTCAAGTGTTTTGCTAAACTCTAAATTTTGACGACTTAGTATAGCTGCTCAAATTTCTTAAGTCTTGATATTCAGGCTTTACTGTCTGTCTTAATTTTGGGGGATGTTTTAGATACAGCACTTCAGAAAGAAGTCAGGGACTGAAATTCAGGTAAATTTCTGCTGTCACAGAACTGTGCTGAAACAGAATTTCTCATGTAGGGTGGTCATTCAGTTATGACTCAGCTGGAGCCAAATGACATCAATAGTAGGTTCTTCTACAGTTCTAAAAGGACATCAGTTTTTGGAAGTAGAAACTGGGAACACCTACTGAGGGTTATTTTAATAGTGAAGTGTGTTTGGCCTTTGGACTTTTCTAGCTACCAGAAATAAACTTGTTAAACAGCTTATGACAGTAGTGCTATGCCTCTGAGCTGTTCTGGTGACTTAGGAAGTCTGAATGTGAGTAGTTAGCACAGTCCTGTACACACTTACTTAACTGGCACCTTCCACAACAAGGTGCTGACATTTGAAGTACTCTTTCACTGTAAATCTCCAGTTAGAATTTTTTTTTAAGTCCTCCTTATCCTGCTAAATTGGTCAGAGCCCTGAATGCCCAGCGCACCTAGCCCTTTGCATGTTAATTACATTGACTTGTGCTCTCTGAAGAAAGATATGCCAGCACATCTGAGGGAATGTGCTGGCAACTGCAGGAACCAGACATTGTCAAGTTGTGTATTAATTTGAAGTAACAGATTGAAACAAACCTATTTCATCTTGCTGTCTGCAATGGTTTTACCTTGCTTAGTAAAAGCATGAGCTGGACGTTTCACCAAAAGCCCTTAACCAGCATTACACAACTCTGTGCCCATTCAAACCTTTCTCTTAGGAAGAAGCTGAGAAAAAGCACCAAATCATCAGATCAAAACATTCAGAAAACAAGGATTATTTTTTCTGAAAAAGCACTAGTGCACATATACTGTGGGAGACTTGAGGTTGAACAAACTGAGAGGGTTCACCCCAGGACTATTGTGGAAACTAGGAAGGCAAACCATATGACACAAGTGTGACTGCTGCCTGTTGTAAAAGACCTAAAAAGCTGAGAAATGGGAGTTGTTTGGTGTGCAATAACCAGTATAACAACACTAGTGCAGTTAAGTCTTTAGCACTGTATCATTCCAGAAGAGTCAGTAAATTATTTTAAAAGCAGGCTTCTTTTCATTTTCATGAGAGTAAACTTCAGCGACACTAAGGTTTAGTTCTAGAAAACTGTATCCTTGCCTATATGGAAAAGCTTGACCCCAAGAAGGGCTAGCAAGGAATAATGTTTGATACTTCCTTACAGTGTGTGATGCTTTATTCCTGTGTAGTTACTTGGCAAGTTTACTTGAGCTCGGATGCAAGAATACAGGAGAAGAGTCATAACTTTCAGATTCTTTAGGGACCAGAGATGGCTGCAGAGGCACAAGCTTTCGTGTTAAAGCTTTCCAAATTGATAGTGCGTGTGACTTGTTCCCATTGTATAGCAGGTGCTACACCTGCGCATGTTCTTTGGTGTTCTTGCATTAACCAATATTTGGAGTTGATAGAAGTGCTCAGAGGTGTGGTGGCTATGTTTTGATCTAAGTACCAGTCCTGGATTGTAGTGACAGAGAAATGGTTGCTGTCTGGAACTAAACAGCTAGTTTGAATTAAACCTTGTAGACTTCTTAACTACAGTCTGATCACCTACAACTTTCCTGTTTTTCTCTAAGTGGTATAATTCAAAATCTGCTGCTGCAAGCTATGAAAAGAAAGTCCTTTTAAAGAAAAAAAACCCCAACCAAACCCAAAACCTCTTTGTACTTTATCTTGCTATATAAAACAAGTGTTTTTTAGTGACTGCCAGATCGCAAAGTGGTAACTTTGGGGCAAAGTTGGTGGGTGTCCTTGACTAAGTCTGTTTTCCATTTTTACAGGGTTGGCGTGTTGGAGGACACCTTCACCTGTCTTGGTGTTTTGTGTGCCATTGTATTCTTTCCAATTGGGATTCTGTTCTGTCTTGCACTGAGGCAGAGAAGATGCCCTAATTGCGGGGCAGCTTTTGGCTAAGGGGATGAACGTGGATGTGCTTATGGAAGCTACAACTGTTAGCATACTCTTTCTAATGTAAATGTCATGTACAATCATTTTATTTGCTTCAGACCTGTTTTGTAAAGTGTGAAGAAATTTAGTCTCTTGCATGTAATTTAAACTTAATCTTTTATGAGCATGTGCATTGCAAAACATGAAAACCCAACTTGTTTTCCATGTTTAGTGGCACCTGTTGAAAACTAAATAAAACTGCTTTTCCTTTTGCAATCCTCAACTTGTGGCTGGATTATTAAGTATGTGACTAATGTGTCTGATTACATGTAGTCTGAAAGTGGAGTTTGTAGCTAGGATTACTAAGAAGGATAAATATTTGCCAGAATCCTTTTTTTTTTTTTTTTTTTTAATCGTAAGACATGGTTTACAGCTCTACTTGTTTAAGCACTTCAGATGTTTTTGAGGAAAGGGTTGCAAGTGCTGTGTGTGCTACCACTATGCTAGTGGACAGTCTCTGTCTTCTGAAGGCACTAGTAATAACAAACAGAAAAAGCTCTATTTTAATTAGTGAAGGTTTTGGTTGTGGGGACACACATGACCTCCACGGGCTGCAGTGGCAGTGTCCTATCTGCTGTAGCAGAAGCTGCTTAACACTGTGGAACTGGTATTAGTTCACAGACACCAGTAACTTCTGTCTGCAGCAGGGCACTTTTCTCTAGAAAGAGAGGCTGTGGCACTGCCAAGTATGGGCTGCCCCAAGTAAAGATTTTTGCATTTCAGATTATTTCCTTCTGACACTATATTATTGAAAGCTTATACAGTCTAGGTTGACTTGCCTCTAATATGCTTTAGAAAACTGGCTGAGGTATAAGTTACACTTCTGGAAAGTTGGTGTTTCAAAATGGGATAATGGATATTTTTGCAAGGTTCCATAGCAAATGAAGTGTCCTCAGCCTTGAACTTGAAAGGCAGTGTGAGAGAAAGAGGTGGAATGAGTGGACTCTACCTCTGCAGCCATTACATGCTCATATACTGTCTTTTTGGTATCAAGTAACTGAAAGGCATTTCACAACTTGAATTCACTGTTTATAGTAATAGAAGCAGGCACAACAAAATGAATAACCATAGGATGCTGTAAGGAAGCATGTACATATGTGAAGTAGAATGATTTAGAGTAAGGATTAAGCACTGGCAGTAGTTACAATACAGACTTCATACAGGAGGTGGGAAGTATCACCCAAACTGTACATTGATAAAGCACTCCACGCTGATGCAGCATGGAGAGTCAGTTTCTAACATTCTAGGCTAATTTGTGAGATGATTATTACTGTAGGAAAACTCTTTTCAGACAAGCTAGCTCCATTGGATTTAGAAGATCTGGGCCTGAGGTAACAAACTGTACAACTCTGCTTGTGACTGAAGTTAAAAGGTGTATTTCACTTAACTCAGATACTATACTATGCTAGCATTTAGGCCATTGCTAGGCTCCTTAACCAAAAATTTGCAAGCTTAATCTGTTTTTCTGTTGTGGAAGGCTGCAGTAATGGAATAACTTCAAAGGCAGCTTTTTATATTAGAATTTGAGAAAAAAATTCATGGCACTTTTATTATGACTTTTTACAAGACTAAAGCTTGACAACATGTTTAAAAGAAGTAGTTATTGAATGTGTTGATACAACATTAGACTTAAACTAGGTTTATGTTAACATTTGAAACTTTGTACCTGAACATTAAGCAAAGCATTACAAATTGTCTATTCTTAAAGGATAAATATTTATTTATAACCTAGGGTGTCTGTCTTGAACAAAATAATGTATCATCACTTTATACAGGTAATTCTCTATTCTGGAATAAGGCAGTTGTTACATTGTTCTGTTTGGAAAAAAAAATCATCTTATTTAGCAAGTGGCATATGCAGGCTTATATTTTAGAACTTACCATTGCAGTTTCCAAATAATGAATGCCAAAGATTCAGATTTGTGAGCTATTAGTTATACTGGTTTACTAGAGCATCCAAACTATCTCCAGTATTTTCACAATTCCTACTACAAGAAAAGGCATATTGTAAAATCAAGCCAAAGTGCTCAAACATTAGCCCAAAGCAATTGCCTCATTAGAAAGTATAGGTTTAAAAAAAAAAAAAAAAATCAGAAATCCATTCCAGTATGATTCTATTGTACAATAATTACATTTAAATAAATTTTTAGAACAACTTTAGATAGTAATTGTCATTACTGAAAATGGTGTTTATAAGGAAGAAGTACATGTGTGTGGACTGTATATTCATCGAATAATTGGTGCTGATCTGTCATTTGTTACTGTTGGTCTGAGTTTCACAGTTGCAAAAGGATTTTCTCCACTGAAAAGAAATGCACAAAGTTACTAGAAGGCTTGCTGCAATACAAACCCAAATTTAAGCCATGCAGTTTCTTCATCCAAGTTGTCTGAAGACTAAGTTATGGATTTAGACTAAAGGATTCTGTGCAACTCTTAGTTTAACTTGAATTTTCAAAACAAGCTTATATATGAAGACTCACTTTGCAGTAATCCAAAATTTGGGAAGTTGATACCCAGTTAGATCTGTATGTTTTTTTTAAATAGCTCCCAGTCTTCAAAAGACTTTTGTTTATAACCTTCAAAGACATAGTTTAAGTCCTGCTCCCTGTCAAACTATTGGAGAAACACTTTTCTGAGAAGGGCCTAATGCAATGTATTTTACCTGATGCCACTCTTCAGAGAAGTGCAACCAATTTTAGCCATAATGTTTTACCAATGCCTAGGAAAGGTCACAGAGTAGTTAGGAAGAAATATCCTTATTCCTCACAGAGTAATTTGGAAGAAACAGCCTTATTTCCCCTCACAATCAATCAATACAATAAATAAGCCAATATAAAAATCAACACAAGTAAATTAGTGTAAAAGCTTTAAGAAAAACCCCATACCTTAGAAAAGGTGGTTTTATAATGCCATTCATATCAGGTTTCTGTAAAAGAAAAAGAAGGTATTTACTTAGATTTACAAAAAACATGCTACAGGTGGTCTCACTAGCCTGCTAAGGAGGAGAGACCCTGTCATTCAAGCAGGCCAAAATATTTAGCTATTTAGAATAATTATTGTATAGTTCAGTTGAACTGTGGAGAGGTATAGAGGGGCGAATTATCTCAGAACATCAAAATTAGGAAGTTAAAAGACTGCGTTAGCATTTGTTGGTTTGGGGTTTTTTGTGTGGTACCCCCCCCCCCCCCCCCCCGGTTTAAGATCGCTGATCACCTGATGTCTAGGTCAGCATTTTATAGGTTAAAATAGCAAACAAAATGTCACTGCAACAGCCATCAACCAAAAGAAAAAGGACAGAACTACTTGCGGCACAAATATCATACCATATTGTTTCTATAGCATAATTTATAAAGTGCTAGTTGTCACAGCAAAATGCCAAAACTAGTCTTGGAGCAGATCTTACAGAGTGAACACAGTCAGTGCATCTGTAAAGTCATGAAGTTAAAAAAGGCAGCAGCCACATAATGATATATTTAAATATTAAAAGCCTGAAGTGAGGGCAGATTTCTGATCAGTATCGTGTAGAATTTTTTATACAACCTACTGTGTTGAGCTATCATTGATTTACAAAGTACAAGTTCCAGTATCTCCTGTGACTTTTGTGAATAGTGCTGGTGAGTAAAAAAGGCAAGAAAACAGCTAATGGCATGTACATATATAATTTGTATTGTTCGTATGGGAGTGATACAAAAGGAGGAATAGTTTTGCATAGCTATTGCTAATATTTCCTTATAACGAAACTGTCATGCCTAAGTGTACAATCTGAAAAGACTTGTTTTTGTAGCTACAGTTTGCACCGTATTTCTGTGATGGAGTGTACATCGTTCCTGTGAGGTTAAGCTAACCCAAAAGGTGGCAGTGTGGCTCTGGCACAGTGCTACTACAGGATGCAGTGTTTCAGGTGTGTAAAATGGAAAACTGTTGCAAAGTACTACCCTTCGCAAGCCTGTTGTGCTACATGGAAGTTTTGGCAAACAGCTCATTTCTACTCCCTCCCCCCCCCCCCCCCAACTTTTAGTAATAATCGTACTTAAAAATTACATATTTCAAACTGCAAACTAATTGCAGTGCTTCTAATAGGTGTCAGATAAAGTTCCAAGTGAAAATTTGAATGTACATTCTTGCATGTAGAAGCAGGAATATGCAGTCACCTTTTATGTAGCAGCTTGACTTGTACTAATCATTCAGTCTGTATGGCCATTTTGTTTTCAATACTTAAAATTTCACTGCTGAACAAAGGCCTGCAAGCCTTTCCTTTTCAGGCACACCATCTATTGTACCAGGAGTTCCTAGCTGTTCTAGCACTCCTAGTTAGCCATACTAAAGACAGCAGCACAGTACAGTGATACTGAGACAATTTAATGGGTTCAGTTATTTTTAAGTAAATGTGACTTACTATAGAGCTTGTCACAGGGCAAAGAACTCGCTGTACTGCTTGCTTGGCAACTTCCACAGGCCAATACATCTTTTAACTATTGCAAACATAATTACATTTGAAGGACATGTTGATCCCATAGGTCTCAACAGCTAGCCATGGAAGCAGCGAACCAATGTATAAATCTGACATTACATAATTGTTAAGGCTCATTGCTTCTGTATCCAAAAATGAAAACCACAAATGTGTCAAAATATAGATGCTTGTCTTCATAATCATTTTAGAAGTTCCCAGATATTTGATTTGAAAGTGACTGAACACTAAAATTTAGATCTTATTTCTTGATACTCATTTCATGCATTGGAAAAACTTTATTCCTCATAGAAAAACATTGTCCTAGAAACACATCACTGCACAAATTATATACTTCCTACACAAGAAGGCTCATTAGTGATAAATAAAACCACTTACTTGAATGTGGATTCCAATATGCTATATTCAAATATATATATGCTAATATTAAGACTGTTCTGACAAAAAAACAATCAGCTAATCTTTTAATAGGAATATTTAGATGAAAAAAATATCCCCAAACATTACTACTGTAGTCTAAATGGGGTAAGATCTAACTGAGAAGAGAGCTTCACAAGTCTCTGTCGAGCAACTTTCATCCTTTTCTTTATGAAAGGCTCTTAGGTCTGCTTCTAGTTCTTCATGTGTTTTAAGGAACACAGATTTTCCTGGAATGGGAAGCACCAGCCTTTTTTCCCCTCCTTGCCAGAGAAAAGATACTTTTGTTTCAATTTCTGCATCTGCAAGAGGTATTTTGGCAGAAGTTAGCAGAAGTGCAACTCTGTGTTGTATCTATCGCTGCTCTTCTGAAATAGCTGTAGAGTTGGCTTTACAAAGCCAAGTACAGCTGGAGGGAACATTTCTGAAAGGCCTGTATAGCTGAACCTCCAGCAATTTTTCACATTTTTTGTATTTGTAAAGTTGAGGTGACCTGTTCCTTCTTTTAAGAACTAGATACAAGTCTGTGATGTGATTACAAAAGTGATTTCTTTGAAGACACACTATTTACTCAAGAAAGAAAATTAACCTTTCTTTTCCTCCCATTTGTTACAATTCTGTCTTTCTCCATGCTTCTGAAATGCAGATAATAGTTTAAAATTCCGATGTTACTGACAGTTTATGTAATTTGTGTCATGCTTCTGTCTTTCCAATGGTAGTTTTTTTTCTAGAGTGATGTATTGGAAGTTAGTTACATTTTTGTTATTATTAAATGAATGTTTCTATTTTTACTTACTTAAACACAGTTCATTCTCTTTGCTTGTCAATATAACAAAGACCTGTTAACCCCCTCCAATGCCTAATACCTCTAAGTAAAACAATGCTGTAGATATACCTGACATCCTAATAGTAGATTTAAATGAAACAGAAGGAAAGGAGGCTTCTTTAAAGACAACCATTGTTTCTTCATGCCCTTCCATTTTACAGGAGTAGCATTACAAATTTTCTGTCACCCTTTGACCTTAAATGGACTCAATCACCATTAATCAAAATGTGATCCAACAAACTTTCAGTTTCTGCTTTTTAAGCTTCTTTAGTTAATTTTACTTCCATAAAGTACAAATTTACAAAGGTCACTTCAGTTTCTACTGTGCAATTCAACAGATTACTTAGAAAGCAGAAACATCTGTCAGAAGGACAACCCAAAATTTGTTTAGATGTTATATTGATATACAAAATATTTTAGTCATACCAATAAATAATAAAATGTAAATTTTTTAGCTACCGGCAGCCAACTATAGGATTCCTGACTTCCAAGAAGTTTGCAATGGTATCTGCTAATGGAACTTTGCATTTTACTCTGGTACAGTCTCTCAATTTTAGCAGTGACAACCTAATTTTATATAATATATAAAATCACAGAAAGTTTTTTCCCCATCAAAATGTGATCTCTGCTTCAAGAGGCTTTTTGAAGAAAGTCTCAAAAACATTTATCACTATTAGATACACATCAGCAAAATATTTAAACAAGCAGCAAGAAAAAGACTAGTAAATGCTTAATTTCATTAGATTAGTTTTCATTTTGAATCAGTTTGAATGCTGACTTAATAGCAGAAATACTAGCTTTATACAGCATTATCTATTAATAAAAATGTATTTCCACTCAGCTGTGGTTTTGCTGAATATAGACACTAGTTAGTACATATATCCCTCAGCGACATCCAAAAAAACAACACTAACTTTCATGGGGTTGTGTAAAGCATTCCTGAATACAGAGTTTAAGCTGCTTTAAATCCCCTGTCCCCCTATAGCTCTAAAATCACTTAAGATGATGGATTTGTACTACTTCCTGTGAGAATTTCTTTTCACGTTTAACAGATTCCATTCCTGAGAAGTTTGCTATGCAGAGTAAGTCTCCTAGTACTCTTAGTTATATCCCTGAACAATTCTTCTCCCTTCCTATTACTACAGATGAATTGAAATGCCAAAAAAAATTATACTCTTGAAGACAGCTGCATCGAAGGGCCACTGAAGCACAAGTAGCTAAAGTAGAATATTCTGGGGCCTCATTTAAGAGCTCGGCTAAGTAGGTCAAGAAAAGTAAGCAAGGAAAAGTGTTTGGATTCATGGTATTGATTACTTACTGGACCTGCATTTTCTGGTCTGTCAGTTGGCGTTTTAACAGTAGTACCTTTGGAAGACTCCATTCTTTTATCTGTTTGCAAAGACCCCAGATAGTCTGGCGGTGGGAGGACAACATCACCTTTTTCCACAAGATTTACAGAACTAATACTTCGGATTGGTGCAGGGCTACAAGACAGAACCCAACAAATAACATTTTCAGTTCCTATAATACACCTCTCTCACTTATCTTTAACCCAGGAAAGTAAAAAGTGCATGAGCTGAAAGTTAATAAAGGCGTACAATCCCACTGAAGTCAGTGGGACTCAAAGTTGGGGTGAAGCTAATTCTTGGGTCTTTGTGCAACCATTAAAACATGTTAATGTAATCAAGGCATCATATTACTGACTGTTAGAAAGTATTTACCGTGTATGTTACTGAACAATGAAGAACATGAGCAGAAAAAGTAATATTTTTAATAAATGTTAGAGAAGATTTGGGCATTTCTGCAAGTCCCACCCAAAACGTTACCTTGGCACTGGGACAAATGCTTTTTCTTCTGCTGGTTC
This sequence comes from Aquila chrysaetos chrysaetos, assembly GCF_900496995.4. Classification (NCBI taxonomy): domain Eukaryota; kingdom Metazoa; phylum Chordata; class Aves; order Accipitriformes; family Accipitridae; genus Aquila; species Aquila chrysaetos. The sequence goes on along the minus strand of NC_044028.1, from coordinate 8,362,763 downwards.
TTCTAGTGGTCTAGTATACGATGATGGAAACCATCCTTTTCTGTAATGGGAAAGGTTTTCAATTTCATATTATATAAAATTGGAAAGATCTTTCAAAAGACAACAGTGGGCAAAACAGTAGAGTCAAACTGAGATTTAATTTTTAGACCTGATTTCTGATGATACCAAATTAACGTACAAAATCTCCCTAAAATAACTGCAGCAATTTACCTTACAGAAAGAGTCCAAGTCCCCAGTCAATGACAGCCAGCAAAAAAGGTGGAAAACCACTTACTAACAAAGGGCTAACAAAATCTGATGAGACACATTTTTCCTACATGTTCCAATTGGGTAATACATTCATTATCTTACACTTTAGTTGTGTCATGTTCCCCGTAAAGCCAGCCATCCTTTTCTTCAGCTACAAGAAGTGTGATGATATCCCCCTGTGCAAAGCTAAGCAATGTTTTGTTACTTCCAGCAGTATGTGGGAAGATTGTCTTTACTTTTTGCCTTTTCATTATATTTAGCCCTGTGGCAACAGAAGTTGAACGTGATAAACTGGCATCATCTGAATTCTCTGTCAAAAAAAGAAAAAACAAAGCAAAAAAAAAAAAAGGCAAAATTAGCCACACACTAACAAAATTAAATACAATTAGTCATGTGACAGGAAAAAAAAAGTAGATAAAAGAATACTCAAGTGCAAATCAAGTTCTGAGACTTGGTACTGCTTTGGTTTCCACTTAAGACACCTCTCAATTATCTGCCAATGTTTCTTATCACCATGAAGTTCTTAATAGCATGTGCATTTATATACACCCCCTGCCCCATCACAGTAGTTGAACCAACAGACATAAAAAGTTATGTAAGTTTTAACTTGCTACTTCTTTCCTCTTTTGGCATGAAAATGCTAAATGTTCACAGCCGTAAAAGACCTTTGAAAGTTTTCCATTCTAAAATAATCTAACTGTATGAAGTCCAAGATTTCATTTTCAAACGTGCCTAGCACTCAACTTCAGCTGAATCGATGAGAGTTGCAGATACATGGCACTTTGCAGACACCAGACCAGAAGACAACATAAAGAAGGTCTCAAAATTGTATGTTATTTGACCAGTACAATATACTGTAAACGCATTTTTAAGGAAGAAGTGCTGGAATTGCTATTATCACACTGAAGAGTTCTGCATTTCTTATGTTGTGATCTAGGCTTAGTTCTTTCCCTTCCTTCCCTATAGCAGAGAAAGTAAAAATATGAATCTATTAGAAACTTAGAAAACAAATCTTAAAAGGATTTTACATTTCAGGAAAGAAATGCAAGACTTGGCTCATTTTGTCCCATGTGCATTCTTCCCTAACTGCTACATGCCCTTAAAGGAAACCAAAGCGAGACTGTAATAGTAGTTTATGTTTACTTGTGTGCACTGCAATAATCACTCAGATTTATCTTGTTCAAAATTATAGAATGTATTCTTCTGATAAGATTGGAAGTCACAAGAGCAGTTAAGCTGGGTTAATCAGGGACACACAGAAAGTGATTAAAATAGAATAAAATACCTGTCTTGACCTGCATTTACTGCAAACAATTCTCTTCTTACAACGCATACTTCTCCTGTTAGGCAACTTACATAAATACTTTGTAAAGACCATTTTCTACTCCTCTATACATCCTGGAATTCACATCATCATAGTAGTCAAGAAGTCCTAAGATAATTTCAAACACTATAGCGTGTCATTTACATTTATATAGTTTGCAGCAAAGTGACACTTACCTGCTGAATTACTTAGTTTTTCGGAAGATGTCTTCGGAACCGTTGCAGGATTGTTAAACATATCAACTAGTGGACTAGTGTACGCCCTACCTGTAGGAGCAGGGGGCACCTTTGATGCATTTTCATGATGAGAGTAAAAATCACTTCCAATCTAGAGTCACAAAAACAACACTATCACAATACTGAGCAGACAGTGACAACTTATTTGCAACGTTAAATTCTGGAAAGCAATGCTTAATTATTCCCAAATGATACATATTTAGACCTGTCAGAAAGTCCTCATGTTCCTATGAAATTGCTGATAGAATAGTTTGTAAAAGGCTTCTGTCCCTTGATAAACATTTGTTAGTGGGAATGCTATGATTGCTTTTTTTTTCCCCACAAATAGCACAGTTACACCTAGATAATCTCCAGATTTTTTAAAATTTTTTTTAAATTTTTTTTTTAGAAATTTACTAATATCATTTAGAAATTCAACAATTAATGGTGACACAACATACAAGTAGGTAGAATTTAGAATTTAACCTGTACTCTAATAAGAATCATGGAGGGAAGAAGGAAGAAGGAAAGAAAATAGAAAATAACATTTTGTTTAATTTTATATTGAACTACTGAGTATGTAATTACTATTACTTACAGACAAGAACATAGGAAATGGAGTGGTTAGAACAGAAGTAGTCCTGAGGCTGGGCTCTGCAGAAAAAGTCCTAGGCACCCAACTGACCCTTGTTTGGTTATGTGCTTCTGCCTACTATACTGTGTATTTTTCCAGTAGCAGAGCTTCAGCTTAATGATTTTGCTTTCATTGCCAACCCCAGAATATTCCAACTGAGGTACATTATAGACTCAATCCCAAATGCTTAGGTACAAAAGAAGCTGGTGAAGCCCATCTATTCCCATTTAAGAGAGAGAACCCTTAACCATCAAACAACAACATACCATGGTATTTCTCTCTATCATTGGTGAAGGCTGTGGAGTTCCTGATATTGGAGTGGAACTAGGTGTCCTTATTTCGTCTATCATCATTCTGACTTTTTCAGGCACTTTGGTGGCATCACTACAGATTTCCTGCCACCCAGGCAGCTTGGATTTTAGGAAGTCCGCACACTGCATCCAAGTTTAAAAGGTACTTGTCAAAGATATGCTTTTTCATAAAATTGCACAGACATACTTGTTAATTTTCATTATACCAAAATGATGACACCAGCAAAATAGAAGTCTTTTCAAAGATTTTTTCTAAGTAATACCTCTTTGAAACAAACAGCATGTTGTAAAAAGAGACTGTCCTTTCTCAAGGTCAGATACTGGAAACACCTGATCAGTCCATACATGTTTTTCTTAGTATCTGATTTTTAAAAAAAGTCACAGTAACCCTTTATTGTTGCTACAATACACTTAAGAGAATATTGCATTGTAAACATTTTCTATGAACTCATCACAACACTTGTCTGGCACTACAGTGTTCCTAAGTGCTATCTTAGCTATTTATGGCAGTCTGATCTATATGATTAGATTTCAGGAGTTTCATTTCTGTTTACACTCATGCCACTGACCTGAATGTGATAGAAGTGTATGTGCTGGGTAAAGCTGCAGTGCTTGTCAACCAGAAAACAGAACCTTCTTTTTTCTTCAAGGAGAGCTTCTCTGCAGCCTTCTGCAATAAATCTCTGAATATCACTCTGTCGAGAGCTCACGGTTTCCAAATACTAAGGAAAAAAAGAAAAAAAAAAATCACATACAGTCTCTGAGTTTTATTTGGTACTATATCCAATTACTGAAGCAAACTCTAAAAGCCTTAGAAAAAGCTTTTGGAAAGGCAGGTGTGGTAGGGTGGCTCTACTTCCAAGTCTTCTTCTTTTCATGCACACACCTAACTTCCCTAATCTCATCAGGTAAATGTATATTCTCATTACAGGCAATCAATAATCTATTTAGGGGGTGGGGGAAGTGAAGCAAAACAAGAAACAGTCTTTTAGCCTCTAAATAAAACACTGCAGTAAATAAGAATGACATCAAAGCAGCAACTGCATTGAGCAATTTTAAGGCCACAGGTGCTCTAATTAGACTAATTACCTTCATCTGCTCCATAGCAGTTACATTTACTCTCACAAAGCTATGATGAATCTCTGCTTCATTTTAGAGAGAGGAAGGTGAGTTACTAGAAAGACTAAACTGTATTTATCTGAGGTTATGAGGATTCATGGCTAAACTGTGATTAAATGCTAATCCTTGAATTCTCAGTCCAAAACCTTAAAAAAAAAAAGAACTGTTATGAATGCAGGTTAAAAGATAGGTAGTAAGAAATAGGAGCTAGTATTATTTGTGTTTACTGTACCTTGTTATACACAAAGCTTTCTTTGAAAAGAAAATTAAAGTAGAAAAATATAGAGAAAAAAAATACATAAACTAGCATGAAGTAAAAGTATTGTGCAAATAAAAATATCAATGGCAAGTATTTTCTGAGAGATCCATGACAACCTGAATATGACTTACTAATTTAAAATAGTTTCTCTTCATTGCCTTGCCATTTCTTATTTCGCCTTAAGATGGCAATGCTGTTTTAAGATCAGTAGGAAGGGTAATAAGTGGTAACAGAAGTTGGCATTTGCCTGCTTTGGGAAATTAATTTATAGCAAATCACTACTGAATTTGCATAGTATAGCTGACTCCCTGTGTAAACCTTTGCATAAAGGTGTAGTTACAGAGGTACTTTAAAAAATAAAATAAAAATTGAGTAGTCATCAAGGGATGAAAGCTAGAAACTGAAGCAGAAGTCTCTGAATATGTACAGCAGAGCAGTCCAGAGCTTAATTTCAACTGGAACACATACTCTAGGAATATCTTTAATATAAACCAACTTTGAGGAACCAATAACGCACATTCTTTGAGATTGTAGAGTTTAACTATTGCCAAACAACTTACAGAGGAGTTATGTGTATTAACTAATAACATTGCATATACAAAAATCATGGTAAGCTTCAGAAATCAAGTTTTAAAACAGACTCAGAGGTGACCTGTAATAGCTTAACATTTTCTGTTGACCAGTTCTCATACAAAGAAAGAAACAAATAAGAGACAATACACTGACCTCCATTTCTTTATGCTCATATTTCATTACATTTCGTGCTCCTTGGCTTTTCCTTCTGATTTTTTTCAGCTCAGCCTGAGACTTCTCTAAAGAATCTAATTTGCTTCTGTGTTCAGTTTGGTACCTCTTTAAAGTTGCCTGCAATCAAAGCATTTAAAACATCTCATGATGCACTCAGCCATGTAACTGGGTAAGTGACTAAAAAGTATCACCATAATCTATGAGATATCACTAATACACATCAAATGAGTTCGGCAATTGCCTTTCTCAACTTTAGTTTAAAAATGCTATTAAGTCATGCATTGGTTCCCTTTTTAACTCAAAATAAGCATGCAAATTTTTGCCATGTTCATGCATCTAAAGCTCAGTTCTAATGTATTAATTAACTGTTAGGGTACAATTTCTGAAAAATTCTTTGATTAGCAATAGATAAATAAAATATGACTTTTAGAATTGAATATACTTACATTCATATATTTTACATCCAGGTCAGTTTTCTTCTCCAGTTCAGATATAATTTCTTTATGAAATTTTTTGAACTTTAAAAGAAAATGAATGAAGGGTTATTAAAAATTGGCAAAAGTAGTTTATAACTTCAAAAGGAAAATAAATTTTAAAAAAATAAATTGTTTAACTTACACTCTCCTCTAGACTGTCATTAAGTTTCTTGTGTGTTCTTGAAATTTCTACCAGAACTTGGCCTGTTGATAAACATACAACATGTACGTTGATAAACATTGTTTCTTTCATAGAATTCTGAAGTTGGTTAACTAAGAGCAGTAATAAAATGTATTTAATATATTTATTAACTGGAATATATTTAAGAGGTATAAGAAATTTCTTGCTCATCACAGCAGTTTAAATAAATAACTAGATCTGGCCACAGACAAACCAAGAAGCTTATAAGCGATAGAAGAATAATTAATCATGCATTATTATGCAAAAGGCACATGGAGTGCCAGACAAAATAAATACTTCCTCCTCTCCAGAATAGCTCATATTGATTTAGTAACAGCCTCTTTTCTTGCCAAGTTAAAGAATAGCACAGAAGAACTAGAGATAGTTGTTGCTATCCAAATAGCTGCTATCCATTTTTCAGTCTGAAAATTAAACTTTAATGTTTATTAACTAACTGGACCTTCAGAATTAACAAAGTAACCTTTCACATTCATTCACAGCACACCTGCTAAAACAGATCCCATACATATGCTGATTAATTTCCCAGGCTGTTTTATCAGCGATTACAGCCTGACTGTATGGCATTAACCAACATCCAAGCAGCAGCAGATTTCTTAGCATCCTCCCAGCAGATCCTAAATATGCCTATTATGCTCTGCTGTCTTCCAGCACAAAGTTACACAGTTTACTTTTAACTGCGAGCAGTTAAAAGCTGAACTGTTTCATTTTGCTTTAGGAGGATATGGAGGAAAAATACCTCAATCCTTTGGGTGTGGTTCTATGCGCAAAGCAATGTAAACCATGCATGCTGCGGTCCTGCCCTGTATGCAGACAGCCACACCATCCTGCTCTGGATACAGATGGCCACATCATCCCCACTCCCTTCTTTGCCCTGGCACTGACACACTGAGTGTGTGCCAGTCTTGTCTGGGAGATTGCAACATACTGCTGGGAAGAGTAGTTGGAAGTATCCTGAAGTGCCCAGTTTGATTTCACCCAAATTAGACCTGTAGATAGTTACCAGGTCTCAACTAGAAGCCTTTACAAAAACCTGAAAGTGCCAGGACCATGATCTGATTCCTGAACTGTGTCGCATCTGAAAGTCTCGACTAGAGATGTGTTTTACTGTCATTCCATTTCCATGGCAAGAACGGCAGGTTCAGTTCCACAGCTGGTTCACTGGCATGTCTCCTCCAGTAATCTATCTATTCCTCAATCAACCTTGAAGTATTTGCCATACAGGTGCTTGCAGTATTAAACCTGCAGTAGTGCTGTCCTAATGTATAGGCAGGCCTTACAAAGCTACACACAATTCTGTAATTCTGATTATGTATCACTGGCAGAGTCACTGCATGGGACTGCTCTGTATGTCCCCTCCTATTTGTTATCTTATGTTATTCTCAGTTTCCTTTTTTCAAAGGGAAAAAAAAGGATGCATTAACTGTTCAACATGCTGCTTTACAAATCTTGTTTTCTACCAGGAGGGGTTCTCAAAGAATACGGATGAATTAGTCAGCAAAGACTTATCATCCTATAATGTGTCAGATCCTTCAGGTGCACACAAAAGCTCCCAAAGGGTGCAGATAATTAAAAAAATTGTCTAAATAAAATGAATGACAGAACTTTTCATGAGAACCTTACCTTCTCCTTTCTCAGCATCTCCCCAGACATCAAAACCTGTCTTCCCATAGCGCATGGTAGTGATTTGGTAACCTTCCCATATAACATAGATGGATTCCCATAGTGCTTGCGTATGTATTATCACCTTTCTCCCTTCTTATCTGTCATTCTCAAGTTACGACACCTCAAAATTTTAGTTTCTTTGAAATGAGAACCGTACCTCCTGTCCTATGAACCAATATGACACAGCAGATCTTTAACTAAATAATATAAAAATGTGGGTCCGCAATATTGTTTACAAGGAAACATGAGGCAGTTCAGGAAGAAAAACGTCTGTGTCCTGACTTTTCAGGAATCCCTCTTCATGCCCCAATCCCCACCTCTACATCTCTTTGCACAACAGACTACAGGAGACTTGGAAGAAGGAATCAGAATACAATGAGAACAGTCAACCCCTTCATTAGCAAGAAAAAAGAATTTGCAGGATGGTATCAGGATGATAGATGGGAGACACAGAGGGATCTGTATTTTTATATAGATAGATAAAGTTTTTGTGAGTCCTTCTGTACAGCCTGCAGAGTGCTATGCTTTTTTTGTTTGTATTTAAAGTTGCTGGTGACAACAGAAATATAAATACTATGAACAGTGAGAAGTGCTATAGTAATTAGTTGCTCATATGCAACAGAAAAGTAAATACAATGTAGTTACATAAACACTTGAAGTAATGGACATGAGTAAGCCACCTTGTTATTTTAAGGCTGTAGAAGTGAATGCACTTCAGTCCATGGTGTTTCTGTTTCATCGAACTCAACTGAAAAGATACATTTTAGACTGTAATGGACTTTTAAAATTAGAAAAGTTTTGTAAATACTTATCTGCAACTTAAGAAGGAAAACAGTGTTAAAAGAAATCGGGGGGGGGGGGGGGAAGTCAAAGAAATACAAATAAAACTACAAAGTTCATTTGGTTTTAAATATGCAGGCTAGAAAGCTATTTGAGAAGTTACAGAAATTCACAGTGAGTGTTGAAATGGCCCTCAAAATAATTGCCCTTACAGATTTTTGTTCTTTTTAAAGTGAACTTATTCTCCCTCTTTGTAGAAAGTAAGTTCTGAGAATCTGCTGCCAAAGCAGCACACTTAGCTAATACTTGGCAACGCTAACGCAGCCAACCCTAGCGTTCCAAGTACTGACAGACATCCAACAACGTCGGGTATTGACTCAGCTCTCGCATCGCTCTTTCACACTCCCTTCCTCTGGCCTGCCCTGCCACCACAGTGTAAACGCTCAATAAAACAACCCATTCACCTGGTGCGTCAAGAATGGAAAACCTGACGCTCGGAGGTTGTTATTTTTGTCTCATACAGCACTTGAACTGACTGCAGCCTTCAAGTCTTTCGGCTTTGAATGCTTGGTTAGAAACAGGTTTCTTCATTTTTATTACAAAGAATACTGCCAAAACATGTCCTGAAATGAAGAGAACTTAAAAAACTACACTTCCTTCTAAATGGTTTGTGCTGGATTATTTTACAAGTTTATTTTAGAGTGTTCTAGTACACTTTTAAATAGTATTTTTAGATATCAGTGACTGTATCTCTAATTAAATTTTCTTTTTCTCTCAACCAAAGACTCCCTGTATGCTGTGCATCAGGCAAAAGCCATTTTATGCTGGAACCTCCTTACTGCCACTGGTAATCCACAGGCACTGTATGTACTGTCTCACCCATTTAATTTCCTCTTTCATGTTTTGAATCAACATTTTGAAAAGAACCCATAGTAAGCACACTCTGACCTATTAAGATTTAAATTATAGTTTAAATTACAGGTCAGATACTGCACTTCAAATAAATAGAGAACGTTTTTACAGTGAACATAAACTGGCAATAAAAAACCATGGTATAAGATAATGGGTTAGCCACATTTTGATGGCCCTCCCAAATAAGATTTATACAAGGAGACAAATTTTTGTAGAAGACTAATTCAGGAAAGGCAACACAACCCCTAGCCTACATGTAACAGTGTCCAAGTGGAATGGAAATTGAACAACTTCAATATAATATTTTGATTTTAATTACAATGGTGAATTATAGAATAGCTCTAATAAAGACAATGGGTTACTCTGGATTAATAACAGCATAACCTAAGGCCAGGCTCTAATGTTCAGTACTTATTCATCTGGTAAAAAGGTACAGAAAACTACTTAAGGTGAAGACAAACATGTATTTCTTGCATGAACTAAAAATATTTTGCTATATATTAAAGCTGCTCATGATCAGGTTTTATATATGAGAGCTCATAATACCAAGTCACTGAATATTAATCTTGTCATCATTTATTGGCAAACCCCAAACCTATCAAACAATGACATGACTAGAGTGCACAATAAAAGACTACTTAAGTCCAATTTGTGGCAGACATACTGTACACTTGAACCAGTTTTAGGCATCATATTATGCAATGAATTAATAAACCAAAACCACCGGTCTTGATGATAAACAGAACTGTTAAAATACTTGCCTTTCAAAAGTACTTTTTTCTGCCTTCCATTCCCCCACACCCTGAACATGAAATCTTTGTGACTAAAAGAGTAGAGGTATATTAAGTATTCCCACATTTGTTTTAGAAAACAAAAACATAGTTGTAAATGTTTATAGATACTTGTTCTGTTATTTTGCTATTACCATGTAAGTGCACTACAGGGAAGAGAAGAAACAATCTCTTTCAGATAGGGATTTTGGGGGAACATCTTAAATAACTTAAAAATAAACCAAACATTTCTCATGTATGGTTCTTGAAACCATGCTGCGTAATACACCTATAATCTGAAATATGACCATGAACAGTAATACCAAGTTCCACGGTAAATTTATTTTAGTTTCAAATAGGTTCAATGCACAGGTAGAAAGAACTTTTAAGCTGAAACTTAAGGAATTTGTGGAATATTTTTAGGCTTACCCAAGGCTGTTGGTTGTATCTATATTTTCTATTGAGAAAATAAGACAGACTAGAATTGCATTAATGCTGTTGGTGGTGTTACCCCCCCAAAAGAAAGAAAAAAATTACTAACCCCAAATGTGTAATAGTTATTTCTCCAGGCACAGCATCCCATGAGCAAGAAGACATCCTTAAAAGACTGTCTTCACAGTAGATGAAAAACAAGGAAAACAATTTCTAACAGAAATACTAACTAACAGAATACAGACTAGTAATTTCTAACAGAATACAAACTAAGGCCAGAATAGAGAACTGCAGCAGTTACACTTCAACCTCACTGTTTGCCCTGGGTGATTGTATTGGTTATTTATGTTTTTAGCTTATGTTGACTGTTCTTAGGAATAGAAGACTAGAAGAATTAGTTCAAGTTAGAAACAAACATGGAACTCAATCAATAGAGTTCTGTCATAGAAACAAATATTAACAGCTACCAGCAAAACCACTTAAACTTTTAAAATACTAAATAACTATATTAGAATCAATAAAAGTATTAATTGCATCACCTTACTTGAAATATACTTCAATTTTGTTTTATTTAGAGGAGGCTGCTGTTGAAAAATTTCAAGTCTCTTAATAGAGAAACTTTCTTAGATGTCTGGGAACGGACAAAGTGCTTAATTATATCACTCATTTATCTCCTGTTGTCCTGTTTTGCATTCAGGGCAGATCTAGTAACTTCATGCCTCAGAGATGAAACCACATAATTATTTACATTAAACAAGAGAATTAAAGGCTGAGTCAAGGCTACACATGGAGACAATATAGTTCAAGTGTATTATTAAATGCCATTTCTGTCAAGATGCTCTCTTTCTTCCAAGTTACCCTTTGCCCAGAAGAAAGACATTTATGACAAGGAAAAGTTAGAAACAAAGTCCTTTGAAGCCAGTAGCCCCTGAAAGGTAGTAAAGTAGACAGTTTCAAAGGAATGCAGTATAACAAATAAATATGATTGAACAAAACATCTGTTAAGCCTCAAATGCATTAAATTTATCATTCTGTCATAGGAAGGATTTATTGCAGAAGGTTTAATTGTGCAACAGATGCTTTAAAGAAGGCAAAAAGGATTAATGGAATTTAATGTGAAAGAATAAAATCATAAAGAAGGACAAAGTAATGTAAAACTTCCCAAGCTCTAACTGTACTTTGCTTCTAATACAATTTGTCCAGAATGCTTTAAAAAGAACCCACAATTTGTAGAATTAATACTAATATGCACATAAATCAATAGGACTAGGTCAAGTCTGCCTTTCCTTACTGCATGAACGAACATGAAATAGGAAGCAAGGAGTAAATCTCCCTGTAGTTCATTTTATAAAATGGCATTGACACATGACCATTCAATGCCATTTTATGAAGGTGACTGTAGAAGGTGACGAGGATAACAAAAAAAAAAAAAAAAAAAAAAAAAAAGAAGAAGAAACCTACAATAGAGAAAACGGGAAGAGATTTCAGAGCATAATAAAGTATTTTAAGTCTACGATACATGCTAGATGTAGTACTCTAAAGCAGCACCTCCAAATACATAGTTATGCTTTGCTAGAACAGCAAATAAATAAATAAAATTTGTAAATAAAACAAAAATAGAAGCAAAGAGAATTTCACATTCTAAATAGCATTCTCAGATCAATTTTTATTTTAAAATTTGCAGAGTTCTCAGTAAGGCTGTGAAAAACAGATATGTTTCTGCGATATAACAAGCAAATAATGAATTTAAAACAGATTAAACATGGGTTAAAGGAAATGAAAAAAACCTTCCATGACACAATGGCTGAAATCTCTGTATTCGTGTACTAGTCCATTAAAATAAAATCCAAGAGAGATATTATGAACCATGAGGAATAAAACTGAACATTATGATATTATTGGACATATAAAAATTAAAGTACTATACAGCTAAAGATACAAAAACATAGTCCTGTTAACAGCATGTGTTGTCAAAGGTGTTTACATTAGGCTCCCACACAAAATAAACTGCAACAATTATTCTTTTAACATACAAATAGTCTCATGCTTTCACCTTCCCCTTTAACTATGTAAGCATTTTATATGAAGTTGCTTTCAAAGCATCATTTCTCATCTAAAGTTAGCTCACAATATTTCAAATAATTATCTGAAACTGATTTAATGCTCAGAGTTAAGAAGTTTCAATTTCTCCATAGCTCAGTTTTATCACTATTTTTTCCACAAGTTCCATTCCTTCTAAATATTTAAAATCTTTTTAGATATTTTACAGTCTCATTGACACAGAAGAGATAAACAGTATTCCAAAGTTCGTAAGACCCTGGAAGATGCCTAAGTATTTTGCCTTCATGTCCAGACAAAACCATTAAGCAATAAATAGGACTGTACAAGACACTATTGCTAATTTTGTGAGTTGGGCACCTACGGTGTTAGGTGGTGATGAACTCATAGTGCTCTACTTTCTCCTTCTCATAGGGCTTCACTGCCTGTGTTTCTCATATGGCTCCCTAGTGAAAAAAATATATTCTAGCCCATGCACAGTGTTTTTATGTATGTTTGACCACAGTCAAAACTTCACCTGCTTGAAGTTAAAAATCAAGCTGGGGCAGGGGGAGGAAAAAACCCCCCAACAAAAAGCACTATGGCCTCTGTTTTTATCTAGTCAAATAATTTCTTTCCAGCTACATCATAGCCAACATACTTTAACAGGAGTCCACAGCTGTTTTAATCAGCAGAGACTACCTTCTAGGTACAACATACTTTCTTCTGTTGGAAGAAAAGGACCTTTTGCCGTTTTACTTTTACAGCAAATGCTGTACACTAAGTTCTATGCTTCCCAAAATATTTGCTTTATTTTGATATGTACATGTTTATATGTACATATATAACATACACATACAAATGCTGCCTATCTATATCTCACTGACAGCCTGTTCCCTCTGCACCAGGGCCAAATGGCATCAGCAGAAAAAAACAGAAAATAAAAGGTGGCTAGTAGCAGGCTGCCACTCCTATTTTCTCTTGGTCATCCTCTCTCCTAGCAAGCTTCTTAGACCCAGCCAGGAGCATACAGCCAATTGGATAAATTACAACAGCTCAACCCTGGCCACCATCTTCTCAAGGACTACTGTCTTCTAGTCACAGACTTACATTGTGGAACTGGCTGGAAAAATGCATTCAGGACCAGTTATAAGATGATGGCTGGGATTTTACCCCAAATTTCTCTCTCTAAAGGGAAAAACAAAAGCCTAACCAGCAATTCTCAGCAGCTTAGCTGTATGTTATTTGGAATAAAATTTGCTAGAACACATACTTGGCAATATTCTCTTTAACACTTCCCCTGTCATTAGATTACACATTGCTCTCAGTGTGAGGAATATAATCAGAGAATCTTGCTATTCAAAAATCCTTTTCCCATTTCATAATTAGACAAACAGCGAAGGGCTAGATCACAGTTCACTTCTACTGTAGTAGCCTAGCATCTCTCATTTATGATACCATTTGCTTTTGTAGTTAAGGGTCAAAACTATGTAGTAATCTCCCTGTCCTAAAACTTTGTTGATGATCATGTGAAAGAAAATAGTGTAAGACTGCATAATGAAGTACTTTCCCAATACAAAAGACAGAACTAAAATTACTTGAATTAAAATTATGATTTTTCTTTAAAATTTTGGAATATTTAAGTATTAAAAGATACAAAGAACTCCTGAGCTCTTTGTATCTCAGAAAGTCTATGACTGTTTATAAAAAAAAAGCCATATTCAGTTAAACCCAAGGATCAACTTGCTTTTAAAATATACTTTACTTAGACTAAAATTAATGCCAAATTCTTTCAGCTTGACAAAAGTGATTTTAAGAACTACTACAAAATTCATACAATGCACTACATGCTATTAAGTGGACAATGAACTGTTCAGAAATTAGCTATTCCCACATAAGTCTTTACAAGACTGAATACTTAAGAGACTATCAAAACCATTACAATTCCCAGTTATTCTGAGTTTGTTCTTGGTGTGATACTCCTATTTTACAATTTTAAACAGAACAAAAATACTAGCTTACGTTATATTTTAAAGAGAAATGTGACTTTATTACAGTTTTAGCAAAGTTAGTCACTAGTCTAATTCCCCTTTCTCTCCCAAGCGGTTTTGATCTCCTAGTCAAAAAAATTCAGATTAGAATTATTTTAAACCTACTATATCATTGAACAGATGTTAATTAACCTGAAATATTCATCTTGTTTCAGATGATTGGTAAGCATACTAACTAAATTTTAATGTTAAAAAAAGGCAAGGAAAAGCATATGCCACATAAATAATGCATGAAAAGTGGCAAACTTGTTCTTCCACCTGTTACTCCATTACTAATATATATAAAGACTGCTGCAGGCATTTATTTTTTTTACCCAATTATATAAAACCACAATATATTAAGGTATGTATGTCAGAGACTAATCTTTCATAGGGCTTTGAAAGCCATATATACAATAGTTTGTCATACTTGAGCTGCTATGGTGTTAAACAAGTGACTTGTAATCCTTACACAAGACAGGTGCAAAGAAAGTAAGTTACAATACAACCACAAGCCTGAACTTGCCTGTGTGAAGCCCTGCTGGTTTTGAGCAGATTAGTTAGGTACGATCATACAACAGAGCTAATCTCAGTTTTTCAGCAGGACTGGAACAAACAAATCATGCTAAACAGCAAAAACTGAAGTTCCTTATGGGTTTCCAATACTAGAGAGGATAAATATTTAAAGTTATCATTAAAAAAGTTACATGAAATTCAGTAAAATGCAAGGAATCACTGCAATTTTTATTACAGCACTTTGAAATGGCTGCCGAGTTTCACAGTCATAGTAGTGTTGTTCCCCCCCCCCCCCCCAAAAAACCCACCAAACTTCACACCCAAATTGAGCCAAAAGTTTTGATAAGAATCTCTCTCAGAATTCCAAGACAACTAGTTTTGGTTCCCCCCATCTTAGGAACGTTAATGACATCTACAACTGATACTGTATTTTTTTTGTTTAGAAATAATACATCAGGAAGAGCTGACTGTACATACAAAATATAGTTAGACCTTTGGTTAAAGGATTTACAAGCTAGTTATATATATGATGTCATTTTCTTTGCAATGTTGTCATTTACTTTCCGTTTTCCATCTATTTCTCTCAGAGAAGACAACTAAGTGTATTTTCTCTACACAGGCTCTCAGGCTTATTTCTTTGCCAACAGACATATCTGGGGGTGGCGGTGAAGAAAAACTATGATTGCTAAGCATCAGCTGAGAGAGAACGGCCTCCTGCCTGCTATACTAGCCCCAGCACCTTGCGATTGTACTATGTTTGGGTAAGTTGAAAGAACTGCTGGGGAACACACACTTGCCGTGCACACAGAATGCCAGTTCTCTCACTTCCAAATGACTCTTTTCTAGACAAGCACTACCCACAATCTAGAAAACATTGCATGTACACCACAGGTGAAGTTCAGTGCATCCTTTCCAGGATTTCCACTGCAAGATGAAAGATTTCTTCGCTACCTATGAGACTCATGTGAAATTTAACTGTTTCGATATAGTCAGAAAATCTTTAAGGATGCCCTTCATAGTATTTTTGCTATTTTCTCAGGCCTTTGAGGCATAGCATGAAGATATCGAGTGCACACTCACTGTAGGTGTTTTGAATATCTGATTTTTTCCTCAAGGGTGTGTAGTCACATGTATCATTACGGATGTTCTGTGCTAAACTCCAGAGTCACTGTACACAAGTAGGTGTGCTTACAGTAGCAGGTGCAAAGACACATGCGCTAGTGTCATAGCTATAACACTATAGCTGTAACAGTATAATGATGCATCACAAGGAACAGCACTGCCAGTGCCACCTATGAATTTTTAAGTTAACCACCCTGAGAAATTCAGGGCTATATACTGTAAGAGTGTTATACCCATATCTTATCACTAAAATCAGGATATTCAGCTTCAGTTTACTGGTTGCTGTAAGGAAGAAAAAAAAAAAAGAATAAAATACTGAAATGACTGAGAAATATGACCAATTATCTAGAATTTAATCTGCAAAAAATAACTGGAAAAATATCACTGAAGTCATATGAATATCTGTCTTTTCTTCCCCTGGTGCTACTGCAATTGTTCTCCAAAAGCCTTGTGTATTTTCATATTCTCTTCCTCCCTTCAGCCATTTCTAGAACCAGAAAATTTGTACTTTATCTGGAAGTCTTCGTAACAGAAGTTACAACAACATAATTGTATACAGAACAAACTTTCTGGGGGTAGTCCTATAAAGACAAGCTGCAGTGTCCGTTTTTAAGCATTTACATTCTTTGTGTTTAATAGCAAACCCACCTCTTGTTCACTCCATTTCTTGGTAAAATGAAGCAGGGAAAGATTATAGAACTTAAAAACAAGCACCACCAAAAGATCTTAGGCTAACGACTGTTTGTTCAGCTTCATTGTGTGATGCCACCTAATCACTCATTGTCCAGGACATGTTTTGCAGCAGCCTTCTTCACTGATTATTTATTGCTTTGGGATTTTTGTTTGTTTGTTAATTATGGTTCTGGATATCAACATGGTAACAGGTTTCTCTTGCCTTTCTTTTTGGTTTATTAATAGCACAGTGCCAAGTATTCTCCACCGTTCATGAATATCGACTTGCAGGAGCTTTTTGCCAGGCCATTGGCAGGGCACATGCTTATGAATATCTGAATAGTTAAATTGATTTACAAATCGGTGAATATATACAGCTTCCAATAGCTCTGCAATAGATGGTCGGGCAAATTATTAGATGTGGAGTTAAGTTTTTCATATTTAAGAATCTAAGACTTAAGTATTTCTTTCTAGAAAAGAAGTATCTAGAAAGGCTGGCTCATCTCCTTCCATCTTTCTTATAGGTGACTGGAGGTCTATATAGCACAAGCCCAGCGTGTTACTGTAAAATTAGAAGATACAAACCCTCACTCATGAAAAAACACATGACTACTTAGTATTTCCTTTTCAAGATAGCTCTCTGTGCACTCTCCTTTTATAAGAAAAGAATGGAGTGGCTTCTTCCAATGCAATTTCATTATAAATATAGTAGAAGAGTGTTTTATTAATGCTCCATAGGAAAAGCTGGCCGGATATGCTAACTACTTAAACTGCAGCCTCTAAGCTAGTTTCCCAGAAGTTTCCACCAGATGAGGTGCTAAAGGGGTTCTGTAGTTGCTGGCACAGTTCACTTGCCTTTCTCTCCAACATAATCTATTCCAAAAGCAGAACATTTATACTATAGAAGAGACAACACTGACGCAGTAAGTAAAATGGGACAAGATGACAGAGCTGTTTAGTTTAAATTAGCCAATGAAGGGAAGGGTGCTACGTGTCATCTTTCTAAGACAAGTGAAATAGGAGTGATTCCAGATGAAAGGGTCAATTTATATGCTAACGTAAGCCAACAACTCTGCCACCCTTCCCCTCCCCTTCCCCCCCCCCCCCCCCCTTTTAATTGAAGTGCAACTAGCTACATTTTTCCTAAACGATGGAATTTTCTCTTTTTCTGCTTGGCTTTCTCAACAGTGAGAGTGACACTTAAGTGCTGTATCACAGAAGTAGCAACAGAGAGCTATAGCTTTGAAAAGTACCTGCTCAAGTGGCAATTTTGCTTATTAATCAGGAAGGAAACAGACAGTTTTGAATGACAAATATGTGCAAGACAGTGTTTTAAAAAGACAGTATTGCCTTACATTACAGTCTGATTAGATTTTTTTCAGCAAGTAGATATGTTCTTTTTTTGCAAAATAAGGATTTTTCCAATTCAGTTCTAAAAATTTTTCTATATGAGTTGGCCACAAAGCTCACAGTTTCTGATACAGAAAATCTCTCATTTCTGCAAATAGAAATGAGGAAAGAGAGAAAAGTCCACAGGGTTTCTCTTAGTTGCAAATGTAAAATGAAGTGGTTATCACTGAAAAAAAAAAAATCAGATAGAACTTTCTATAGATTGAACTTCACACTACTAATTAGTATTAAATTTACATTATTATCAAATTGTTAGTCTGCTTTAAAAAAAGCTAGAAAACAGTTACCAAAGGCTGTCTGTGATTCTGTTAGATGCTATTCAAGAGCTCTAACTTACTAGCTTACTCATCCAGATTCATAAGAAATGGTAACTATTGGATAAATTGCAGGCCTATTCACTAATCATTAGCTTATTCTCTTAACTGACCAATGGTTTATCAGCCTTGACTCTCAAACCAATATGCAGTTACCCCAGTAACTATAGGCATTTGGCTAACTGCAGAGAAGTATAAGGGCTCTCAAAAAAAAAAAAAAAAAGGAAATGTGCACATAGAGAACTGCTGCCCCCAGTTATCCATATCATAGTATTACTGTGATTACTATAATACCATGTGTATTACTATATCATTTCACAATTGAAATTTTGTATTTGACAAAGCATGACAAAGTTGTGGAGACCTTTAAAATTACACCACTTTATGAGCAAACCTCCATTTTGTGAATACATTCAAATACTGTCTTTTAGACCCAAAGCACAGTCCTCTCTTTTGTTCAGGGCTCATCCTCTGTCAGGCAAGAATTCCAATTACTATGCACACCATTAGGAGTTTTCGGGTTTTGTCTCCCCACTTCTCCCTATCTTGTGACTACCACAACAGAGCAATCTTTTAGTCCAATATTTGCTTCTCTAGATTACCCATAGTGGTTTTTAACCAGCATATTTCTCCTGAGAAGAACCCAATTTCTTCCAGATTCTTACATTTCAGACTGTAGATGAGCCTAAGCTTTTGCATACCTGTTTCCAGATAAGTTTTAACAGAATGAGACTATGAAAAAAAAGCCTATAACAGAGTAATCTTTAAATAAATTATCAGTCTTGGTTAGATTAGGGAAGAGACTGTCTCCTCTGTTTTCCTTTTAACATGTTGAACTTCTGCAACTTAGTTCAATTGGTCAAGACCACGCGCCATGTAATATTTTTCTTACAATTTGGCTTTTTATATTTTGACAAGCAATGAATAATTTACACTTATTAGTTCTTGAGCAATAAGCTCTAGGTACAGACCCATAATTTAATTGTGGGCGACTGCTATAGATACAGTTGCCACACAACAAACAAATTGGTACTTTACACCCACAATACAATAAATGAGTTGTAGCTACAATAACTGACAGGTGCTAAAGAGGATAGTTGGGAAGACATGAGAAGTAGTATTCAGTGAGTGAGCAGGAAATAACTTCCCGATTCCTTGAGCAATTGAAGGCTACAGAGACAGCCTGTGTTACTAGGAGAGAGTTTTAAAATTATAAGCATTAAAAATTATTAAAACAAAGCCTCATAAACTC
This sequence comes from Aquila chrysaetos chrysaetos, assembly GCF_900496995.4. Classification (NCBI taxonomy): domain Eukaryota; kingdom Metazoa; phylum Chordata; class Aves; order Accipitriformes; family Accipitridae; genus Aquila; species Aquila chrysaetos. The sequence goes on along the minus strand of NC_044028.1, from coordinate 8,343,318 downwards.
ATATTTTGGGCAAGACAAAAAAAAAAAGATTAGCAACACATCATGGAGGTTACTATTTTAACACTGTATCAGTGGTATAGTATCTACATTAAATTATTTTTAGTGCATTATTGAAACCCCAAATTTTATTGTGATGTGGTACGCTGAAATTTGAATAGTTTGAAATCTTAACATTTTTAAATGTGCAGTTTCTTGTTTCCCATCTTTTCTACCTAGTGGGATTTCCAAAAGGTGCCTAGAAAAGAAAGGTATGCAAATTCCATATTGCAGAATAACCCGAACTACATAAATTCAGGTTATGTTCCTAAATACTCGTGGAGCCAAGTCTGAGGGGCTACAAGCTTAGAAATTTAGGGAAGTAAAAAATTAGAAAGAATGTTGACCTACATCAACTTATCACTTATTCATAAGGATTGTATTGTGAATGCAGTATATTCTTCTACTTCCTCAACTTACTCATATTAAGTTATTCTGTGTTAAAGTAATACAGAGAGCTTCAACCAGACTTGAAAGATACAGATATGTAGTACAAAAGCTCTGAATCAGCTGGAATATCCAATTTTCCATTTCATTCTCTTGTTTCCCTCTTCTGCTCCAATCTCATTTGATAGAAGAAAGCATTTTCTGACATTTTTACTTGATTTTTTGCCCCACTACTTCTCCGACCTCTATGCATTTTACCCTCTACTTAAATTTTTTTTTTCCCTATTTCTTTTCCATTTCTGTTTCTACCCTGCTGTGGGGTTGTTATCCATTTTACTGTCGTATTACAGGAAGACCATGTTCTGTGTTTCCTTATGAGAAGGAAGGATTGACTGTGTTTTTGATACAAATCTTTACATCAAACTTGGCAGTAAATATGCTCTACGTCACCCAGCAGGTTTGGGTTTGAACTGTAAAATGACTCAGTGCAATATTCAAGTAAAGATTGTCCATGAATTCTAAAGAATATTGTGTTTTAGTCATCTGAGCCTTGTAGTCCTTTCATAATTATGTGCAAGAAGTTTAATGCAACATGACTGAATTTAGAGCAACACATTATTTTTCATCTGCCACTACTAATGGTGAAGTTGCTACAGGAAGCATCTGAAACCTTGGTTCCTGCCTCATTCCCCTGTTCATTATTCAGAAAACTGATTTTAATATGAACTGTGCCTGCAAAAGTTACAGCTTGATACGTAACTATCGGAGAAAGGGGAAAAGGGAGGAATCTTGTTCTAACACCTTTTACAGCCAAGAAGTACCTAAAGGCTGATGGGTGAAACACAAAGCTAATGGAGGAGGCATGTACGTTTAAGACGAATCAAACATAATTAATTGGCAGATATGCTTTCCCTTCATTTCTGCTGTAGATGATACAATGAGGTGAAAAAGCAGCACCGGGGATTTCTGACTCCTATGAAGTCTTGCCATCTATGGATGGCTTATGAGCCAACTGTCCTGACTGTGGTTAAATTGGTAAGCCATGGAGGGGAGGGGCTTGTTTGTTTTTAAACAGATCAGTTTCAAGATTAGTTTAAATATTTACTTTGGATGTTTCAATTTTATATTACTCAAATAAACACATTTACATTTTCTTGTTGTCCAAAGACCTGAACACTAGAAATCCAGACCACTGTAGTACCTCAAGTTGTGCTCTTAATATTAAGGCATTCCAAAACCATTTAGAACTTGGCCATTGTTGGTTTATGTAGTTCATTGTGAAGAGTCAGAATAACGTCTTAAGTATTAAAAAAATGTAATAATCTACTACTGACATCTGTGGGAATGTTGCTATTTATTTCAGTTAATACAGGATACAGGAAGAGGCCTTATAATATAATTTAAACAAGAGAAAAGTAAAAAGTTACAGAAATATTCCAGATAACACGCACACATAAAATTCTGGAACTCGCTCCTCTCTGCTTCTTTGCCAGTCACCTTTAGACTGTTGCTCTTATAAAACAAGCTAGTGTGTCAGCTCACTTGATGCTCAGGAGAATACATTCCAGAAAAGCAGTTCACAAGCATATCACAAAACTTGACTGGTGACTACTGACCTCTTTCTTGGCAAAGATTACAGAAGTATTATGCACGATAGAGCTGTTAGTGGTCAATAATATATCTTTTGGCAAGTCTAAAGGAACTCACAGAAGACAATTCCACAGTGGGCTGCACCTATGGTAACTCCACTAAGGTTAATAGGGTCCACAAACAAGCAAAATCACAGCAAACTTTGATCTAGCCTTTACACATCTGATACTGCTCAACATGCTGCTTAGTATTTTAAAAATACTAAAAGGTACAGTATTTATCTTTTTTCCCCTTTTTAAGCAAAGATACTTTTAGAGGCATCTGGGGTGTATCATATTACTTTGCTGAATAGTTTAGTATTGTAGCCCAGCTTCAGAACTATTAAGACTTTTTCAAGAAAATGCAAATGATCTCTCTCAGACTCCTAACCACATTATCCTGCCTTTTCCAATGTTCATTGACTTTCCTTATGTCTAATTTAAGTATCTATCAGAGTATGCTGGAAGAAATCCAGAGTTGCTGTTTTCCTTAAGAAGAAAAGATTTTTCTACAGTAACGGTTTAAGTAGAAGATGAACAGAAAGCAGTGTTAGAAGCCTGACCCTGAAGAAGGCCATGTTTTCTCAATACAGTATATCTAGAAAAAAGTTTATAATTGCAGGGAAGAATTTATAGTTAAACAAAATTATATTTTCAATCACAATTCTGTATTGTCCCCAATAATAGGAAAAACCAGTTATTTTCAGAATTCAGCTCAAGACTACCAATGATAATATTTGCAAACAAGCAGACAATATCCCACAGTCATACAAAGTTCAAGAAATAGATTACTTCCATGCATTTGACCAACTGCTTGATTGCAAAAATTGTAATTATGCATTTGTTGATATTTTTATAAGACTCTGTATGGTTATTACTTTCAACTTTCTCATACTTTTGTTCTATAGTTTGAAACCAGCAACTCTGCTTTCTGTAAACAACCTGCAAAGCAAATACAGAAAGCGACTACATTAGGACTGTTTGCTTTGTACTGTTTGCTGTTCTGCCGCTCCCAACTTTCAACAGAGAATGTTAACACTCACACAAAAGTGGTTTCAGAACAAATCAAAAATGTATGCAGGCACATAGAAACCAGTGGCCACCATTCAGGAAGAATATTTTCCCTCAATTCTGCTTCAGTAGAATCATTAAAAACACATTTATTAAAACCATCCTTTTTAATCAGCTGAATTAACGTACTATTGAGAGTTACAGGAGCAGATGCATGTTACATCACTGAAAGAGTCCTACATTGCCCATAATCAAAAGTTCAGAGACAAGACACTTTATTAAGTTATTTTTGTCAAAAAGCAAATAAAGGCTTTAAAAACAAAGGTTTCCTCTTTACAGTATAGTTCCTGCTTCTTTGTTTTGTAGTGATATTGGAAACTTTTGTCAGAAATATTACAAATACTTTGATGACAACTTCACTTTTGTAGATTGAGCAGTATCATTTCAATGCCAGCCAAAGGAGTACAAAATGAAGTGCTGATGACAATCTTTCAAAAATTCACAAATTATTTTCAGAAAAGTAAAGAACTTGGATTAATTTTACATTAATGTAAATGTACTACATCTTTGACTCTACAATTTCTCTTTCAAAAGCTCAACTGGAAAATAATGCATCTGCGAACTTTTAGTGATATACTTGATCAAAAATACTGAAGCAGAACTACACTCTTCACAATGGAACTCATCCAGAATATTGTTTTAGTTTAGAACTGCTGTCATACGCTAGGACTCCTCATACCAATATTCTGTTGCAGAAATATTTCAACATTCATCTCTGTACTAAAAATCAAGCTACACATTCTTCCATATTCATTTATCATAGAATTATGTGATCTTAAAAAAAAAATACATGCTTTTGGATGCATAGGCAGAAATATATTCACAGAAGTGTCTTGAGAAATAATAGACCTTAAAGGAATCTAATTCCTTCCACTTATGTGTTATTTAAGAGTAAAACGCACTTTTTCCGATCCTTCTCTACTTCACATTAGTTTTGCGAACTGCCAGCAGGAAAACAAAAATACAGTTTATATTTTGAAGTAATTTTTAAAAGTGAGATTTCACTTACCTAGTTCTTTAGAAACTGGAGAATCAGCTGATATATCCCCAATCTTTGCAAGGCTATCATAATATGCTCTTCCAGCCACTACCATAGCTGGGGGGGGGGGGGGGGGGGGGGGGAGAAAAAAAAGTTGTTAAAAAAAAAAGAAAGTATTTTCCATTTTCATTAATCTATGATCCTATGAAATCCTGTAATCTAGGGCACATAGTAAGGAAGAAGGGGTATATGGCAATAAGGAAATCCTGCTATCAGAGAAAGTTACACAAGTCCCTGTGCTACCTGCTGATTTGTGAAACCAGGTAACAAAGGTAGAACAGCAGAATATATTGCTGAAGTTTCAGCCTGTTATTCAGTTCCAACTTTCATGCATATCCAGGAGCAATGAGCGTCCAGTGGGTAGGTTTAGCCATAAGCCATTGGTCAGGACATAACAAAATTCCTTGGTACGGATAAAACTGTTGGGAAAAAGCAAAATGCAATCCCAAAGTTACTCGAAATGCCAAGGTCTCTGCCCCATATTGGCCAGCCAGACCACTGATCTGAGAAATGGCTACTGGCCATGAGACAATGGACCTACAATTGCAACAAGGAAACATGGAGCCCTTCAAAAGCAAATCATCATTTACTGTTTAAGTTGGCTGAAAGAGTAACTCACTTCAAAAAAAGCTATGATGAAATACAGTTCGCCAGGTGGGATATATTTAAAAGAAAAGTGAAATGTGAAAGTCTCGATACATCCGATACAACCACTCCTAAAAATTACCATTATGGATAACACTGTACAGTCATCATATACTGCAATTACAAATATGATTTCTTTTCAAAACAATACATTGAAATCTGAGGATCCTACATACAAACACCAACTTTTCCACTTTAAGGAAATTTTAGGCCTTAAATGCTAAAACTTCAAGAATCAAGTCTCTGAAAGGTGATGTTCAGGTTATGGAGATAACCCATTTGGCACGCTTTTCTCAATTTTCAACATCTCATCAATGTTCCTGAGATTATTATAAATTATTGTTCAACAACTTAGTGAGCTTAAATGTTGGAAGATCTCTGGTTTCTTAGACACACATGGAAAATTCGCATTGATATGTACAATTTCTGCACTGAGTGATTTTGACACTCCAGGAAAATGCCTACTTTTATCTTTGTCACTGAACTCAGGATGGCAAAGAAATATGTATTGCAAGTACTTTAAGCAATAAAAATCTCAGGCAACAGGCACATATACAGTTTAGGAAGAAACCTGAAGGTTTAACATTCCCAACCAAAAAAGACAGACCCTAGTTAACACTTGGATGCTTATCTCCCCCCACCCCCACCCCCCCAGACAGTTCCCCCCCTTTTATTGTTTATAGTTCAAATCCAGTTTTACAGGAACCAATAAGCTCTTAATATATATCACTGAGGTGTCAGTTATTCTCAGTTAATCATTCCCTGGTTATAGCCGATTTAAACAGCAAAGCCAGTTTTGCTAGAACGAACGCAGAAACATCAAGATTCAAACTGCAGGGAGGCAAGCAGTGAGAAACATTTGACACATGTAGTAGATATACAGTGGTTGCCTTGTATCCTCACAGTATCTAGAACTGATCTGCACACCACAAATAAAACAAACAAACAAAAACAACCAAAACAAACTAGCAAGCTTTTATTGAAAGGCAATGAAAAATACTGAAGTAAGTTTTCATAATTTTTTGTATTAGTACATTTTCAACCTAAAGTGGAAGCCAAGCAGACTCTCACTGTTGACTTTAGAATACTTTTTTCTGAGAGGAATATAATTGGCAATTGCCAATTATAGTATTTTAGGTCTGTATTTTACAGTTTTTACTAGCAAAGGTGACATCTTTGGTTACCTAACAGTGTATTCACTGAGAAGCCTGAAACTCTTCCAAATGAAACAAAGATTCTTTTTGAGGCTCTGTTGCATTACACAAGAGTAATTTCTGTCTAAGCAGCATCTCATAGGTGCTCTATAGTCAAACTTTCTGCACAGAAGAATTATACTGGTGCTACTGATGGAGCAGTATGCCACCCATACACAAAGATCTTATGCCATTCCAACTCTTCCTATCTAATGTTTTCTCAAGATACCCCCAAGTCAATCTTTTATCCTAATACAGGCACTAAAAAAAAAAAGGAAGAAAATGTGCAATTTCTTCTGTGCTAAGCAAGCTAAAATCAAGAACTCCACTTGTATAGTCTCTTCACCAGTACTATGGCTAGTAAACTACTTCTGCAGAAAAGGAGTTTTGACCTTTTATCCTCAAAATGTATAAGAATACATTATAAAACTTACAAGAACTTCTGATAGTTTATGTTCTTTGTCAGTCTACTCTGACTTGTTTGGAAAGCTGCAAAGTATTTGTTTAGCAACAGAGTATTTACTCCTTGTTACACATCTATTTATACCACTCAGAATTTATGGAGAAAAGATTAACAATTTATGAGAGTACAAAGATGACTTTAACATAGTTTCTCAACAGTTGTTGCAACGTTGTAAACATTTATTCATTTGAAATTAAGCATTCACACTAGATATGCTTTATCAGCCAGTCTTAAAAGGCAAACTTGCTTGAATACAATGCCTATCAGCCTCTCCGGCGCTGCTGTGCAGTTATATTGTGAATTACTGATGACAAATCGAATTAAAAGAGAAGAGGCACAATGTAACATATCAACAGTAAAGTATGTGAAAAGCAGAACTCTCAGAAACTGGTATAAAAATCTTTCAACCAAACATGAAAACACTTGTTATTACTTCTGGTACTACCTATAATAACCTTAGGTTAGGTATTAGGTAACCACAACGTTAATCCATCAGGTTAGGCATTACTGCAAATAAGTCAACAATTCCCTATGTTCATCTCCAGCAGGGTTTGGTTTTATCTTTTTCTCCAGCCTGGTCTAAAATTTGCATGAAGAGGGATTACAATGTCTATTTGGCTATGCACTACTTCTGCAATATCACATTTCTCAGAGTACTAGATTACAGGTAGGAGAAAGACATGCCACAGACTTGAACAAAGCGAAATTAGAGAGATTTTACATTGCTTTAATATGGTATCAAGCAGCTCAACAGGTCTGCATAGGTGAAACGGAGCAAGCTCTAACAGGTCCGACAATATAAGCTTTGGGAATCTAGAGCCCAGTCTTGGAAACCCATTCTTAGACAGATAGTTCCTGTGAAGTCAATAATGGAAGTAAACCACCACATTATAAAAAGTTTGAGAGACTGGGTCTATAGATTCAAATTTATTTATTCCAATTTTGACTCCATTAAAAAGACACCATCAGGTTTAGTATGGACAAGAAACAAAAATAATAATCCACTCCTGCAACTCTTACTCATTCAAGTTGTTCTGTCCACAGGGTTACTTAGGTAGTGATGTGTACAGGTGAGCAGGAACAGATCTAGGAATGTGAAATATCTTTGGAAGATATTTCCAGGGGAAAAAAAAAAAAAAAAAGAGAACATCTAATTTGCAATACTTTGGGGTTTTTTCCATTTATATTATTATTCTAATGTGGGTTATTAGACCTTATGTTCAATTTATTTTGCAGTAGCTCTGTGCCTAAGTGTTTGGGATGCAACTTCTGCAGGACAGTTTAAAAAAAAAAAAAAAAAAAAAAAAAGGGTGGGGGAAAAGGTACATATGTTTGGGTGTTTGCATTTTTTTGTTAGGTTTTATTTTCTTAATTAGACACACCTGAAGTTCAACTTGGAAATTAAGCTTATACACAACCCTCATATCCAGTATGTATATTAAAATTAAACATTCTTTCTAAAGTTTGCATCTAGAAGACTTACCATTAACAGCTTTTTCATAATTCTTCCCCAGATTTATTAAATTCCTCAGTCCTGGATTGAACTGTTCCATAACATTCTAGTGAACAGAAAACAAAATTTGTGTTATAGCCAAGGCAATTCAACAGTGGATGAAAGTATTTATCTCAGTGTTACTTAGATTTAGTTTTATGTTTCATAGGTACAGCATACATCTGAAAAGTCTGTGGATGGATGAAAAATAGAAGACTTGGAAGAGGAGAGAAAAGGATGGAAGGGAGAAGAAACTGAGCACTTAAGATCAACAAACTGGAAAAAAAAAAGGTAAACTATTTCAATAAGGGTAAAAAGGAATCTGGCTGTTTATAATACAAAAAGATATCAAGTATGTGATCAAAGCTTGCACAGATCCTTCTTTTATGGTAGGTGATGGTGAAATAAGAATAAGAGGAAAAACATTTATCCACTACTTGTTTCATAAGGTCAGACAACAACAAGCACTTTCTGACAATGGTTCAAGATTTGAGTTCTTCCCTGCCCTGCCCCTCGCTGAAAAAAAAAAAATTAAAAAAAAAAATGCTGGGAAAAGGAAAACAAGAAAAGAAATTCACCAGATATCTGATTAGTGGAAGACTAAGCACTTCATTAATCTTTTCTAAGTTACAGATAGCATTTAGGGAAATCAGTTAGGGTTTTTTTTTGTTGGGTTTTTTTTTGTTTGTTTGTTCGAAAATGCTGCCTTTTATTGTGCAAAGTCATAGTTCTTTCAGAAAGAAAATGAAAATTATGACCTTATTTAAATAGAAGGAGTTAAAAAAAAAAAAAAATCTAATGCAGCTGCTTTGGCTGTTAAATACAATTATTGGCTGAAACAACCAGAATCTGAAATCCAGCAGCTCCAAGCATGACTACTCTCATACCTAGCAAATTCTATAAACTGATGAAGTGGTAGAAATTGTGACTGGCAGTTTCACAGTGCAAGAAAATAGCTACACCATTAAACAGAAAAGTTTCAAGTCTTTGCAAAAAACAGAAAATAAGTTAAGCCATGAACTATGAATCCAAATTTGAATTTGCCCAAAGTTGGGGAGTGAAGAATTGAGGAGAAGAAGCTTTTGCCCGCTCCAAAAAGGAAAATCACCCACAAAGTTCAAGTTGTCCCTACACATAGGAAAGCTTCGGTTTCCCTCTTTCTGGTTAAAGACAGTAACTGTCCCTCCTCCCCCCCAGATCAATATTCCAAAATTACTTTTATCTTGTTATGAGCACTGAAAAAAGAAAAAAGATGACATGCTGATATAAATGCAGTAGTTATTCACTGCTCAGAATCATGCCCTTTAAGACATCTCAAATACATGTAGCATAAATAGCAGTATTCCAAGATATTGGATGTTGCAGTTAACTTTTGAACAATGCTAAGTAAGTTTGAAAGAGCCCTCTGAGTTTCACTTATTTGGTGGCTTCTTGGTTTCTTCAGGTAGAATCGCTATTTGAATTAAAGACACAGCATGTTTGTTTAACAAAACTCCCTTTGTACGCATGTAAATAACTACCGCTGAACAAGTATTCTAGAATTTGCCGTATGTGCCTGGTCATTTAATAGTCAAGTAACCACAATGTTCTAATCCTTTCTTTTCTCTCTTCCATACAAAATACAATTTCATATAACACCAGCTGCTAAGTCTCAGGAACAATTTGGTAATGAATATTTGCTTTTTCTTTTAAAATAAAATTAACACAAGCCCTATATTTCCATAGAGGAGAACCTTAAAAGTTTTTGCAGATTCTAGACCTTCTTTTCCCAGAATCTTCCTAACAAAGCTATAGCTGTGACATTACTCTGTAAAATTTTATTGTCATGAGAGGAAGATCATGTGATACCCAAAGACACCATTCTGTTATTCTTACTATTTTTATGACACAACTCACATCTTTCTAGATACTGTTCACACAGTAGAACTTTCAAGTTCAAGGAATTCAAAACAGACACTTTCTGTTTACAAGAAATACAAGACACAAGACAAGTGAAATAGTATCAAGCTTTTGTCTATTATACTACTAACAGAATGAAAATATTTATATTTAGTACATACATGGACCCAGAAAGAACAGGAATACTATCACATTTGTCTTATTTTCAGGCAAGGTCATTCAGACAGAATTTTATTATTATTTTTCAAATATAGTGCTATGCCTGAACTCCAGTCAATTTAAAAAGTGAAGACAAAAATTAACTCCAGATTTCACCAATAATACTTTAACAGTGATGTTGAGTAAAAAAATATAAATATTGAAAAAAGATATAAAACTATTAGGTTCTGATACTGGTATAGTATATATGACATCAAAAGCAGACACAGAACAATACCTAGCCCCTACTGCCTTTATTTGTACAAATTAAATGCAACTGGGATTGTTTTCCGGTCTATACCATTAAACTCTTACCCACCCAAACACGATCACTGCAAGTGAACTACCTATTGTCCCCAGGCCCTTGATTTGTGTTAACTCGCAAACCACATCCAGAAATCATTTGGGAAGGCATGTTTCAGGTCGGGCCAACAATGCCAAGGGCTATTCTAACAACTTAACAATATGGATTTTCAAGCTCTAGTGTCTGGGAACATCCCTCCTCCCACCCCAACTCTTTAATTTACTACTGCAAATGCTGCTGCTGTGCCTCTGTTGCTGTCGCCATATCTGAGGCAGTGCAACTGTGAGGCTTTTGTTCCAACAGGTAAGTTATCTCTTCCTATTCCAACTTCTTGCCGTTTCTTCCCGGCAGTGTACTAAAGATGACATCTCTTGGCATATATGGAGTCAGCGAATCACAAGAAAAAAAACAGGTAAATTAGGGGATTGTGTTAGGATAGAGTCCTGTATTCCAAGGATATGGGGAAGAAGAAAGGGCTACGTGACATTGAAGCTGTGTGTATCCATGGCAGGTAAGAATCCCAATGTCACCTTGAATTGCATCCATATACTGAAAATAATTTTCTTGAAAGACAGTTCCTGTCCCTGCTTACCCTGCTCCTCGCAACAAAAACTTAGAGTAAAATCCTTACTGCTACCTACCCCCAAATTCTAATGGTGACATAATTATTGGTCTCGAAATACTGATTTTTAAAATTACTCTTTTAAGGATTCAGGGGTTAAGATTCCAGTTTTCCTGACATCTTCTAATTCAGATTTCAAACAGAAAACAGTGATTGCACCTCTGTCATTAGTTGTTTTCATTTAGGAGGTAGTGAACAAAACCCAACAAAAAAAGCCCTTGACAGCTCCCCTCTCTGAAGCCAGACCCCATAGCTCTTTATTTTCACTAGACAACTTGATATATATTGGGTATTCATGTATAGCAGATATAGACCACATTGTGGAAACACAACAGGTCCACTGAAACACAGAGAACTCCGAGGAAGAGCTCCAGTACATCAACATCTGCTCAACATATATGTAAAACTGCTGGGAAAGATGAAGAAACAATTTATAGCTCAGTGCCTTCAGTAGCTGGAAGGCATACAACTAATGGATCTTTTCCCCATTAGACCAAGCAGTCTCTGGAAGTTTTTCAGCCTTTGCGCTGCCACAGTGGTTGATTGTTAGCAGAAGTGTCTGCACCAGTTTCTAGACGTGAACGCCCGAGAAGCAGCAAAAACCTTTGCAATGGAAATTCCCCTTTGGAATTTGCTCGGTTTAACCCAGGGTATGGTTAGCTGATCCTCACAGCACTGTGCAAGGCTCATCCTCTTTCCTAAGGGTTTGTGTTCAATTAAAAGACTTAGCTTCCCCCCAACACTGAGTCTCCAAGATGATCTAATGAAATAATTCTTAGATGATTTTCCTCTCTTCAACATTAGAAAGAAGCATAATATGTATTTTTTTCTTTCTACTGAAGACTAGATTCTTAAAGCAAATGAAAACCTGGCCGTGCTTCTAGAGCTCTTTTTATACAGTTAAACCACTGTTGCTGTCTTTGAAGTACTGTCCAGGAAGAAATATCTAGCACACTTTTTCAAAAAGAGAGACTGTCACTGGCAACTCCCTCTTCAGGATCAGGTATAAATTTGATATTGCCAAGACATTTCAGATCAGTTAAAGCGATTGCAATATTTTGTTCAGCTTCAGAAGTTATAGGGGGAAAGAGCCACTCAGAAATCAATTTGTATAGCTATCTTTTCTTATGATGTCTTACAGTTTTACAGCTTCTCTTACTTGCAGTCCAAGGAAAAGGTCATGAAAATGAGTGGGACTGAACACCAGTGCAAAACTGCAAGTCATACATTAAAGCTAGATCTCAAAACTTCTAAAAAGGTAGAGATAGACGAACAAAGAAGAATTTCTGATCAAGAGAACCGCTAATTTTAAATTGTCAAAAGTCTCAGAAAATATCACAATCTTGTTATCTGCCATGGGATGCCATGTACAAAGACATGGGAATAAAACTTTTGCCTTAATCCAAACGGACATCACAAAGTAAGAAAAAACCTGGGAGAGACAAAGTGGTTCACAACACAACATTTGCCTGTACAGCGAGGGACACACACCCGCCCTCCTAATTGTCAATCCAGTGTCCTATATTCTAGTGACATACTACCTCTCATGAGCAGAATAATTAACCAGAAAAGAAGAGGAGGCACATGATCAGATCCTACAGCTTTCTATTATTTAGGATGAATGGAAATAAAGGGAAACACTTTCAAAACAGGCAACTGGAAACATCTTTTTATACAGAGAATTTTAGAGTTGGCAAAAGTGACCTTCCAAGAAAAAGCATACAAGAAACCTATTCTGGTCATTCGAGTCATTAAATACTCATATAATCTGGTGTAAGAGTTGCTATGTGCCTTTCACCACATGAAACCAATGTGAGTTAACCAGCCTGGTAGCAAGGAGCTGACTGAAGAGGAACAAGCCTTGTATTTCCACTTGTTGTGTATAGGTATTATATCTTCCGCAGTTCCTGACAGTCACATAAACAACGTTAATCTTCAAAACAAATGACAGCCATTGTGCCTTCCTGTAAATGCTCAGCTTTGCTTTTTACTTAAAGACACACCTCACAGAACAATAGCTCAGCAGGTATGAATACAACTAAACAATGCATAGACTCCCTGTAGTTTCAAGTTTACATCCTGCAGGCACTTTTGCCAGAGTGGATAACAATGTATTTGGGTAGAAATCTGAAATTATAGAACTAGCACAGAAAAGTAGATCTTTATGTCTAACGTTACTCGTATTACCATCACTATAGCTATTCATAGCTAACCCTCGTATAGCTACTAATAATTTAGTTTAAATTGTTATTCCTCAATTTGGAAAACAGTAAAATTAAGTTTTTGGAAAAAGTCTTTAGTGTTGCTACACTATATCTGAGAACCCACTTGAGAAGATTCAAAAAGCTTTATAGAAAGTAAATCATACTGTGCTCTACTGTATTTGAACCTTTTTGTACATGATTGCATTTCATCTCCTCCTTTAGCTTTTTAAATCCACAATACGGTTTCAGAAGGGCACAATTAAGCCCTCAACACACCTCATGTTAAGCTATCTCAGTTGGAAGTTAGCTTAATATTGTTTTAGAACAGGTTTAACAGAATGGAAAAAATAGATCAGGATGCCAGTGTTTATTCAAAAAGACTAATTCTTATGACTAATTATTAGTCATCTTGATGGAACATTTCTTATTTAAGAGAAACATTTATACACCATCCATCAGCGTGTTTCAAATACAAACTTTTTCAGGTTATGAACACATGACTCAGGATAGACTAAGTAAGGTCAAAAGAGATAATCTGCAGTAAGATAGAACTGGACTTTATACACATACAAACTCCCAAAGGCTCCTCTTCCCCCAAGTTAGATTTATATTTCAGTGACACAAAACAACTGCCTTACAGCAGCATGTGCTAGGACCATAGGTGAATTTTAATTTTGGTAAATAAGTCTGGGAGTTTAATCTAATTGCAAGTCTTTTTAAAATACAGAAACATGGAATTTAGGGCTTTAAACTGAATTTACCAGATATATTTCCGGGATAAAACAATACAGCCTACTAAAATAATTCTACATGCCCCTGTTGAGAACGCATGCCCCTCAGGAAAACACAGTACTCTATTGAACAAACGAAGGTGGGGTTGTTTTGGGTGTTTTTTTTGTTTGTTTTGGTGGTTGGGTTTTGTATTTGTTTTTTGTTTGGTTTTTTTTTTTTTTTTTAAATTACACTTTTTTTGATAATCAGAATTTCTGGGTAAGATTTACTTGAATACAGAAAAACAGATCTTTAAAATCCAATTACCAACACCAATGAATTACAGCTATCATGCTATTATCAAGAGCTCCGGAAACCTCAAACCACAGGAGCAATAAGCGAGCTGCCTGCCCAGCCCTTGGACCACACAGACAGAATGACATGTCTGTAACTCAGTACTTTCCTGTTTTGTCCCCTTTCCCCCGTATTGTGTGTATCATAGCTGGATGCCAAATAGTTTTCCCCCATATACAGCAGATGAAATGAAACTGTATGAGCTGCAGTGACACACAAACGCATAACAACTTTCCTGGTGTTACCAATTGACGTAGTCTGTGTGTGAGGGGGTCATACAATGTCCCCTCAACAGCATGCCACACCACTGCAGTAAGTTACAAGGGCAGGGCAATGTCATACCAGTGAACCTCTCAGCAGTTCCTTGGCAAAAGGGAGGCTGTGGCCCTCTTTAGTCATAGGCTTCCACACCCTTAGGCTTCATTTTGCACGTGCCATTCCTATCATGCATTAAAGTGATTATTCAGGTATTACATAAAGAGTAAATGTCAGCCTTGATTTTTGTGTGTGCACACATACACGTATTTGTGGATTATGTTGTTTATTTTGTCAGGTTAAGTAAAAAATGTTGAGGTATTCACTTTCCAATGTTGTTGCCAACAAAAAGGATGAACAAGATAAAAATACGAGGGCATTACTTAGCCACCTGATGACTTCTGTAAGTATATTTTGAAGCTTTGTATAACACAGGTTACTACGTATTTAATAAATCCAATGGATTAGCACTGTAAGAAAGAAAAAACAAAACAAAACACAAAAACAGACTAGCAAGGCATTCAATTTAATTTTCTATTATTTTTCCAGGTCACCCAAAAGTTGATTTTTTTTTTGAGAAGTCGAAAGCCTGCATTTGGTCCTGCAGCACACAGATGCCATCACTACACTACACTGAATTAGTTTCCCCAGACCAAGCCTTTCTTCTTATTGGTAGGAGAAACACAAACACTGCTCCTGATTTTATCAATACCAGCATGGTGTTTTAAGCACTGTATTGCTAGGATGGTACACAGCAAGAGTAGAAGTTACATGAGCATTATTAAACAAAGGAGAGCATGTTCACCATGCAGACTAAAGCACAGCACAAAGAGGTGTTCGTTTGTTTTAGATGAGGGAGCTGTGATTACAGTCACAGCAAATGCTGAATACACAGACTAGTGCTCTCTGCCCTTAAGAAGTAAAGAACTATTTTCAAGATTTTAACTTTGATATGGAAATAACTGCTTTAAAGTAGACCCAGAATCCATTCTCCATCTGAAGCAGCCTTTATACCTTATCTGGATAAAGTTTCAATTTTTAATGAGGGCAGGGCAGGAGGGTTTCCAGGCCTGTGAGTACTAGCTATGTGATGCAACATACCAGACCTCTCAAAATACCCATATAGAAGACATTTCATCACACTATCAACATTAACTTTGTATTACTGTGTTTTTGCTGGTTGTTTCAGTCTTAAGTATCCCTTCAAATTAGTTTAAAAAAACAAAACAAAAGGCTAAACTTTCCTAGGAAATTAGTACTGAAAAACAAGGAAGGTTTTGTTTATTTAGAGGTCTGTCGTTCCTTTAAAGCCTACTTTATATTATATCCATTAAAACACACAAGAAATTTTCTTCCCTCTCCTCTGTAAAACTGTTTTAGCTACATTCTGGAAGTCAATAGACAGGGCAGGACATTCCTTTGTCAGCACAGCCCTGAACAGTGAACTTCCCAGGTTTCTCTTCTGTGAGCCTGTATTTACAGGCTGCTCTTCTGAGAGAGCAGAATTTATGTTTGCTTATGGCCTTGCCATGAACATAACTGATATCAAAAAGCACCAGACCGTTTAAGATGACCTGCACCAATTCTAGAGGACAAAATTCATAGTGAAGTAATTTCATTTTTTCAGTAGTTTTGCATGAATTTGATATCCAAGTCCAAAGTAACCAAACAGCAAATACAACATGACACCAATACAACTGGACTACTTGAAGGAGTAAAGTTGACTTAAGTGTGTTGGAGAACAACAAAACTAACAGCAAAATACTCCAGTAAATGTTTTTAGAGACCTCTGAATGATAACAACAACATCTTCAGAAATATGAAAACATTCAATAGTAAACTGGTAAGATTTAGTAAACAGTAAAATAGAACAATCCCCCCGAAAGCTCTCCTTTGGGCTCAAAGCTACAAATGCATTGCAGCTGTAAGTTCATTTGCATGATTAAATGCATTTGCAAATTTAAGTGCTTTTTCTAGTACAACACAACATACAGAATGAGGTACAGATCCAGTATTGCTATTGCTACTCAACCAAGTATGTTTCTTAAGGGAATTTTGCCCAATTAGAATTGGTGTGTTTTGGAAGGGCTGAGTTTATAGAGAGAAAGAGTTCAAAACAAGTGTCTAGTGCCCACGTGCAAAATATTTTTAATTCCACAAATAACAAGGCATTTTGGAAAGTTTAAAAGTCTACTGACTCAAATTAGACTACTCTCACCAGTCGGTGCTTTGAGGCAGTGCTAGGGTGTACCATCATAAATCTGATTATCAGGTCGGGATGCAGGCAAACAACTTAATTCAGCGTTAAGCCATTTCTAGGCTCCGACCCGTATGAAGAAACGGTTCAAGCAGAGGACCACAACCACCACGATCTCCAAACCGCCTTATCATTACAACACACTGAGGGAATTACGGCTCGCTGGAGAACTGAGCCTGCTAGAGAGGGAGAAACCAGTCTTGAAGCCTGCCTTGTCCCGGAGCTGTCGCTCCCAGCTGTAAAGCGGCCCAACCCGTGCGGTCGGGGCCACGGTCGTGCCCGCCCCGGGGGGCTGCGGCGAATCCCCGCCGCCTCCCGGCGCAGCGCTCGGGCCGCGGGCGGGAGGCGGCCGGCGGGCGCACACCGCCTCAGCCGTACCGCGGCGAGGGGAGCCGAGCCTCCCCGCTGCCTCCACCCCGAGCCCCTTCGGGTTATTTACAAGCGAGCACCGAGCAGTCTTTGACACACTGGGTCGGGCGAGATCACTCACAAGGGAGGAAAAGAAAAAAACAAAAAAATAAAGTTTGCTCCTTTTCTGCGTGAGGAGCCGAGGCTGCCCTGAGCCCTCCCGCCGGCCCTCGCCTGTGGGCGGGCGGCCAACGGCCCCCACCCCAGCCGCCGCCGGTGCCGGCCAGCGGGGGCAAAGGTGGCCGTCGTCTCCTCAGGCGAGGCGGCGGCGGCGGGAAGCCCCCTCCCCGGCCCGTACTCACTTTGTAAGTGCTCTCCGTCAGCTTGTTCACCTCCTCGGGGTCCCGAGACATGCTGCCGGCGGGGAGGCGGCCGTTGGGAAGAGCTTCGTCCTCCGGAGAGCGCCTCGGCCCCAGCCCAGCGCCGCCACAGCACACTCGACTTCTCCCTCGGCCGCTAAGAAACTGTCAAAAACTTGTGGAACCAGCCGGGCAGCGCCGCCGGGGCGGGGCCTGCGGGGCCGCGGCTGCCTGACGCGGCAGGACTGGCTCGGCGGGCGGAACGGCGGGGATCGCCTCACCTCGCCTCGCCTCGCTTCGCCTCAGCGGGGAGGGCGGGCGGCCCGCGCCGCCTCTACCTGAGTTGCCGCCGCCTGCTGCGTCGTCTGTGGCGCCTCCCCTCCCCCCCTCCCCCCTCCTCTCCTCCTCCTTCTTCCCGCCTCCCGCTCACGGGAGCCCGGGCCGAGCCTCTCCTCCACGGCCTCAGGGCTCCGGTCGTCGCGGCCCCGCGGAGTACCTCTGTGCCGAAGCGCAGCCAGGGCCCTTCGGAGGGCCCTTTCAGGAGGCAGGTCTGCTGGGGGTGTCCAGCGAAGTCGGAGGTAAACTCTTCCTCCCAGCAATTAAGTGAGGGTTCTGTAAGAATTAGTTAATTACTCGTGTCAGAATGAATTGGTGTAGCCCTAGCGGTGCTGGTGAGGCTGGGGATGGTCCTCTTTCTCCCTTCCGCAGCAGCCCCACGCGAGGGAGAGCCGTGGGGGTTGCCTCAGGGCCTCTCAGGCAAGGACAGAAATGTCTTTCTCCTGAATCCCGGTCCAGTGCACCACCTGAGCTGTGTGGTACACATTTAAGTTTTCTATTTCTCTTAAATATACACCAATAAAACAGTGCACCCAGTCGTCTTTCCTCTGTGAAATGACTCATGAGGCCTTCATGGTGGGGGTGTGTGTGTGAGGAAAGCTGGGGTAAGCTATAAATTTTTTTAGACCATAAATTGTCCAGAGATTGTGAGATTAATTTAAAGTATGCTAGTTGCGGTATCTTTCTGATAATGTAATACCGGCACTATCTTGAAGGACTTTGTGGGAATTTCATAATCTTGGGTATTTAAAACTCAGATGCAGTGCTAGGTGTTGAGTGCGTGAGGCGTAATCAACATCCTTACACATTAGACATCCTTCTCTTGGTCGCTGTCTCTCCCTCTGTTTCCCCCACTTTATTGCAGCAATAAAATCGTGGCAAGCATGCAACAAAAACCGGACTTGGAACAGAACCCTAGATGTTGGACTCTGGTGTGGGAGGAGGTTGTTATCAGGTTTCGAGAGCTGTAAAAATGTTTTCATTCAAGCAGGTGGAGGTGTTTATACCTTTAGAGCTACAACTTACCTTCTGGGAAAAAAGTGGGCACTTAGAGTGTTGTCTTGAATACAGCTAAAATCATGGGCAGAGAGGGAGTTTTATAAAACTTAATAATCCCAGGTAAAGTCTTTGCAGCTTCTGGTATTCATGGTATTAATTGTATTTCTGTAATAATCCAATTTATAATGTTATCCTATAGGTATAGTGAATTATTTGGGGTACAACTTTATGTTGTACACTAAGCAGTGTTTGCTCTTACAAACAATCCTCTTGAAAGTGATGTGGCTGCTTGCCTAAGCATGGAATGAAGAATCACACTGTATATTCCCAAGTCTTTTGTCTGAAGAGTTTTTATACAGCTCTGGAAACAGACTGTGCCAGGGTGCTACTGCTTTTGTGTTACCATATGCCAATGTGTGAAAAGGATGTTCCTCCCTAACAGGCTGGCATTCAAATTTGAGGGTGCAGGTACCTAAATGAAGAGGTAGAAAAGGACTTTTGCTTTCCTGACTCCTGCTAAAGGAGCTGGGAGTATATTGTATAGTAGGGAGTGTATTATTCCCATTAGGGGCAAAGCATTTGCCTTATTTCCTCTGAACGTTATGGAGCTCACCTAGGATTCAGTGTGTTTGTTTCCATTTGGTGTGCTAAGTTCAGTCATAGCAAATGGCAATGTAAGTATTAATGAAATATGCATATCAGAAAGAAACGATACGGATAATTAATGTAGGCAGAATTGTTTAAAAATATTATGATACTTAACATTGTGGGGATGCTTAACATTTCAAAATATACATTTCTAAACGTCTTCTTACTTTGTAAGCAGATGTAAATATTTTAAAGGTCTACTGAACTTAATATTCTCTTGTGTTCTTCTTGACCTTTGGTATTAGTTTCTGCAGTCTTCATGTACATACAATTTTTAGTGTTTTTACGTACTCTTCTCCAAGTTTTTAGTGCTGTAGACTATTAAAAAAATGGAAAATAAAGATTGAAATTAATAATACAGTTGTGAAGTAGTGGAGGAAAAAAAAAAAACCAAGAAGCAGCAGTTTTTAAAGAATACCTAAGTGGGAAATGAAGTTAGCAAGGAAGAATCCTTAATTTGGTGTAATGATTGCTTCTATTAATTCATCTATTTACAGATTAAAATAAAAATTACCATAAATAATTGAGACAATTAACACAGGAAAAAATGTTAACAGATGGAAAATAGCAGGACTGACCTCTCTTTTAAAGTAAGAGAATTAACAATGCTTTCTTCAAATTTCTGAAATGAGCATTAGAAGTAATAATATACAGAACCATTATGAGATTAGGTTGTGTGTTTATTGAGGAAAAAAGCAACAACTGTTTTATTGTTGTAATTAGATGCTAGTATAAAAACAATAGTGTGGAAAATAATTTTTATAACTTTATTCATATTTTCCTTTGTCACTACACTTTTGTATTGTTTTTCCCAAATCTTTAGACTCTTACAAGTATATACAGCATTTGGAAGCATTTTCTGTATTTTCTTTCTGTTGTAGTGTTAGAAATATTTTATGTACCAATCATAATAATTAGTAGTATTGCTCTGTCCTAGTTTAGTGTTGTGTTTTACTGTGTGACTGAAAAAGCTGAAACTTAACAGGCAAATCCAATTCTTAATTTATAAGTATCTAGGCCTTTCCTATAAATCATAAATTCTCAAATTCACTCAGAAAAAAAGTCTGCTTGAGCTTGTAATACAAATGCTAATATTTCATTCTTTTAATAGGGGATTTTTAATCTTGCATTGTGTTAAGATTAGTGTTACATTACTGACTTAGCTGGAATTAATCCCGATATGAGCAAAACCCATGAATTTAGAGCGGTTGAATGAGATCTCATTTTTGCAAGTTATTTAAGGATGCTCTTACATTTAAACATGTGTGCACTAGTCCTCTAGTTAACATACCAAAGTGGTTTGTCTGATCAGGACAGAATACTTAACAGCTTGCAAAACTGAAGCCTTAATGAATACATTTTTATGCTCTGTTGCCTACATACTACTGTAAGCCTTTATAATAAACATGCTAATATGAGATATATTATTTTTATTTAGAAGTTTCTGTTTTATCGTATTCATCAATAACACTGAATTTTGCGTGCAGCAAAATTTTTGTGTTTGAGTACTCAGGTTTGTGCATTTTGGAATTGCTTCTTAGAGACTCCAAAGAGTACTTGCTAACTTTGCGCTGGGGAGGAGTTCCGAGCATGGTTCTAGCTGTAATCAGTAATCATATATGCTCTCTGAACTGATTGGAACTAAAATTAATCTCATTACTTTTTTTTGATGCTTACTTTTAACATATATTGTTTTGCTGGCCAGAGAAGACGAAGAAGGAAGTATTCTTACTTTGGTGGTGAACCCATCCTGTGGTATTTATCTTTGTACTGCATCTCAAGCAATAACTGCATCTCAAGAATAATTCAGGTTAGAGGGAACCTGGCAGGTTAGTAGCTTACCTGGTCCAGTCTCCCATCAGAGTAGGGTGAATTTCAGCATTAGGTTGCTCAGGGCTTCATCCAGTTGAATCTTGAAAGTCCTCAGGAAGCAAAAGTTGAGGAACAGAGCTGAAACACTTCTATTTGAAACAACCTGTAACTCGGCAAGTAAAGAAAATCCTCTACAGTGTTATAGGAGACAATATTTGTTACGTTTTATGTGGGGCTATCCCCGGAGGTATGTTACCCATCCAACTGAGTTGCCTGTCCTTAACAGACATCCTACATGTTTTAACTAGAGCTTTGATACTGGACTGTAACACGTTGCTTATTGAGAAAACAAAACTCCTTCCTCACTACCTGTCATCTGCCTCACATTACGCTTCCCTGATGTCAAACAGAAATATTTGTAGGCCTGTAATTATGCATAATCTCCAACAGGCCCCCTGGCAGTTCAAAAGAGAACGACTTGGGACTTAAGCGTCTCCTGATCTAGTCCTTGAGATGGTTAAGGTGCTTCTGGCCTTTCACAGGTACATAGCTAGCAGGAACAGCCAGGCCCAGGGACTGGCCTGGAGCTGAGGCCATATGAATCTGAACCTGTCTTCCTGCATGTATTTCTGTGAAGTGCGTGCTCTGGGCCCAAATCTGGCAGTTGATTCCATGTTGGCCAAAAGCAGAATCGCATAGATTTGCTAGCAAAACTGCTGTTGAGGGACTAACTCAAAACAAGTGCTTACATTTACTCCTTAAGGAATGCCAGTTCTCCTTTATAGTATTTTAAGCTTTGGAACATGAGTAGCAACAATAAAAATTTTCCCATGCATTGTAGCTTTATAGAATTGAAATTGTAATGAGAAAATGGTATCATTGATGTATCTTTTGAAAAAGTACACACTCAGAAATATTCCTTTGAGAAAATACATGTATTTCTTTAAAATCAGTAATATTTTGATGTATGATTGTTTTCTATAAGTGTCTATTTGCATGTCAGCAGCATATTCAAATATTCATTGAAAACGATTTAAACATGCTGTAATGACCCATTAATGTCAGCTCATCATTGGATCTTTAACATGTGTTTTAAATAGCTTAATATGACTGTAACTAATTACATAAATTTCAGCTAAGCAGCAATCGCATATGCATGATATAGCCAGCTGTGGGCTATTTCATCCCCTGTGGTCATTAGCAGACATTTAACTCAATTAAGGAAAAAAAAAAAGTACACAGTGTGTTATTTAGTGATATCAAACAACATTCGGAGTCAGAGTAAAATTTTCTGAACAGGAAATTAAAGTGACTCTACCAGCTTGTTTTTCTGATTGATATGTATTTTTTGTTCTCTGTTGACACTTATAAGGAATTTTTCAAGTATTTTAATCCCCTTCAAGCTGACAATACAAAAGCACACTAAAACTCACACAAAGTGTCATTTGAAAGAAGTATATAAAACTTTTGAAGGCTTACTGAACCTTTTGGTCTGATTCAGCTCTGGTTAGTTAAATGGATTTACTCCATTTTTAAACTGATGCAAGCAAGCACAAAATCATTTTGTTCCCTACTGTTCATTGTCCTGAGCTGGTTTCAAAGCAAATGAGCTGTAACTCAGACCCACAGGTCAATTCAATAAGATAGTGAGTTCTCTGATCAAGGAAGACACTTAATCAAATGCGTAATTTAAACATGTAATTAATTCACTGTACTTTATGGAGCGGGGGGGGGGGGGGGGGGGGGGGGGGGTGGTCAAGGAAGTGCAAAATGCTTTTTGTGAACTCTTCTTTCTCCAGACTAAAAATGGGATGATGGTTTTGTCCTGGAGATAGATGAATGCTTTGGATGCTTGTATTGTGTGTCTCAATTGTCTCATGTTGCAAATTATTTTGGCAGTATTACAAGATGAATTATAATCTGATTTCTTCATTGTGGTTTATTTTTTGAGACCGGAAAGAATGTATGGTATAGAAGAATGCATTTTTTTAAATTTTTTTTTGAGATTTCTTAGGATTTAGACAAAAATTAGCATTCAAGGGAATCTAATAGGCAGTACTGTTAGCAATGCTAATCTTTTTCTGCTGCTAATTGAAATATTTAATTCAGAAGTGTTATACCCACACATTTTGTGATTGCTCACTTCTTGCTGAAAGTACATGTGCTTACTTTAATTCATATGCTGTGTCCACTAGATGGCAAGCAAGCTATGCATGATAGAACAAAATAAACTTGCATAATCTTTATGCTCAAGGCTTTCTCAAAGTGCTTTATAATGTAACAAGATAGATATTAGTGGTAAGGAAATGGAACAGCCTTTATATTGCTTATACACAGCCTTGGAATTTTTTCTCAAGAGTGTAAGTGCTGTTAGGATGTTCATGTTATTGAAACCTAAATATGCCTTGGGATCTGTAACTTTATTTTGGAAGTCAGCACTAGCAGCAAGCCAACATCCTGGTGAAATTCTTGTTATAAACTTCTAATCCATTTCGGTTCCAGGGTTTTATAAGGTGACTCATGCCAAAAACACCATATTTTAAATAACTACATATTTGTTATTCTCCCATTTGTAATTTGTCAACTGAGGATTAACTAACAACAGGTGTACTCTGTTCCAAATGGATAAACTGGTATTGCCTGAGGCTGTGTAGAGTACTGCAGCTAAACATAGCATCTGCACATTGCTGATTTTAATAATATCAGTAGATTGCATATTATAACCAGAGTAAGATTTATCAATGTTTGTTATGGGGTAGAACATAGAAGACCTCATCTGGAATGTGATACTATTGCTGGGCTGGGAACTAAACATGACCAGGTGTAAAGTAGCACTTCTGTGAGTATTTTCAAAGAACTCAAACATAAATTTTTATGCTGTCCTTACCTCTTCCTTTTCACAGCTAGAAAAAGATAGAACAGGTACATAATACTAGTAATTTGATTGTACTTTAAAAATGGCAAAAATCCTAGAACTGCATTTCCATATTGAAAAGAAATTTGTAGCTCATTAACCCCTCTCTAGTATGCAGCCTTACTGTAATGGGGAATTGCTAGAAAAATGTTCAGGGAAGATTGTATTAATAATAAACAATTCAAAGAAAATACCATTACGTTCTTCCTGTAACTAATCATTTAGTTGTGAACATTTTTTAGAAGCTGTACTGATACCAAAATGCAATCCATTTTTATTTTTTGGTAATAAAAATATGATAATTCCAAAACTGTACATGGATATTTTTGGATTGAACCATACTGAAGGTTCTTCGTATGGACTCTTCATGAGCCTGCCTTCTCCTTTTATGTTCAGTTGCTGTTCTAGGAAGCTGCTGAAGTAGAACATAACACTGCTGTGCCTGCCCACTCCTTGTTTCTAGACACCCACTGGCTGGTGGCAATACTAGCAATGCTTTCTAGAAAGTGTATGAGCAGTGATGGTTGATGCTCAACAACACAAATCTTGGGAGCAATCCGTGCAGCCCGTGATGGATATTTATAATCATGCCTATCACAAGCGTGTGTGCTTCCTGATGGTGTGTACTGAGTGTGTCTCCATAGCAGACTCCAAAGCAGATGCTGACAGTTACTGTCTGCACTTGAGGGCTTGCATCTGGCTTGCAAACTGCCTGAGAAGGGACATGGTTGGAGGCAGTGGGCTGTTCTGCAAAGATGGGAAGATGATGATTAGATTAGACTGGCAAAGTCAGTCTTGGAGATTTTGATGGAGAGGGTGATTTAATCTGGTTGTCTGAAAGGTGGTGGCTCCAGGGTCAAACTACCTCACTTCCAGTCATGTTATGATTGGGAAAATAGCATGTTTAAGGAAATTAGAGTGATTACGGGTGGCTTCCCAGCTCCTGATTGACTGTCTTCCTTGAAGTCAGTACAGTTCCTATGGCTTTGCTGAAGGAGTTTGGCCTGATGTTCATAATTTCTGCTCAGCTTTTACATTTGAAAATTAAAAATGTGGGCTGTTTCACAAGGAGTGATTTCCTAGCCTCAAGGCAAAGTGGTGTGGGATGGCTCAAATCCACCTGGCTCTTGGTGGATTTGCTCTAGGGCATACTGACTGCATCCGTGCTGGCTAACACTTGGTTTGGGTCACCACTGGGCTCCATCCATAGGGCTGTAAACCCTTAACCATTACTTTGTTTTGTGTTTTTCAGTTCAAAGTGAACTAATCTGAGGGCTGTGTTGTAGCTTGCCGGAGTAGCATTTGCATGGAATGATACTGTAGGTACATGGTGCATGCCCTGGGGCTTGCCATGAGGAGTGCGAGAGTCTGAGGGCGGATTTAGCTCCACAGCACTACAGAAGTGTGCTGAGTGGAGGCAGCTAAATCCAATGTGGTTGTACATGTTTGGCCTTTAAGGTGGGTCCTTGCAATGAGTTCTTCTCAGGGTGCAGCTCAAATTTCATTTTAAAGGTAAGTTAGCAGCAAAAGAGATCCTGCATGTAAAGTAACGTGTTATGTAGATGATCAGGGGACTGGGATCTAGGAGTGAACTAAGGAGCTTATTTGTCATCCTCACCTGACACGTGAGAAGAAAGCACTCAGCTTCTGATAATGGCGCAGTGGGCCACCAACTTTCAGTAGGGTTCTAAGGCATAATTATTCCACAACATTAAGCCAGTGAATTATTAGACTTGTAGATAATTTACTAGGTAAGAATTGTTTGTGTTGTGATACAATATAGACATAGCAGCTGCTCAGTTGTATGGCTGATGAGGAAGAAGCATTTTAGTATTTCTTTTGTCCTTTTCACATAAGGAATATAGTTTCAGTTTCAGGGATTCCTGGGGATCTTTTAGGACTAACTGTCCTGGAACCAGAGAACCTTGCATGTGGGTGCAGGAGATAAATGGAGTTGCTTCTGTGCTGTTTATTACTGCTGCTCCACCCTAGAATTCACTGAATTGAATATCAAGATTCTCATTAACTTCACAGGTTTCTAAATGTTATGTTGATGATATGTTACATTTTGAAGCTCTTTTTCATATGGAAGGCCTGTACAATACTGCTTATCCAAACTAGGAAAGAAGGCATGTAGTAGATCTTCGTTTGACCAATCTTGTTTATGAGATTCGTGTCTCTGTTAAATTTAGGACAAAATTTTGGTTGAACAAGAATCAATGGGAGTTTTCGATTTATTTCAGTGAAGCCCAGCTTTCATTTTTTTTCTCTTGATTTGTGTTAAACTTTGAGTAATGTGAACTTTTAAAAGAGAAAACAGTTCCTCAGAAACTCTTACGCTGATAGGACTTGTGAAACATAGTTTGGTACTATTTCCTCCTTCTTTGACTCCTAAAATATCAGGAGATAGCTGTTGTACATGCCACATTTTTATTGCCTGCTCTTCATCAATCAGTTGGTTGTGCTGTGTATGGAGATGGAATTTCTTTGTAAAGCTGTTTTTCACTAGGTTCAAGGAATATACATACTTTGCAGCTAAAGCCTTATATAAAGTTTTTTATCTCTGCCCACATTGTTACTATTGTAATACTGCTTAGCAACTAGAAGCAAATCAAAAGAACAACAATGAAAAAACACTCAAACCTCCTCTTTAAAATAGAGAGAAGGGCCTAGGCTGCAAAATTCAGACTTCAGTCTGGATCTGAAATTTCCAGAAGTTCAGGGATCTGACATTGGTTTTACACTTTTAAGTGTGAAAAGTTGTCAGAGTGACCTGGTTCTGCTTTTGGGTGTTCTGTATATAGCATTTATAGACCAAGACACATGGATGAAACAAAAGTATTACCATACATAGTAATGAATTAAAAAAAGACAATTATGATTGTCCCCTTTTTTGGAATACCCAGAGAAGATGTAATATTTTCCTGGGAGCTTATTCCAGATCAGTATACTAAGTCCCTTTCCTCCCCCAGTTGACAGAACAGATGGTTCATCTATCTCCTACAATTTCTGAATCCTTCAAAATCCACACTGTGAGGAACTGGGGATAGTCTTTCTTTTAAGACATCCTATACCTCTAGTCCATTTTAATTCTCAACTTCATGGCTAACGCTTCAAGTTTTAACCTGTTGTGTTGATTTTTCTGGAAATTTCTAAGGGATGAGATGGTGTGTAGAATTAATACTGCTGACAAAAATATCAATACAAGTAGTATTTCTTCAGCACTGCAGGGGAGATGTACAGGGAGAGTATCTACAACCTCTCTTCCCCAAACTTTATTATATAAGCCCATAGCCTTTCAGCAGCAGAATTACTTTACTGAGAGAGCTGCGTTCTGGGGAGTGTGACCAGTTTAGGTCTGTCTATATCCCGTTGATGGCTTTTTAGGCAAAAAAAGGATATTGCACATTATAAAGGTAAGGTAAGAGCTGTAACAGTGCAACAATGACATTACAAGGACTGCTAAGGGGTGGGTTGAAATCTGGTTATTGTGGCTGGCTATGTATTCATAATGTAATAATGCTTATAAAAAGAATAAAAGCATCCTTGACAGTCAAGGACCTCAATCTGTACTCAGAGAAAACAAAAAGGTGAAAGATAGGCAGCATTGTAGCAAATGGACAAGGACATCTTGAACACCTTCATTAGTAGCAACAGTGAAACTAATTACTGAAATAACTGCAAGTAAGGAGGGGAAAAAAAGATAGTTAATTTCTTTTGATTTTCTTTAATTGTGGGGAATTTTCCAAGACTTCAGGAGAGCTATGGCAACTACCTAGCATCATGTCAGGAATGACGTCAAAATGAACAAGTCAAATGGCCTGTGTAATTGGGAATTTAAAACCACGCATTGCTTACGTTGATGCATAACTTTTTAGAGAAATGAACATTTTGTTATGGTGATTCACCAGCTAGCAGCTGGATATTTTTCCCAAAATATTCAGAAATATTCGGCTTGCTAAGTGCAGCCAACAGTTTGTGCTGTTTGGGTAATGTTAATGGGTCAATGTAAAAATGTCTAATATTTTGTTAGCTCTTAGTTTCTAGAGAATGTGGGCCAAAATCACATCTCTTCTTCAGCAGCAGCATAAAGTAGTTGAAAAGGCAGACAAAATGGCTAGGTAGGAATTCCACTTACATAGGAGGAATCCCTCGATAACAGACAACTACCATAGCAGTTTAATGTAAGCTTTTCTCCAGTGTCCAATCTGTTGAAATTCCTGAGCAAAACAAGAGTTGGAAATTTGTTTCTGCTTCTGAGTTAGACTCAGCTATCAGCACAGTCCACCAAGAAAGTGGGTAGCAGCATATGAATTAGGGCAACACTGTAGCTTGAATTCTGTTTGATGTTAATGCTGATCTGACTCATAGCGTGATCTAGATTTTACCACAGCTGCTGTGAAGTTTGAGGTCTGAAGCTGGAGCTCCCTGGCTGCCACCCAGCCTGTAATATCAGATGCAGCTGGGATGAGGTACACTTCAAATTCTGAGCTCCTTTTTCTTTGCCAATTTTGAGTCAGTCTCTTATTCTATTTCTTTAATTTTCAATTTCTCTTGCCCCACCTACAGGTACTATTTACCAATATAATGAAATGAAAATATTATATAAAATAAACCACAAACACACCAACTAACAGAAGTCCTGTTTCCCCTTTTCAGATCTCTAACATTATGTTCCCTTTCTCCTTGCCTTTCCTGCTCATTTTATGGCTCATTCCCATCTCAATTTCTCTTTGCAGTCGTTGATTACTGATGTAATATTTCCCATATCAAATTCAAAGCTATAAAAATAGGCCACAGTGCAGAAAATATTTTAGAGAGGGGCTGGTTTAGTTGAGTTAGGTTATGTGTTGGAGAATAGTGACACATCAATTTATTTATCTGCAGGGAATCATTAGTGAAGTTTCTTGTTTATGCCCTCTCACTCTCTCTACTGATTTATTCTCACCTATTTTCTGAGATTGTAGTGACCATGTAGAAATATAATGTGACCTAAATAGCTCAAATTCATTAGAACGTGATTATCATGAAGCAAGAGGGCTAGCAGATACATTTTAAGTGAGAATGTAACATAAATAGGTATCTCTTTATTTTTATGAAAGTGTGAAAATTTGAGTTACATTTTTATTAAGGCAGCTAGGTCTCCAGCATGATTTGTGTACCTGCTGTACATACAGTGATGTGAAATAAGCCAGAAGCAGCATCCTTCCTACTACTTCCTCCTGCTTTTATTGATTTAAGTGAGGCTCTTGGGTATCTGATCCTATCCTGATGCCTGAAGATTTATTCGTATAACTCCCCATGCATCAGCATGATATTGTACCACTTGTTCTCTAGAGAAAATAATTAAATGAACTACTAACGCATAAAATGCTCAAGTTAAAATGCTTAAATATTCCATTTGATGCAGTTATATATAGCTTAATGTAATGTAGTAAGTGCAGTATCCTCTTAGTCAGAATGCCCTGTGCAGTATCCTCTTAGTCAGAATGCTTTGGCTTTCATCTCCATTAAATGGAATACTAATTAACAGTTGATTCCAATTTTGTCAAGGTTGCTGTGTTGTTATATTCTTAAACAAGACCAAAAGGTGAAAAAGGACTAACCTGTATATAAATTAAAAGTAATCATCAGAGGTCAGTGCAATAGTGTTATTACTTTATATAAATGCAGACTTTTGGATTGCAGTTATAAATACTGTGCTGTCACACAGGGTTTCTAAAATGAGACAGGAACTTAATCTATTGACTGATTTGTAGCAGAAGTTGCTCTTCGGGAAGGCAAGTTAGTTCAGTTTAAGTACAGTTATTGCAAAGAAAGTGAGAATAATAACCAAATACAGCCAGTGATGAAGCAGGTAATAGAATTCAGTCTTTCGCTGAAGGAACTAGCATGAAAATGCAATTCCAGAAGAGCTGCCTGTAACACCCAGCAACTAATGGACGCGCATGAAGTTCCCAGTATCTTGGCCAAGCATGCTGTCAAATAACTGTGTGTAAGCTACTGGTAGCTGGAGCAGTTAATTCTTTTTCTGAATTTTTTTGTTGTTGTTGTTAGAAAGGCTAATTAATTGAAATCAAACTTTTACATGAGAGATGGCTTAATTTTTTTGGGGGGAAAAAAAAATATCTTTTTTTTAGTCCTGAAATTGCTTAGATGTCATTTATTACAGTGAAACAAAATCTTTTTATGTTTGGATTTTGCCATATCATTTAAAAGAGGATAAAAATCTGAAATAAATATTTTGAAACATTTTATGTTACCCACATCAAAAGTGTTTGCTGGATACAGTTCTTTTCAGCTGGGAACAGAACTATCAGTTCCTGATTTTTTTTTTTTTTTTTTCTTAATTTTTGCCTTTTTTTCTTGTTTCACTATGGAAACAGGTATTTTAACCCCCCAAACCTGTAGTGAAAATACAGCTGAAATTCTCCTTTTTATTGCAAAACATATATGTGTGTGTTTGTGTATTCTGATTATTCAAATAAGCCACCACTGAACGCAAAATCCACTTCAAGGACCACATCCTAATATTCATCTATCTTCATGATTCCTGCTATATCCCTTTCCCTTTATACTTAGACATTTATGTAACAACTGTATTGTACTGGAAATTGAACGCTGACTGCATATGAGAGAGGGACATGAAGAGGAGGAGAAAGAATTTTTTTCCAGCAGAGTGGGTTATGTGTAGATTTCATGGTGCAAGTGCCCACTTCCTTCACCGCATTCATTCAGCACTAAGAGTTTGATCCAGTTTTTGCTAATTCCATGAACTTAAACAGTATCTAAATGCAAAACTCATCTTTTGGAATTAGCTTTCCTTTGGGGCCTGGTAAGAAAATTCAACATATACTGGCTCTGTTTCTTTGTATTGCTTGCTGAGAAGGAACAAAGGTCAAAGCTTACTGATCTATTGGCAGCATTGCCTTCCTATGGTGATCATAAAGCCCTATGTCCTTTATAAGTAAAATGTATTGAAGCTAACGGTGTTGGCATTTACTCCAACATCATACATTTTTATGCTCAGAGAGGAAAATGAAAAATAGATTAAGCTATGGTATATTGTTGATTCACACTTCCTCTTTACCTAGTCTCCATATAACAGAGATTTGGAACAGATTCTATGCTACGACAGTTTCACAGCTCGAGCCAATTTAGCAGATCTGCACAAAGTGTGAGAAACTAATAAGTTTTGTTCATCTTTTAAGTAGCTTTTGCGTCATTCTGTCTGTCCCCCTCCCTAATACTTTTCTCACCTTAATGCAAATGATGGGCTTTAGGTCAGAGAAACCTAATGCTAATTAACATTTTGGTTATAGAGAGATGTGCAAATGTAAGAAGAAAATTGATATGCCCATGTTGATGTAAAATGTAGAAAGTAGTGATACATTACTAAGGTATCTTTAATCTGAATAAAAAGGAGGACCTTTGATTTTATCTAGAAATGAAATAGATAGACCTCCTGGCACCTGGAATTGCAGTTTAAAAGTAGTATGCAGCTTGGATCTTTGTGTAAAATATGAATTGCTATTTGTGTAAGATAAGAGTTGTGCTAGTATTTTTGGACTATAAATTGAAAACATTGAAAAATATTGCAAAATAACAAAAATACATTGTGATAACGTATATACATTATTTCCTGTTGTTTGCCAAAGCTGACAATTCATTGTTTGTTTAACTAGGAGGTCCTTAATCTCTGAATCCACTTACTTTTTCGCAGTGCTTACTTCTGTGGTTGTCTGTATATGTAGTAAAGTCCACTTTGCATGGAATCAAGTCTAAAGTCAGAGGCAGATTGTTCTGATTTGGTAACGATAGGTGTAAGACAGAGCTCCTAGTCATGGTCACCTGGAGCCTTTCTTCAGGATGCTGTTTTGTCTTGCAGGTTTGTCCAGGATGTGGAACTTGTGTGCTGTAGTCTCTCAGTCAGTGGCCCTGATTTACATGTTCCTAGTGTTGTGACAGGAAAGCAGGAGGAAGGGGCCCAGGCCTACACCCAGTTAGAAGATCACACTCACTGTAACCCGCTTACATCTCTTGTTCTTATTTTTCAGTCTCTATAATAAAGTTAGGTATAAATATTTGTGTAAGTATAAACACAAGCGTAAGTATTGGCATGATGTAGATTAAAATGCGTAGGTGGCATTTGAGGGTGAGATAGCATCTTCTAGAGTGCAGGAAAATAATATAGTAAATATCTACTGTGTGGTTTATTTCTAGAAGATACTGTATTGAGATGGTCTGATCTCACCTGAATCTCAGTGCCATACTCTTTCCCACTGGTTTGCTCAAGGTGGTTTCCTGCTCAGAGCTTTACCTGAGCTCTGCATTGCTTTTTGGAAGTGACTGGGCACTGGAACTTAGGTGTCACTTAATCTACCTGAATATACTTACTATAATAATATATTATCTTTTATTTCTACAGGAGTTGCTGCTGCTTTTTCCTGCACTATTTCCCATCAACATATTAAACCTCTTCTTTGTATGCTTTGTGCAGCTGTTGTATGAATAGCCTTCTAGGTGGTGTAAATTCAGGAGAGTTTGGTTAGGGGAAAAGTTTGCAAAATGAAGCTGTAAATTGTTGGGAAGCGTTTAAACTGAGAACAGTGTTGCAAGTTTCCCATGGAGATTTAAGTCTGATTAACTTACAGAACTGAAATACATTTTTCAATTTATATTCAAAGAATGTTCATTGTTATTTTCTTTATTATGGATTTTTAAGAACTCCAAGGAGAACATTTCTCTACAGATATCTGTCTTCTTTACAATAAGCCCAAGCATTTCCATTGACCTTGAATATTTTCATGAGAGGAGAGCAGGGGAGGCAAATAAATGCAATTTCAGCCCCCATTTACTAGCCATCTTAGTGTGCCAGATGTCACAACTTCCACTAACTTTGAGGAGCTCTAGTCTTCAAATGATATGAAATCTAGATATGACATTTATTTTGAATATGTTACAAAATGACAGTTAATGCACTTCAGTTATTCAGTAATATAACGTCAGAGCCTAAAAAGATTCTAAGCTGGGTAAATTTAGCTATAGCGTAGGCTCTCCTGTCTAAAACTGTGATCTTAAAACTTTCTGAGGCCTCAACTGTAGGACACCTGAAGTTGCAGTTCTTTTGGTCAGAAGTCTGCTGCTATCCATGAAAAATATTTGAGATTCATTATTACTGAACACAAGGATGGGATAAACTAGATCGTAATATTCTAGTGATTCATAAAGTCAGCTTTGAGTGGAGAGCCTTCAAATCTAGACCTTATTACTCGAGCTGTTTCTATATTTTGTCTAGTTACTTAATGCTTATCCAGTAACTATTTTACATGAAATACAGAAACAGTTGATAGTCTAATTGAGCATAATTTTCTCCTGAGAGATACCAACTATAGCTTTGATTTACTTCACCTTGAGGCAGGACTTGAACCTGGCTCTGTTGTATGGTGGGTAAGAGCTGTAAAACTGAAAGTGGAATGAGCGCAGTGTTTCCAACTTTTTTTGGAAGAACGTACGTACCCTTTGTTTCTAATTTTTTTGAAAGAAAACCAGCAGGATTTAGGTGATGGCAGTTCTTGGAAAGTATGAGAGAAGTACCTGAGCATCTATAACCTCTATACCTGTTTTTCATTAATAGCATGTAATGTCATGTTCCTATTATAAATATGGTTGCAGCTGTATTGTTTTGCAGCCCCCTTATTTAGACAGAGATTGC
The DNA here is from genome assembly GCF_900496995.4 of Aquila chrysaetos chrysaetos. Taxonomy (NCBI): domain Eukaryota; kingdom Metazoa; phylum Chordata; class Aves; order Accipitriformes; family Accipitridae; genus Aquila; species Aquila chrysaetos. Next base: position 8,309,429 of record NC_044028.1, on the reverse strand, counting down.
ACCTATCCTTATGGATCCCAATGTTTTGTTCTAGACAACTGCTTCAGGTGTTTACTTTAGGCCTCTCTGTGCTTAGCATATTGCTGTTCTGCATGCTATTTTGAGGGGTCTAACTCTCCCTCTATTTTTTATATAGGACATAGGTCACCCCTAAAAGCTAGCTGTGCTTAGGTTTTATGTTCCCGAGTCCTTTATTGCATCCTTTCTCCTTTATTGTAGCCTGTTTTGTAGAACAGCACCCATTTCTGTTTTCTACTTACTCAGTCTTAGAATAATGAGTATAGCATCTGTCATATTTGTTGTTCTGAGGAATCGTTCCTCTAACAGGCTTTTATAGTGTTTAAAGCCAAGTAAATGTGTTTTTCAGTGCTGACCAGCATGTGTAGGCATCTGTCCTGTGTTACGGAAGAATCTTATCTGTACTGCAGGCACACTGTTTTCTAGGAAGGTAGGTTTTGCCTTCCCATATTTATTTGCAGTTTCATTTAAAAGTTTTAAAAAACCAGCATGATCCGTTACAGTAGTGTTGGGTTTATTTGATGATAGTTTTGTGTTTCAGGTAATGACAATGTGTTGCCATGTCAACAGAGACCTTTGAGGCAGGTAATACAGTTGTTCTTCGGGCCAAAACTGTTATAGCTGTTGGTGAGAGTATACTGTAATTCATAAAAGTCTGTATTTTAGGTGAGAAATTGTTGTCCTCTCTTATTGGGAACAAAGCTATCCTACAAATTCCAATCTATTTATTTGTATTAGTTCAGAAACACTCCATTATCACTGATGGAAACAGTAAAGTGGTTCTTTACACTCCTGTAGTATCTCTTAACTACAAATGCAGATGTTTTCAATCAAAACCTTTTTTAGGCCTCTCAAGGCCTTTGTGAAGATAGGAAGTTTAAAGCTTATTTTAAGTAACTTAACAACTCGTACAAAGCTTACTGCAAAGTCAAGAACAAGAAAAGGAACTTGTAAGGTCTTGATCTTTTATAATTTATCCTATTTATGTGGGATCATCTCTCCTGTTTAGTAATGGTTAAAACATTCACAGTTATGTAATTCAAAAGAAAATTCTTTTGTAGTGTTTAGATTAGAAGAAGCTGCACATGTTTTGGCCTGCTATCCTGTACTAACGTGATTTTTTCCTTTACTAACCTGCAATACCCTTGACTTTCATCTAGATATCTAATGTCTAGCAGAATAAAATAGCATTTTGCATATGGTGTTACCTACAGTTTGTCTCTGAATTGCTAGTATCTTTATCCTTCTCAAGCAGGTAATCTTTAAATAAGATTTTTTCCAGATATGTATAAAATATTTATTGCTTCAGTATTCTGAAAATGAACTTATTTTTCATCTTTAAAGCTCTGTACCAGCATTATTCTGTTCATTAAAGTGTTGACCAATAACCACAGTAGTAACTGTAGCAGTGATATGCTTTTAGAGGCTTTTTTATATAATGTTGACATAAGTTGCATTCTAGCTAAGGAAAATTTGTCACTTATAAGATAACTTTAAGATATGTTAGTTAAAACCGGCAGTAGAAGGCAGTTTGTTCTTACTTTAACAGGGCAATTTTAGAGTAACTACACAGGTTGCAGTTGTTTCAAAAATTGGCCCAGTAGGCTTACTTAATTTTGTGTCTGTTTCAAGAAGTCAGTCGAGGCTGAGCTCAGTCATGATACAAAGACTGGTCATCAGGTCATAGCAAGTGTGAAAGAAGCATGTTAAAGAGAATAAAGATGTTCTTCAAGACATTATAGAAATGTTAGCTGACATTTCATTCATTTGGTTTGACCCAGGAGGATAGTAATTACTCTGCTGGGAGTGAAATTGAGAAAAGAGAAAGGAGGGAGAAAGTGAAGAAATTAGGCTTCAAATCTATATTGTGGTAAATTTCTAGTGGAAGTTTTGGTGGAAATCTTACAGAACTTTTCAGAGTGACACTTAGAGCAAGACCATAACTTCCTATTACCAGTTGCGTCTGTGCCAGAGATTGACGGGTACTCAGGTTTGTAGTCATCCTTTTAAAAGATAACAATTTGTCGTGAAAAATATGAAGAATCGTTGTTCTGAGCCAGAAAAGCAGTTGTGAAGATCATAAAAGGTAACAAAACTCTATTATATATGTATTTATGAGTGACATTATATAAAGTAATTCAAAGGACAAATCCGCAGAGCTTCTATAAAGTTAAATGATGTCTTTTCAACTGCTACAAATTCTTGAAGGATTTAATGAAACATAGAATAAAAGCAAACTGAGAGCTATAATATATTTAGACATTTGAAAGGTTTTTGCTAAAGTAATTCACACAAAATTATTAAGGAAAATTGGAGCAACTAAGGCAAGGGGAAAGTTTTGCCAGTCATGCAAAATGCATGAAGAGGTAGGAAACATAAGGAGCAAGATCTCCGACTGGCAAGGACTAGAAAGCAGTCAAACATTGGGGTTATTTGGGGCTTTGTACACCCAACCGATATATTACTATGTTATCTGCTTAGAGTAATGGTGAAAAGCTCGATGTCAATACATGGTAATGTCATAAATTTATTTAAATTAGGCGATATTAGAAAAGATTAAGAGCTCCAGGAGAATGTAATAGGACTTGGTAATAAGATGTCAGATTAAATTCAATTTAGATGAGTGCATGGGAATTAAAATCTAAATCACTTCAGCATGCGCAGTTCTAAATTAGTCCTTAAGAAAAGTGCATATTATATTGGATTTTTTGAGAAACAATATTTTGATTATGTAAGTAAAGATTATAGTAAAAACTGCTATAAAGGCATAGATATTTTAAAAGTGTATGGGCTGTATTCTTGTACTTCTTGATTATTGATCATTGATTATGGTGATTCTATAAAGCATTCCAGGTGCATGAGGCTGTGCCAGATTTGAGTGGCTTCATACAAACACAGAAGTCCCATGCACAGTGGACAGCTTGGCAAGCTGGTACCTGGCTTGTAGATGTAAAAGTAAAGGTTCAGATGTTAATGTAAATTTTTGGTCTTTTTTCTGCCCCAAAGGAAAAAAATTAAAAATCCCAACTATATGGAGGTCATGGATTTTCCAAAGCTCATTGTTCTGACACCAGACCTGTGAAATTAGGGGAGGTCTCTCCTTTCAGGCATGGACTCAGTTCTTGACTCCTGGGTGGACAGAGGGACATTAGACCTTTCAGTCTGTAGACTTTCAAAGCTAAACAGGAAATATATCACCTCACTCGTAAAAGCTTTAAGTGCACAGATTGTCATAATCTTTGAACCAGAAAAATAGGTCTGTTCTGAAAGTTATATTTATGGTTTTCAATTACACTAACTAGTTACAATAATAGGCTGTTTCACAGCTCCCCAAATCAGCAAAATTGAGATCCAGATGAGGGATGTAGCAGTCACAGGCTGTGGGCAGTGTGGTAACCAGCCAGAGGGTTATCCTCCTCAGTCTACAGAAGCTGGGCTGCAATGCAACATGGGCCCAGAAGGAAAGCATGAATAGAAACACTTGATTCTGCAATCTGTTTATTTGGGAGTTATGTGAGCAGGGAATTCACTGGTCAGGAAGCACAAATAATCCAGGGATCTGGGAGTGCAGCAACATCTTTCCCTTCCTAGCTGAGTTTCAGCATGAAGGGGAATCCTGCTGTATTTGGCTTCTACAGAGATGTAGGCAGAGTGGCGGCATCTTTACATATCATTTCTGAATCGTAATTAGCTAGGAATAGGCACTGAAATGCTTCTGAACCTATCTTGATTTTTGGTGTTCAAAACATGGGTGTTGATTGAATTTAGGTGCTTATATTTTTTAAGTATTGCTGGAGAACAGATTTCTGACTTGTATTGGATTTAACCAGGCTTGGAGAGGCTATTTCTGTAAAGATGTGCAAGTTCCAAAATGTCAAGCTGCATGAGCAGGGTATAGCCTTGCAAGTACATGGTAATACTGTAAGCATCATTTTTCACTTTCCATAATGAAAAGATGGCTGAATTCATATCTCTGAATGCTTAAAAATAACAGCTCTAAACTGAAACCAAGACTGGGAAATTTCAGCCCACCTGATGGAAATCAGTTTTTTTCAGCGTTGTTCAACTCTGCTGCTTTCTGAAACCACCAGAAACTCTGCTGCAGATGGTAAGCACAGGGTATCACCTGCAAGATTCAGAGACCTGTGTGTTACAAGGAAAATTCTGGTGTAATCTATATATTGTGGCTGCTATCAAGTGTCTGCAGTAAGAGCGCTTACAACTAAATAGTTGCAGATTTGACCCTAAGTCTTTTCTAAGTTCTCTGCTAGTATATAGTGTAGCTCCTTTGGAGAGCAAAGGCAAATCCAATTTAAAATCTTGTCTGTGGAATGATCTTATCTTAAAAAACAATATAAAGAGATTTAGATAGTATTTAGCCTTATGCTTAGTCATTTATGATGCCTGTTGCTGCTTGCTACATTAGGTGTTTATGTAATGAGGAAAGTGTTTTTAAGTGAACCAAAACACAAATTTGACTGGACTATAATGTCCCTTCAGATTTCACAAAGAAATTTTGGTATTACATATATGTATGCGTAGGCATTATATACATGTTTATTTGCCATTTGGCTCTTTCCAGCTATTTAAAATACCCTTAAAAAGGAGCAAAAGTTGTAGAATTGGAAAATCACCACAGCCAAACATAAATAATGAAATTATAGGATCTTGTTGTTTAAAAAAAAAAAAAATCAGACAGTTGCTTATGTATTCCCTTTGATTTCTTGTTTGCATTTGTAAGATAGCTCTTCTAGGTTTTTCCCTACCTATTGCTTATTTATATGAAAATAGTTCATGGTAAGCCTAAAAAGTGCAAAGTATGGAAATTTTATATTATTGCCCATGTTTTGTTACAGTCTTTCATACTTAATATATTTAATCTACTAATATCAAACATAGTCTATAGAAATAAAGCAGAGCTGATACCTAGGGGAAAACTACAGGGAAAAAAAAGCCATGATAAAGGAAGTTAAAAGATCATTACATTGGGAATTAATGTTATTAAACCTACAGTGATTTACACAATAGAAAAATCAATTTTCAGTTGCCTTCAGGTCTTTGAAGATATTTCTATGCAAAAAAACTCCATATATTATACTGCCAATGAAAAACTAAGTAATTTCAAAAGGTATTTTCTTTTGGTAGAACCTTCAAATCCAAAACACCAGGGAAAGAAGAGCTTTCCAATTTGTAAGTAGAGTAGGAAGAAGCTATGCTGCTGACCTGATTCATCAATAGATAACATAAGGGAGCAGAGATTATTAATAGAAGTAACAACAGTACTTTTAAACGCTAGCTTGCAAAAGCAACAGCTCCAAAAGGGAGGAACAGATTTTAATGTTTCTACAATGAAAGAAATAATGACTGTTTAAAAAATATACTTATGCAAAATCATACATTCAGAAGGAAATTTCTAAACATCTATAGAAATTTGGCTGAGGAAAAATTACAGTCTTATGTTTGCAAAATCTAGGACAGGAGCTATAACTCTTTTCTGGCATTAAGCAAAGAATTTAACTGCCAGCTCAGTTTTTCCATCTGATGCAATATTGTTTGATAATGCATAGTGCTTATGCTGGTATTGTTTATCATCAAAACACTAATGCAAGGTCCAAGTATAGTACTGCCAGTCTCAGGCATTCTGAAGCAAGACAGACCTCCCAAAATCATAGGATTGTCCTAAACCAAAACATTTTAAAATTGTTTGGGGTTATTCTTATTTTAGTTTTTAAAAGTCAATTTCACAAGAGAGATGAGGAACAATGCTAAGATGTGACTGCGTGTTGAATTTAATTTTTGGAATCTTACGTAAAGGCTAAACCCTTTGGCCTCGTTTACTTCAGAAGCTGCAGAGTTTGGATTTAAATCCAGGGAGAAGATTTTTCAGAATCAGTGTCAGGTTCAGGCTAATCTGTAGACATGACATTACATTTTTTGAAGTCTTAAGAGTATGTATGCTGTGGCAGTATATATAGTTGAAAAGATAAATGTAATATAAAGTATGTCACAATTTTTGAAGAAACTTCTAATGGATTTTATCTGTTGATATTTTATTTAGTACATGTGATTTTATACATTTTAAGCAACAGAATATATTTCATCTACACATAAGAAATTAATTAAACTGAAGAGGGAAACAATCCCAGTTAGATGATGATGGGTTTAAAAAGGAGTGGCCAAAACATACAGTTATGAACAAATATTGGGAAATTCCCTATATGCTCATGTAATTCTGCTGCCACAATGTATTCCAAAACTCCCAATCCTTTAAGCAAGGATAAAAGCACCTTTGATAATGTGACCCTTGAATCATTCAGCCTTGTATATATGTTGGTTTGCTGCCTAGTGAAGAAGTAGTAGTTTGCTTATTGTGTTTGTTGATGATTCTGACATTATTGACATGTTCTCCGCTGCTTATCAATCCCTGGCCACTGTGTAAAAGTCTCAGAGAGGAATTCTGCTCTCTGCAACACTTCAGCAGTCTTTGTGTTGTCCTTGCAGTTCATGTTCAGTGTGAAATAATTCCCTTTCAGCATCCATTTATACTTGGGCTCCAGTGAGACTGCTCACCTTGTCAAATGCTTATCACCTGTTAATATGAAAAATTCTGTATTTTAGAGAGAGGACATTGATCACTTGAGTTCTGTGTTAATAATAACTATTCTCAAATCATCATGGATAAAGGATGTCTCATTTGTTTTTTCATTGCTGGCAAGAGGAGTATGCTTAGTCACTCAGTTAATTTTGGCTATAGTACCAGAGCCTTATAATGAATAAGTTCAGTCTCTATTTTTGGCTGTCTCTGGATATTTGAAAAAATTGGGAATAGATTTTAAAGTAAGGTTTTGGTGCCGTCTTAAATGACATTGGTTGCCTTTTCACGTAATTTTGATGGAATTCTTTGCTTTTGTACTTTGTTTCACCAGTACAGCTAAATCTGTCATTTACTCTCAAATAATACATGACCAGCTTGCTTTGCAATACAGAGGATTGGTATAGACTGCTTACTGTTACATGTTTTAATACTATCTGGGAGAAAAAGGTTTCCTTCTGTCTGTTTTCAGAAGCATTAAAATGTTTTACAATTTCAGTCCTTATACATTGTCTTCGATAACTGTTGTAAAATTATGGAAGCAATAAATCCTTTCTATCTTTAATTGAAATCCTTTGATATTGCTCTTTAGGGTGGTCTGCAGTTTGCAGTTACTGGCACATATTCAGTAGGAAACGTATGTTCTTGTAGTTTCTACAGTCTTTGTCCTTCAACTTTGTGAATCTTGTGGCCCACAAATGTTTTCCATGTTGTGTGGTCCCTGTTTATGCCCTTTTTATTTGCTGCATGGAGCTTATGTTGCATCCTTTTTATCTTTAGACTCTATGGAAATAATTTTTGTGCCTGTTCAAATCATGAGGGTCAAATCAGTCTTGCACTCAGTTCCTCTCCTTGCTATCTCTAATGTCTAGTTCTAGCTCTGTGCAAATTAAACCAGCATTACTACTGAAGCCTGCAGCCCTGTGTTAACTTCTGTTCTGGCTGTGCAATCCCACCTTCTCGCCCCTCCCTCGCTGGTGGTAGAGTGCAGTGTTCAGGTGGTAAATTGGATCAGGGAGCAGACTCAGCTCATTAGTCATAATCTGTCGTGTGGCTGTGTTTTACTGCTGCAGATATTTGTGTCAGCTTGAAGGGAGATGAGAGGTGCAGGGAGGGAGATGTGTACTTGGAACTGGGAGGTGCTGCCTCTTTCCATCAGCATTGCAGTTTGAAATCGTCAATGAATTTGTAAGGCTGGCCAGGGAGAAGATGTTCTCCCTGGAGGCTGCAGAAGTAGCCAGAACCTGGTAGAGTGCTTGTGCCAGTGGTTGCACATTCATCTTTCCAATGCACTGCTTCCATGCTGTCGGTCCTCTGTGGACACATATTTAGCTAACAGTCACAAGAGCATTCCAGACGCCTTTAGAAGACCTTGAACAGAATAAACAAGAAGACAAAAAAAGAAAGATGCCAATTAGAAGATCACAGGTGCGCATTCCACGATAAAGGGAACTTGGCACAAAGAACCTCAATTTGACGGTTTATCTTGACCAATTAGACTGAGACAAGTTTCACATGTTTTAATCGGTATAACCAATTATGTCCTATGTTTATGCGCGTGTACAGAGTTGGTATAACCAATCATATTTTATGCTTGTGCGCATGTACAATGACTTTGCAGAATATATGATTATAAATATGTGTGTGTGTTTTAGCAATAAATGTTGTCTACTTTCAAGATTACAGGCATCCGTTTATTTCTACCTCCTGCAGTCCTCCACATACCCAATGTCTGGCTGTGGGTCAAGGCATCACATCTTTTGCAGATTCAGACAGATTCAGAGCTTTTCTGTAGGGAAGTATTGCCAGTTCAATGTGTCTAGAAAAAGCGTGTTTTTCCCAGAGTTTCTGAGGAGAATCTTGTGAGGGGCTTTTTAGATTTAAGGCTTGTTCAATGTTTGTACCCAAAAAGTTTTTGCCAATGGCAATGGTTGTCTGAAGCATTAGGCTTAAGAAGTTTCTCTTTTGTATTTGTATTTTTTAAATGAAGATAAGGCTGCCGTAATAAGGTAAGGCATGTGTATGATATCCTGCTATGGAGCCATTATGGCACTACAGTGTAGGCAGGGAAGGAATTTCTTTCCCTTTGCAGTCTCTTTCAGTTTGTTTTTTTTTAGGTAGCACAGAAATGTGGCTCTATTCATAACCAAAACAATGTGTTGTACCAACATTGTCTATATAGTAATTGTAATTTTGGATGTTGTATAAAAACATGAGCAGTAACTTTGCTGTTCACATGCTGCTTATTCTTTGCAAGTTTCTTTTCCCATAAAAAAAAACCCACCCAAAAAGCTCCACTAGAATATTGTAAGAAATAAAGTATAGTAAAGAGAAGCATCCAGTAACTGGGATGGATATGGCTGCACTGAGAAAAAGATGCCATGTTCATTTGGGAATTACCCTGTTTATATTGCTGTTAAGTCACTGAACGTGTCCATGGTGAAATATAGACTTAGATTTACAGAACTCTGAACAGTGTCTAACTGAGTTTCAGACTTATGTAGTTAATAAAAGAGCCAATTCTCTTCAGACAGCCTTGAATTCTTATTAAATATATAAGTTTCATTTTAGGCAGCAGGTTTCTACATACTGGAAGCCTCAGGCTAAAGCAAAAAGAAAAGGGAACTTGTATATGTTTGTAAGTATAGTACAGAAAGGAATATTTCTGTTTCTGCTGCTGCCAGGGCTTCAACTAGCTTAGTTATAAGGTGTTTTTTTCCCCTTTAAGAAGGGCAAGGCAAAAAATACAACTTGTGGAGAACATAATTTTATTTCTGGTGCTCTCAAGTTGCTAATGTACTTTTAATTAGAAAAAGCATTGAAGGGGGTAAAGCCACTGCTGTTTCTTAATAAAAAATTTTCTATGTCCTGCACAAAGAGCAACAGAAGTCCACCTGCGAATTTGCACTAGAATTAATGGGACTAGTTGTAGAAGTGGTACACACTGTAACGAATGAAAAACCAAGGTCTGAATTAGTAAAGCCTTACAGTAGTACTATGTGGTAAGTGCAGAAAATTCTTGTTTCTTTCACAGTGTGAAAACTAAGGGAAAAAGAAGTCATACGACTTGAATATAGCACAGTTTTGGTGTTAGAGCGAGGAAGTGAATCCAAATTATTACTGCTTGACAATGTCTTCCATCCCACTTAGAAAACAGCTTTTTTTAATGCTTAGAGGCAGTAAAATCATTGACATATTTGTGATAAAAGTCCATGTAGACAACATTGTCTTACTTCAAAAGCAGAACTGAATCAAATGAAATAAAACAATAAAACCTGCATTTTAAGTAGGGTACTCTTCACAGTAATACGAGTGTACTTGTAAAACTTACTGAAGTCAGATTTTTTTCTTTAACTTGATTCAGACAGTGTATCACTGAAAAGATATTCTCATAAATGAATGGCTGCTGTGAGCTTTGCCATTCAATTTAATTGCTTCCATTTCCAGGCAAAGTGGCTCTCCTGAATTCTGCATTGTTTTCTTTTGCCTAATGGAAGGCTAATAATGCTTCCTCATGGAGGCAATCCCATACAGCAGTAGGTAGGAGGGCGTGTGGAAATGGATGTTTTAAAACTGCTCAGTTTACCTGCTGATGGGTGGTAGAAGTGACTGCAAATTTCACATCAAGTAAGTAGGAAATACGTATGTATCACTGGCACTTCTGTCTAAGGCTGAATACTTATAGGTGCCCAACACAACAGTAATTCTTGAAGCAGCTGCTGCTGTGAATGAACACATGTGAGCGTCTTTATCTAGAATGCAAAGCTTAAAAAGTGTTTTGGAACTATATCACTGACATACGGTACAACAGTTTAAATGAGACGAGCAGAATCATTGTTCTGATACAGACTTTATAGATAACAGTAGCAGAAGAAGTAAAACTCATGAAAGGTGCAGAGCCTTATGGAGTGATTTACAGAGAAACTAGATGTGACAACGCTAGTCAGTCTAAAAAAAAATGACAACCGACAAGTTAAAACAGTGGAACAGCTTTGCCTTAAAGTGTAATGGTGAAGACAAACAGACGAATGTAGGAGGAATAAAATAAATCAGCTGTTAACACTCTCTTTGAAAGCACTTTTAAAAGAGAATAAAATTACTTTTTAGTGCTTTTTAGAAATACTTTAAACTTTTCATCCTTTTAAAGAAGAAATTAAAGTATCTCTTGATTTTGTACATATTAAAAAAGAAATGTTGCCCAATTCTTTGAGCACTTTCACATCATAAAAAGTGTTATGTCAGAATGACAACTGCTAGTTGTGAGAACAGATATCCTTCAACCCTATTTTTAACATGTGCAATAATATGACTTAACTGCCATCAGCTATCATGACTTTGGCCTCCAGTCCAAATCCATTTCATGCAAAATTCTGGGGAGGAGATGGGCTTCATGTGGGGAAGATAAAATTAAGAAATTTGGGTCAGAGAGTGTTCCAAGTTTGGTGGTTCTGTGCCAAAAACAGTCTGCAACTTTCTGCCTAGACTTTACAAATCAACAGCAGCATCTATATTTGGACTTCCAAGCAAAAAAAAGAACACAGCATAAATAGTCCTGATATAAGATGGTCAATAACGTAAGTTCACCTAAGCAAATGATCCCCTAATCTCTTCCAAATCCTAATAGGATGTGTCTGACCTTCTCTCTTACGTATTTCTACAGAAACTAGTATTCTTTTTGGGTCTGATTATGAGTTACAAACCTGATTTCCTGGGTCTTAAGCGATTGCAGCAAGCTTGAAGTTTTTTTAGGTCTGTCTTTCCATGAAGATACTGTATGCAGTATTCAAAATTGTAATCATGGAACTGAAATTAATGATGGAGACTCTAGTTCTGCAGAAATGTAGAACAAATGAAGTAACTAGAGTGGCTCAAAGGAGAATCAAGACTAACCCGAAGTTCAGAATGGGTATATTGGTAAGGTCTTGTTTACTGCAGGTGTGATGAGAGTATATTTTTTGAAACAAACCACTGAAAATTGAGTATTGGACAGTAATCTGCTTTTTCATTCTATCTCCTAATCTCACAGGTTGATAATTACTTTGCAACAACTGCCAAATCATTAAGGAGTGGAATATTTTTACCTGCCTATGCTGATAGAAGGGGAAATCTTTTTATTTTCAGATTTTAAGCATCTCAGCAGTTTTATAAGTGCTTTAAACAATTCTGATGCTACAGCCTACTGGGTGCTTAAAAAACTTGAGCAGCTTAAAATTACTTTTCTATCTTCTTCATGTGTTGGGGTTTTTGGGGGTAATGTCTGTTGTTTCAGTTTGTTTTCCGTGCAGTGTAAGACACCTTATGGAATGATTTTACAACTTTGGGTATTTTAGAGAGTGTTCCTTCCTGCATCCATTTTTTTTCTCAAAATAATTAAGAGAGCAGAGAAATACCAATATTAAGACAAAATGCCTTTTAAATGGCATTGTGGACTTAATTTTCAAAGGATGTGGCTAAACAAATTAATCTTTAGGCATAAATGACCAAAATTTGATTTTTATCATCAGAAACACTGAAAGTAGAACATCATAGACCGGACTGAACAATGAGGGAGGTTTGGAAAAGGAACGTTTAATTTGTTTGTCTCTGCACTGTGGAGGTGGCAGTGGGTATTACATAGGCTGACCCACACATGCTCAGCTCTGCTAGTATGGAAACTTCAGGGGAACCCCAGCTTGGTTTCCTGGTCGCAGGTTATACATGGATGAGCAGAACTGCTCTACAGCCATCCCACAGCCAGTTCCTATTGATCATTCCCCTCTCTGAATCTAGCCTACTTAGAGACTGCATGAAAAGCTTGGCAGTACACTGCTCTCAATCTCCAATATTTGTATATTCTATTTAAATATCCATATTTATAAATTAGGTTCTTCATTTTGTACTTTGTGTTGTTTTTTTTCTGCAAGTCACCATTTTAATGTGGATTTTCAAATCAATGAGTATATTCTGGTAATTTCAGCAAAATTTATTGCTTACTAGTTAAAATGATGTATATTTGATCATTGCACGGTGGATGAGGTAAAATAAAATGCCCTTGTGGTTGTGGTATATATTCTAAATATTTATGTAGGTGTTTTATTTGATAACTGCCATTCTTTTTTAGCTATTTAATGGGGTTTTGTTGCTTATTTTGCAATCAAATATGGAGACTCAGGTGTACCAGGGCGCACTGAGGTATGTTGCATATGGTGTCACAGAACCGTATTAGTGTTCCTTAATCATTAAATATCATAAATTGTGGTCACATATCTTTTAAAATAACACACATGATTATAGGTCAAAAATGCATTAAGAAACTTAAGCATAAATTAAGTACGTGAAAACATTGCTTAGAAGATCTTGCAGACTCCATTCCATTGTGAACGCTTGTTATTAGTGGTGGGAAAGGATAATTCTTACAGTGCTTTCTGTCTGTGGATTTAAAAAAGGGCTTTACAAAGGATTGTTGTACCTATTTGCAGATGAGAAGATTGAGACAGAGAGAAAAGAAGCAATTTATCCAAGGTCACCTGGAAAGCTAATGATATGCTGGAAGGAAAACCAATGAATTCAGAGGTCTGGGCCAGTTCTCTGTTCAGGTGTTGTACTGCCTCCTTTGATTCCAACTGTTCCTAGCTCCCTGAAGAAAACAAACATCTCCACTGTAGTTTCCAACCAGAATGTGGTAAATATTCTGAGAAAACTTCTGCTATGAATTTCTAGTTTTATTGTTTGCTTCTAGCAACATTATACTGTTAACCACATCGAGCCTAATTTTTTTTATTAGTTGATATCACTGTAATTCCAGTGTTGTTTTTTTAAATTAATTGACTTAGTGTATGTTTTTACCAATACAAATGAAGGTAGTTTGGCCCAAATTTTCTACATTAAAATTCCTAATATTCTGTCTTTAAAGAGAGAGATGCCTCCTGCTGCAATATATCTCATAATCTGTTTATATAAATAGAAATTGTACCAAAAGCAAAATTAGAGGGAAGACCTTAACTTTACATTAAGTAAACTTCTTATTCAGATTTAAGTTATTAAAAAAGGGGGGAAAAAGGAAAAATGGAATTATTTTTCTTACTATTTTTGACTATACATTTCTGTGAATGGTATCCTGCTCCTTGGTGAATTCCTAGAACTGCCATTATAAATCTTAACCTCACAAGGTCTGTTTCCTCAAGACAATGCTGTTCTTAAGATGACATTAACAAAAACTGCATTTATGTGTTAAACTTTCTGATGGAAACATTGCTTGTTAGAGTTAGTTAAAAATCTTTTAACTAATCATTTTTACCTATGTAGTAGAGCTGGTAACTTCTTTTCTTTTAGCTAGTCTCTCAGTCTTCAGGTCTACTGAGACTGTTTAGCTATGTCACTCTGTGACTCACGAGTAGTATGGATTAGTGGGCTTGCAGATGACTTTACTAGGAATAAGGTAAGGTTGTCCCTCTGCGCTGACCACTCGGCTGTTGTAAGCAGTGTTAGTAAGCCACAAAGATCTGTAGAGTTTCAAGCAGGATTTAGTATGACTAATCATGATCCCACTGGATTTGACTGACATTTTGTTAATGGCTTCAGTGCAGCAGAAATAAGCCTTTAAGAATCAAACATTTTCTATATTAAAAGGATACCCTTCATATTACTGCAGCCAGCCTAACAATGAGGAATGGCTGTTTTGTGCACTAAAAGAAGAGATCATGTGAAATGCAAAGTAACAACCCAGTGTTTCACCATATACACAAGGATTTGCTAAAATGAATAAACACAAACAGATCTGATTCTGATGCTTTCTAACTTGTGCATACTTTACAAGTCAATAATATTTTTCAAGACAGACTATGTGGACATTATCTGAAATTGAATGGGTGCCTTTCTTTGTCTGCTTAAAGTTGGGGTTTTTTTCATGAGACAATGCAATAAGATACACAGAAGTGTCTGGACTGGTTAAAATGTATACTTTTTCCTGAAATTTGCAGATTATGTATTGTGTATGCTTTGAAAATATTAATGCTAAATTTTTCTATGAAAACATAATGATGTGATGTTTTTTGACATCCAGATATGACCTTTATTTTCTTTGAAAAACAGGCTTCCAACTTCAGGACTCTGTGTTGTAGTGTGTGCTGCTTATTAACGGAGGAGATCTTAGTCTATTTTCTCTTCTGATATCCAAATATTTGTACATAAATTTCAATCCATAAAATTAATGCAAGAACAACTTTGGTTCCAAGATCACAGTTAGTTACATGTGTTCAGACTCTTAAATTTTTCATCATAAGTTTATTGTATCTTGTTCCTTATAATTCCTGGCAAAAATCAGTCGTACCACATCATTTCGTATGGCCTTTTCAGAGGTGATGTTTGTTCTGTCTCAAAGTTTCCTTTTTCATATTATTCAGTACTGTATATTATCCTGAGATCTATTTTCTACAGCAAATTGCCTTTTTAGCATTCTGGTACAATAAATGGCAATAAAATGAGGTGAGTTTTCTAAGTTGTGTAAGAAAATCGTATCATTGATATTTTTTATTGAAAAAACATTTAATTACTTTTTAAAGCTTTTTTAGTCATCTTGGCAATGTGCAGTGTATAAAAGCTAAGAATATGTGACTCAGGAGAAAATGCGTTGATACTAATTTTGGAAAAAAAATCCAGTTATATTCATATAGAGCCTGAGCGGAGACCCGGGGGAGCAAACAGAACACGATTCATTACATACTGGAGAAAATCTGTAGTTGATGTAAATTTTCATAACTCAGTTGACTTCAGTGAAGCTACGCTAATTTATAGGAGCTGAATATTTTTTGCCCGGTTGGTGGTATTTTCTTTGTTTACTTAAAAAACAGCTGTGCTTAATATTGGACAGACCAGCAAAATAATGTTCCCTGACCTGTATCCCTGTCCTCGGTGAAGTTCTTCTGGATTTACATTAATCAAAATAGGATCAGAGTCTGGTTCAATATATGCAAAATACTGAGAGGCATATCTATTTTTTTTTTTTTTTTTTCCCTTACTGCTTTGAGCCACTTTGTTGGATCAAAGCTAGTTGAAAGCTGAGCTAACCAGATGGTTGGGGATTTCCCTGTGGAAGACTATCCTGGGGAGACATAGAACTAGAACAGGGGATTACTTGATTGGAGAGGTACTGAAAAGCATTTGGCTAGAGTATTGTTGGGCACAGGTGACTGCAAACTGCTAGAATGACCTGGGGGGGCTGGCATAATGTAGAGCATCCCCAAAGCTGTCCTTTATTGCATTGGGTCTGAGATGGCTGTGGGATTAGTGGATAGAGGAGAGAATGTACCCCCTCTTCTCCTAATTATATGGGGTGCATCTTGGCTTCAATGAAAAATTCAGTCTGTGAATTATAATTTTTACTTGAGAAGCCAGAGTTTTATATTTTAATTTTGAGGAGTACTGTTTTGTATGCAAACCTTCTCAAGCATCAAGATGAGAGTATTCTCTAAGGTGTGTTACTGCTGCTTCAAGTACACGGTTTGCAATTGATTAAACTCTGCTCTCTTGCATGAAAATGTTAGTTCATGTAAAAACCTGTAACATACATTTATAAAATGGCATGTATAACCATGTTGCAGTATATCGCCATTAATTATGTTTCAATTACTATGCAATTTGCGAATTTAACAAGTGTTACAGAACAAAGAATGTCCTTTTAGTGCTATTGAAAGAAACAACTATTTCCAATACCAATAAAGAATTTTTTAGGAGTTCTTCATATTATTTCTAATGGTTAAACTGGCTTACCCATTAAATCTCTAAGTCACAGTATGAATTTAATCTATAATGACCCAAAAGTCTTGACTGTGTCTGCCCAAGACACCACCTTGTTCTTCAGGGAACATCATGACAACTGAAATTTTTTAATAGTTTGAGCAAGTAGTTACCACATGCAAATGGATGGCAGCTAACTTTTCAGTCAGAAGCCCATCACAGCTGAATTGATGATAAATGTCATATTGTGGGATGATATAGAAAAATATATCAAACACAAATTTGACATATTTACAAAAATTTCTTCTCACACCATTTGCATTGTTAAAAATTGTGCCTAAATTTAGATGCAATCAGCCTGTACTTCTGTTGTTTATATGAATGTAAATTGGCACAGATGTGATGGCCCTACCCTATCTACAATTAACAGAAGAAGAAAGAAATGGATGTTTTGCAATTTGAGTAAATGTAATTTATAAAAGTTGCATAGACATGTAATCCCTTTGGCTGCTGCAAATATTTAGAGGAAATCTTGGCCAAGTGTCTGTCTTGGTGGTGGAAGATCACTCTTAGAATAAGGATTAATGTACATTTCAATATTTATTCATATGGGTTTTTCATTTTTAGATTCAGCACATATCCATAGTTGCTCTCAGTCAAAACATCTGTCTTAATATTAAATGAGAGTGCTTCTGGTTCTTAAGAAAACAGTGTTGTGAAATGTGAGGATAGAATAATCATCTCTCTAATACAGCATTAAGAAATTCCCTGCATGGAGAAAGACAGATTTACACTTGCTTTATCTTATGTGGGTGTAAGAGATAATGGGAGTATAAATCTCCGTAGGATAATAAAATGTATAATTTAGAATCTTTTCATGAGATTAATGCCATGTGGTTTTTTCTTTTTTTTTTTTTTAGTTCTTGAGATTAATATTTTCATGGGTTACATTTTCCTTATCAAAATAATCAACTGAACATAATCTAATTACAGGATTTGGGAATTAAAAAAAATTCTTAGGCTTATTGTTTTTAGGAATAAAATTGTTCCGTAATAATTTTAGTGTAGGCTCTTAAAACTCAATTTTTATTCAATTGCCAGCGACTTGTTATTAGGTATATTTTATGATACTGTTTTTAGTTTAGGAATTGATGCTTTCTAGAAATATGGTACATTGTGATAATGAATTGGAAATAAAAGAAGAAAAGGTAGTACGTAAAGAAGGAATGTTTTCTAGTATCAGCGTTAGCACTGGTTACCAACATGCAATAAAAATACAGTAATTTTGTGAGATACTTTGTATTATTAAGCCTATTACCAGATGTTCATACTTCTAAAAATAAAAGCTATTGTGTTAATGAACTCTGTTCAGAGAGACTGAACATCAGAAGCTTCTTAAAGCCCTTTGTTACTGCTTTGTAAGAAATGTTGGAAGGCAGTGTAATTAGGGGTTTGGTTACTAAACTAAAACAGAGGTCACTAGTCCTGGCTCTCCTGAGCGGTTTGGCATTTCAACTCATTTTCTGTGTTTTAGTTTACTAAGTGAAAGCAAGGGTAGCAGTACAAAGCTGCTTGAAGATCCCAGCTTATCCTGGCAAAAATATAAGTGTTACAGGATGCTGTTCTATAATTTTGTTGCTAGGAGTTGGTGTTCAACTTACTTGTTATAATAAAACCTCATCCTGTTCTTATTTATCTACTTTGAAATATTGCTTGTTGTTGCATGAGAATACCCTCAGACAAACGGTTCTTGTGATCATTTCGTCTCTTTAAACTTGGATTGCTTATTGTCTAATTTTTTTTAATGCTTTGCAGTTGGATTGGATCCATTTTCTTTTTAACAGATTGAAAATGGTCTCTTTGAGGTTAAACTTTCCCATTCAATCCGTAATTATACCTATTCTGGAATTTAGTTTTTATTTCCAAGTTGAAGATAATTTCCTTTGTCAGGAAACCATTTAAGGATATCCTCCTATATGCTTTTTACATGCCTTTTATACGTTCATTTAAACTACTCAAATGAAAGAAATGCTTCAGTATTCTCTGGAATTTGATGGGATTTAAACATTTGTTATTGATATCAGTGTGAAGTGTGCTGTGGTACTCTTTTCTTAAAATCTTTTGCTGCAGACTCAGAATTTAAGCTGTTTATTTTTAGAACTTAGTAGAAGTATTTCTTAAATATCCTTCAGCAGAAGTGGGTGTGTGAAACACGCTGCAAAACTTCAGCGATTCCAGCTGTTGGGAAGTACATTTTGCTCTGTCCAAGAAAGCATTACTCAATTATTACTCATGTTTCCAAGCTCTACAGAGTATACTGAGCCTTACTGACAGTATCGTCTCCCATCCACTCTACCTTGCACCGTCTTTGTTCATCATGTGACAGCAATAATGCTATTTTAGAAATCAGTTCTTAACAAAATTAACCATTATAATCCTGTTACAGAGAAAATAAAGGAACTGAACAGTCTGTTTTTCCACTTAACAAAGACAATCCTTCATAACCTTCAGCAGTGCTCCTAAGTGAACACTTTTTTGTACTATGCAGAAGACAGTGATGGTTTGCCTTTGATCCTGTTGTGGTTTAACCCCAGCCAGGAACTAAGCACCACACAGCCGCTTACTCACTTCCCCCCACCCAGTGGGATGAGGGAGAGAATTGGAAGGGGGGGGGGGGGAAGTAAAACTCATGGGTTGAGATAAGAACAGTTTAATAGGACAGAAAGGAAGAAAATAATAATGATAATAATAATAAAAGAATTGGAATATACAAAACAAGTGATGCACAGTGCAATTGCTCACCACTCACTGACTGATGCCCAGTTAGTTCCCAAGCAGCGATCCACCCCCCCAGGCCAACTCCCCCCAGTTTATATACTGGGCATGACATGACATGGTATGGAATACCCCTTTGGCCAGTTTGGGTCAGCTGTCCTGGCTGTGTCCCCTTCCAACTTCTTGTGCCCCTCCAGCCTCCCCACTGGCTGGGCATGAGAAGCTGAAAAATCCTTAGTCTAAACACTACTTAGCAACAACTGAAAACATCAGTGTGTTATCTACGTTATTCTCATACTAAATCCAAAACATAACACTATACCAGCTACTAGAAAGAAAATTAGCTCCATCCCAGCCAAACCCAGGACAGATCCTGAGAAACACATAGAATCAGAAAAAAGGGTGAGGTGAAATTGGGTAGAAGTGATGTGCCTGGGAAAATGCTTTGAAAATACCTGGCATATTATGTATGCTGCATTATTGCGAAGACAAATGTTTACCCCTCATAAGTGAGCTGATATTATATATAATTTCTGGCAGAGGTCAGTTAACAGAATTAGAAAAAGTGGAGATGCCATTGGAGGCAAACAAATCCCTTTAGCCTTTTGCTAAAATGGAAGATGAGAATACTCTGATCTGCTTTTTAAACATTACTGCTGTACATTGTATCCTGCGTCAAGGAAGAAGAACAGACTTGCTTTGTATCATTGTTCCAAATATCTACTATAATATGAAATACTATCAGAAAGATGCTTCCAAACCATAATCTTCAGGGTTTGAAAGTGCTTTTTTTCACTAATTCTTCAGTCCATCTCTGTTTTACAATTGCAAATTGCAGAGCTTTGTCTTTTAATCTGTGTTTCTTTCTATTTATGCCATAAATGTGTCAGAAAATAACTGTACATCCTTTCTTCAATGTGATACAAATTCTGCTACATTTTCTTCTTTGGTAATCTTAAAATTGAATAATAGTAATAGTTGTACTAAGCTTTTATGTTGCACTTTACTGGGTAAAAAAAAAAAAACAGTGTAAAAAATTAGTTAGGGAAGGTTTAATGAATAGCATTGTTTTTCCTTACTTCTGCCTCTCATTGTGATAATTAAAAAGGTTTTTATTTTTGTACTGTGAGAAGCCACACTGCATCAAGGCCAACAGAGTGTTTACTAAGAAGTGATATATGAGCCCTGTGTAGCCATAAAATACAGTGAAGTAAGCTGACATTGACTTGGCTCCTATAAGTTTCTGTTATTACAGGTTTGTAATTTTACTTGGGAAATTGTGAAAGTTTATTTATATAAATGCTAGTGATGGTGTTAATAATTGTGTCCAGGATGAGCATAGTACATCATTGATCAAACCCATTGCAGCTTTGTTTTAAATCAGATGTGAGAAATTTGACAAGCCCATAGCTGTCTACTATAGATTTTTTTCTTTATATGCTCCAGGTATCAAAGTTAGAATTGCAAAAACATTAAAGAATGAACTCCAATTTACAAATCTGTCAATAATGGCAGCAGCAGCATTATGATTGATGTAATATATTATAAGATGACACGGGGGAAATTCAGCCCAAATGATTTTCGTAGCACTTGTTACTTACAGATTTTACAAGTAGTAACATTTAGAATAATGACCATCTAATATGCTTCTCTACAAAACCACAGATCATAAATTTCAGCTATTGGTTCAACTTTGCGAATTGGTAGCTCATGTTCAGATACTTACTGTTGACAATTCTTTAGGTCCTTTTAAGAGCTAGGGATTACAGTGTTTAATTTTGACATTGCAAGCCTTGTGTTTGGCTGTTTAGAAGAACCCTTTGAGTCTGGTTTACCAAGAAAACTGTATTGTTGTGTTATTGTTCACTCTTTTCCATTCTACTCATCCTTATTCCTTCTGCAAACATTATCAGCTTTAATTCTCTATTTGTAGTAAAAGTACATTTTGTCACGGGCTGAGAATCAGTCCTCTAGGTAGCTTTTCATGCTAAATAATTGATAATTACTTATTAAGAAATGTAGTATCAAGAAAGTATTTTCCAATTTGATACTGCCATATAACTTCTGAGTATTCCTGTCTCTCAGAATCAGAAACTTGTGCGGTATTGAGTTCAAAGCTTAAAACATGTTCAGAAATATGTTGTTAACAGTTTCTGTCATTTGTTAGTGGGAGTATTTGATCTGACAAGACTTATCTTCCCCCAAAACCTGTTGAGTATTATAGAATATAATTAATCCTTTAAGAGTATCTTGAATCAGATATATATAATCTTGAATCAGATATTGCGTGATTTTCCTTGAAATCAATATTGAGGTGGATGACTCATAGCAGTATAAGTCACACTATTTACTCTTTTGAAATATTGGCAAAACAATGAAATTCTTTTAGTCCTATGGATTTTTCCAAGATAGATTTATTCTAAGGGAAGTATATCTGTTTTCTGAAATTGAATAAACAGGGAAAAAATACGTCTTGAGACATGTCTAAGATGCTGTCTGTCTCCTGATGGCATTCTGTGACAGTAGAGAGAATTGAATTGGATTTGGCATTAGTAAGTTTGACTAGGAAAGGATTATTGGTGAGGGTTCACCGATAGTGCTCTAGTACTTGGAACTTGTTGCTTCTTTGGAGGTGCCATAACAATCTTGCGACTTTTTTGAAATGCAGCAAAGCATACCTATTCAACTGGGCTCTCAGAGCAATGTGAGCTGTTTCTTTCCCTTTTGAATAGATTTGAATATTAATGCATTAATAGATTTTTAATATTAATGTTGGAGGTTTATGTTGCTATAATCTTAATTGTCAGGGTGCCTTTTTTTAGGCAATGAAAACAAAATCTGGACAAGAAGGGGAAAAAACCTGGCATTATATACCTGTGCTTTTGGATTGTCAAAAGTGGTTGAAGCCAAAGTTTGAAACACGCAGAGATACATACCTGCCTACGTATGTCAGTTGTTGCTGCCTTCCCTAGAATATGCAGCTTCCCTGGATTTCCCGTGTCCTTTTTTTAACATGTGTTAAAAAAAAAAAAAAAAGGTTCCTTACATACTGTACTCTTTCCTATACATGAGTAAAAAATTCTTGAGCTGGAAAATCAACTACCTTTCTTCACTGGTGAGAAATATTATACATAGAGCTGCTAAAACCTTGGCATCTGTTATCATGCCAGACTTAAGCATAGCTGCAGTGGGACCCTCAGTGGATTGATCCGTGAACTCTGCTCAGCACTCCTGAGAGGGTACAGAAGGAAGATTTAAATTACAGTCACAGCCCGTGATCCTGAAGCTGTTCTAGTGCTGAATCTTTTGTCCCCTGACAAGAAGACTGTTGTAACTTGTACTAGTGTCAGAAGTCCCATATACGGATTGCAGGTTTTAGGAATACTTTCCCCAGCTCTCTACTCCATGTTCACTTCCTGCACAGTGAAATGCAGGAGACATCTAATATTGAAGAAATCTTCCTCTGCAAAGTCCTCCTTGACAGCTTTTGGTTTTGTACCATAGAAAGTTTTACTAAGTTTTGAGGCACAGTGTTTTTCACAAAGGTATGATAAAATTGGATTGTTGGAAACCTGTAATCAACATCCATCCTAACATTGGTATTTTGATCCAACATTAGTGAATACATATCCTTGTTCATACCCACACTGCATTGCTTTGACTTACTGTAATGCATTAGTCATTTGAGTTGTAGAGAATTACCTCGTGCATGACCTCAGTTTCAGCTTGGGGAGTGCTTAGAAACATTTAATCTGATTTGTCAGATCAATGGAAAGAAGTTTGCATGATACAGTATAAAGAACGTGCAGTAGTATTACTTAAATCAGATAGAGGATTTACAATTGATTCTTATTTGTTGTTTACTATTTCAGCTTCATTAAGCTCTAATCTCTTTTTAACATTGAAAGAAGGTGCTGCTGTCCATGTTCTGACTTGTTGTTGTCCTGTTTTTATATAGTTATTTCCAATTTTACACATTCTTACTTTAACTTGTCTTTAGCCTTCTAACTGGGGTACTTCCCTCCATTGTCTGTATTTTAGAAAACTTTGGCTCATAACTTTTTCCCCAGGTTAGAAGTTAACTCCTAACAGCCCCACAGTTAGCCAACCAGATGCTGTCTCCTTACCTCCACCGTTGGGACCCAGCTGTATATTGATGTGTATTAATCATTCAGTATCTGTCAAAATGCTTACATCCATCCTAATGTGAATATACACCCTTCTTTTATACTCAAGGATGTCCAGAATATTCAATGCTTTGTCTTTACACTTGCTGGCCTAGAGACTAGGGAACCCAATTCAAACAAGCCTGTCTTCACACATACACACATACATATGTCCATGTCCATGTGCTTTCCCCTAATAACTCACCTAAGAACTGCATCAAGATCATGAGCATAACACCGTTTGTTAGTTTCTGGTCTGGTAAAAAGTGCTGTGCTATTTAAAATGACTTGAATTTGATGTGCAGTTTGAAAGATAACTGTTCTAGCCAATGATTGGTGTTGATCTGACAGAGGGAAGAGCAATACTTCATTGACACAGCCAGTTCTTACAGCCCTGTGATTTTTTTTCTTCTGTGGTCTTCTACACATCTATGAACTTTTCAAGGATGATCCTGCGTAGTTTGAGAGATTGTAAGTCATACTCTGTGTGACTCTTACTGAGTTGATCCTTCTGGTTTTAAGGCCAGTATTTATAAGCAATTTGGAAGGAAGTCACATCTATTACAACTCTCATTTTAAAATGGTTTGGGTTTTTTATTATTATGTACTAATAAAGCAAATGCTAAAAAATCTGTAAAGTATATCCAAGGGTTCACCAGGGTTTTAGGAGCACAGCTCAGTGTTACATTTAACATGATGTAACTGCAAGCTGCTCCCAAACCATTCTCCCCCATTTTCTGTCTTTATCTGTGTATTGCTCTTGCATCCCTTACAGGAGATGACTGTGCAGCATCTGGGGGTGATTGTGCATGGGGGAAGGGCAGCACAGGACCACCTTGTTAGTGACAGTTTACTATTAGCTTGGATTAAGTACATAAAGTCCCGTTGTGAACTGCCTTACCTTGGTATGGTGTGAACTGTGAACAGAACGACAATGAGCCTCTTTTTCCAATTAACTGGACTGAACTGTTTTTATCTGAAGTGCATCACATCTGTTTAGAGTAGCTTTTCGGTTCTAGTGAATGAAAATCTGTATTTGTATATACATAGACATAGTGTGTGAGG
The DNA here is from genome assembly GCF_900496995.4 of Aquila chrysaetos chrysaetos. NCBI lineage: Eukaryota > Metazoa > Chordata > Aves > Accipitriformes > Accipitridae > Aquila > Aquila chrysaetos. The sequence continues at coordinate 8,285,099 of NC_044028.1, read as the reverse complement.
AAGGAAGGCTGTGTGCATGGAGGGGAGTACGATCAGTACACCAAGTGAGACCATTCCAAATACCAGCTGGCCTGGTCAGCTCTGAGGCGTGGTGCTACACACAGATTTTCTATGCCAGAAGCAGGCTGAAGATGCAAACCTCTTTCTCAGTTGCAGTTCTTTGCTAGCTCACTGTTTTCTGCAGAGCAAACCAATCTGCATGGGGTTATTCAGTGATACAGGTTACTCCGTCATTGTAGCTTGTCTGCTGGTAATGGTGTGCTGCTGATGGGATTGTGGTCTACCAACTCTCTTCTCCTGGGCTATTTCCTCCTTGTCTGCATCAGTGAGGGAGTAATGACTGGAAAGAGCTCCCTTTTCCTGCAACCTGAGCTTTTTTAGATGGACAATGTGAGCTACAGACACCTTCTGATAGCATATTATGTTTGGAGGCAGTCTTATTCATCCACTGTTCATGCGACGGAGGGGTAATTGTTTCTGAGCACTAATGAAGCCAAACACAGAGTGTTCTTTCTTTATAACACATCTTTCCTTTTTTTTTTTCCCCCTAAGGAAGTATTTCAGTTACATTTTTAAGTTAGTCCCTGATGCCCAGTGTAGATTTTGCTTTCCAGCTAAGTATAATTTGGTATTTTGCCAGGAGCATAGATATCTGTAAAGTACAGGCTCTGACTTCTTTAAGAGATGCTTTGGGATTGTGTTTATCAGATTCGGGGAAACCATACCTTATTAAGTGGGGTTTTTTCCCCTGCCTGAAGGTTGAAAATTTTTTTCTGAAGTACATCAAAACTTGAACATGACAGGGCAATTACTTTTTTTAAAATTTATTCAGTAGTAATCAGTAAACATACTTTCTCATACACACTCAGCATGTTTTGTATATGCATTTTGGTTTTCTGGAGGTAGATTGCTCTCAAGTTAGAAGCTTCAACACCATTAGTAGGATCTCTTCATTAGTATCTATTGACAGGAACCATATTGACTATATAGGGTTAGCTGAAGCTGGGACCGAGTATTGGCTCTGGCAATGTTATTAGTTGTGAGATAGTTGCTTGTTCCTCCAGCTGATACTAACTGGCACATAGTTTGGCTGTGCACAAGAAAAGCCAATGGTAAAATAGTTTTAGATTTGTATTCAATGATTTATATGAATAAAGCATTACGTTTGCTTTTTCACTTTCATCTGCGAATCCTGCATCCTTTCTGTGCAGCAGAGCAATTGCTGTACTGGAAAGAGGGGACTGCCTGCTCTCCAGGACAGTCACAGCCTGGAAGCTTTTCCTGCGATGGCGGGAGATGTGGTTTGCAGCCTTTCAGGCTAATGAGGAAATTGAATCTAAGTCTCCCACTACTTGGAAGAGTTTTCTGATCTCCAGGCTATTATTAAAATACACATATCAACATAAGCACCTATACCTTAGAAGAAAAATTTACCAACTCTGTATTATCCTGGCCACAGGATGTCTTGAACGTACCTTGAGATCAGACCCCTCAGCAGACTAGATTTTAGAACTGCTCAGAGTGGGTAATTCGAGCTATGCACAGAGGAGAAGCTCTAAGTGTTCAGGGAGCTTTAAGGTCAAAAGTAAAGTGCCTGGGAAACAGAGGGTCATCAGTGGTTGGGAGGCAACTGTGGCAAGGCTGTTCTGGTTGTAGTTTGAGATGTATATGCAGAAATTGTTCCATATAGTATAAACTTATTTTATAGAAGTTGGGGTGTTCCAGTACTGTCTTAAGGGTCACAGGAGAATGTGTGTTTTACAGTGTGAAATAAGGTGAAGACTAACTAGTTTCGATGACAAGTGCCTTTCAGCAGCCATTATCTCCACTGAGAGGTAGTTGAACAGTTCCCAACAATTTGTTGAAATGTTATTTTCTGTGTATCCGAGTACATCGATAGTTGCAGTGCATGTATTTTATTGCTGTGTCTGAGAAAAGTATAACATAATACCAATTATGCAGGCAGATTTTAAAACAACTGTGTGGTTTTCTGTAAGTTTGATAACTTTTTATACTGTTGACTTAGAATGGTGCTCTGAACAGTCACTTGCCATGTTTCCACAGCCAAAAACCCCAGATAGGTTTTTGTGGGAAAAATCCATGCTCTGTATGTTGGACCAGCAGTTAAATGGATAGAAGTAAAAGCTTTATGGTGGCTTCTCTGTTGTAGAATGCAATACATTATTCATGACACCAACCTGCCTTGGCAAGCTTAAATGTATTTCTAGTATTTAACCTCAGATATATATCTAAATCCAAATCCAGAAATTATGGTGTGACATAGCATGTACCACTTTGATCCAAGCATATCTTAATAAACCTCTCACATCTCTGTCAGTCACTAGAGAGGAAGAATGTGAATGGCTAGCCTGAATATTACTAGATTTGAAGTTTATTGGAGAAAAAGAAATCATATTTGGCTGTTGCCTTGCTAGTTCATCTTCATTCCAAATGGTAAACATGTTGGTAGATGTGAATGAAAAGCCTCCAGAGTATAAATAATAAATGCTTCTTCCAGCTGTACAGAGCGCTTTACATTTTTGAAATTATGCCAGGTTGGTTTTTTTTTTTTTTTTTTTTTTTTTTTTTTGCTTTAAATGGATTACATTGTTACATAGTACTAGGCTTTTTGCTAGACTCTCTGAAGGTCTTTATCTGTGTTCATAACTGTTGATTTTATATAATTACTAGCATAAAACATCATATGCTGCAAATTAAACTGAACAAATGAAATGAATATTCAGGGAATTCTTAGCAATTTGTAGTATTTTATATGAGCTCAGTGCAGATGTTTAGGAGTTTCTCAGTTCTTGACAAGTAATAGATGATTTTGTTCAAAATGTCTAAATTCTGAATATATTTATGTGTTTTCTTACTAGGATAATGTTTGTGAATTTATCTTACCTGAGTTATAATTATTACATTAAATCCACACTAATGACAACAGTAAGTGAAATCAAAATGCATCATTTCACTCCACCCTCCACCCCCCAACATTTCTAACCATACAAATAATTGAAGATGTGTTGTGGCACTGACTTCTATTCCTTTAGGAGTCCTTTATCCCCTCCAGTTTGGTTTCCTTAATGTATAACATTCATGTTAGTATATCTTAGGTACAAGACAAAAGTATAAATTAGCTATCCTTCATAAATTCCTGTGAAAATCACAGTATGAATCCATAAAATGTTGAATTCCATAAATGATCCAGCTATCACTTAAGAGACAAACACTGACTTTTCTAACACTGAAAAAGGTAATGCCTATCAGAAACCAACAAAGTGAAATCTTAGGAGCAAAGATTGAGTTAACCTTGGTTTTTCTGGGCAACTGTTATAGTATACTTTCTTTGCATAGATCTGAGAGTTGGTCAACAGCGGAAGTAACTCATCTGCATATTTCATAGTAGTGGTATCAGTACATAACACTGAATATACATACAGGGCATTCGGATAAGATGGTATGATGGGTCTGCAGCATATAAAAACAAAAACATGGTTGTTACACATTTTAATAAAGGGTGAAAACAGAATTATTTTCCCAAAGTAGTCAACTTGTATGACTAGCCTTTTCAGAAGGAAGTTCCAGTTGAGGACCAGAAACTAGTATTTATTGTCTGTCAGCATCCTGTTGAGATATAGTTCAAAACAAAGCATATAAAACCAATCATAAGTTTCTGTGCTGAACTGCTGTTTATTCTTTGGATGAAGTGAAAAGAGGTAAGAGAAAAATGCTGTGTGTTAGAGAATATTTTGTGGGAGTCATAAAGTAACCAAGTCATACCAAGCTTCAGCTTTTGCATGGTTTTCCCTTTTTAATGTGAATAAATCTATTGTTAAACCTTTTCTTTCCTGAATTGTCTCTGCTTTAATACATGGATGAAATTCCAGTCAGTTGCCTTCATTTCCTGAAGTATGACTCTGTATTAAATAGTATCTGCAGATAGAAATTTGATAATGGCACAGTAAAGATTATTGCCCCATGGAAGTAAATGGGTATTTGAGCTATCTGTATCACTGGAAGTGTGATTAAGGCAAAAGTGCAAGTTTTTCAAAGAAGGCAGAGCTTCAGTGATGAATGAAGATGTCAGAAGGCATTTGATATACAACTGTATGGTGAATTCAGAGCAGAGATTTGATCTCTGATTTGATTAAATTTCCTTTGAAAGAAAAGGCTGCCTTCTCTCTTTTTTAGGTATAGGAAAATCTCATGAGAAATTGGTCATACTTACGACTGCAGAGTGAGGTGCTTAGCTGCTGTTTTGCTGTATTTGCTGTTCTCTGGACATGTATTGCCTCAGGCTATTCATTCTCAGCTCACCAAGGCATTGCAGCTTTCACAATTTCTTATGCTTCTTTTGAGGGCAAATGTATTTGATCTTTACTTTGTGCAGTGCAGTGTTCTGGCCCTGTTTCATCATAATCAGTTAAATCCTCTTCAGACTCCTTCAAAACCTCAAAGAGTCTTGACACAGCAGAACTTTTGTGGCTGAACTGTATTGTGCACCAGGAGTGCATCCCTTGCTCTCTCCAGCAGCTTTCTGTTTCCCAGCGTGGAGAGATCTGGAGAAGTAGACAGCTCCTGAGCCATATCTGAAGAGAGCTCAAGAGTAAGTGCAGGAGTTACTGGAACCAAGTGGCAATTGTGGAATAAAAACACGCAGTCAGTAGTCATAGACAATAAAAGAATAGTCACTGAATCTGTGAACTCATTTGGGATGTGGCTCAACAATAGCAGTAAATGGAAGCAGATGATAATCAGCTTCAGCACTGTTGGTGCAGAGGGTAATGAATGAACATTTACTGCTTCTGTTCTGAGAAGCCATACTGAGTTAGAAGCAGCATTTGGCCAGCTTGGGTTTGATTTTATTACAAGTGTCAGGCGCTTGTGTCTAGACTGGTGCATTGGCAGCTAATTGATCTCCAGCATTTGATATGCTAATTATTTCTTTCATAATATGCTAATATGTATACAGTGAAAAAACACCTTTTAAATGCTATGAGGATATCTCAGAGGCATATTTGGAAATGCAAAGTAAGACCCATAAATCTTGTTTTATATCAGTACAATATACAAGTGACTGAGTGCTTATAGTTGTAGGAATTTAGCTTAAAAATGGGGGCGTTAAGACAGATACTGTTTAGTCATACAGTGACTGTACAGGGCATGTGTAACAGGCTATCATGCACAGCCCAAGCAGCTAGAAAATTGGTGGGGATTAGAGAATATACTACTCTCTTTTGCTGCTACTACATGGATGCTCTTTTTTGGTGAGGTCAGTAATCTGGACATCGTAGTTTTTATCATCTTTCCTGCAGTTAGAGAATGAAAAACTAATAGTAGAGAAATGTAGCTGAGTCACCTCCCAGTTCTCCTCCAGGATAGCATGTACGTCTCTACATTAAGACTACTTCTCCAGGTAACTGAATTACTTGCTGACTCTGTGAATTCCTACCATTTGACCATTCAAAAGTAGATGTTACTTGACTGCTTTCTGAAATGTGCTTGTATGCTAGATAGTTCATTCCCAAATTTTTTGTCCTTTCCCTTTTTGGTTTTTCTTCACACTCTGGGTACTTTTAAAATACAGTCTGATGAGTCTCAGTCATTAGCTTTCTGTAGCTCCACATGGAATTAAAATTGTACACGTTCTTCAGTCTTTGAAAGAAAGGTGCCATCAAGGAGAGTTTTCATGCACATTTTCTTTTGTCTGTCTCCACTCAGATATTTTGAAAATTACTTTTATTAAATACATAAAAATGTAAATGTTTTTGAAAGCTATCAAAGCAAGTCTGCAGAAGCGTAACTACCGAGCAGCCTTCCTAGGACCTAGGACAGAGCTGCAAGAACACATTGTTAATGTAGTGCAGAGCCAGAGGCAGAACCAGGAACCTTACTGACCTTTGGAGATCAGCCATGTTTGGCAATTGAACAACTTAATTTCTTTAAATATTTTTAAAGGAAAACTGCTAGATTTTCTTCTATACAGACACCTTTTGCATAGACTAATAGGCTGTCCCAGTGCCATTAAGTAGATAGTAATTACATTACTAATAGGTACATAAAGTTTTAAATAATAGGAAAATGTCTGATCTATATTTGGCTTCAGTCCCTAGCAGCAGATTAGATGAACACCTATCAAGTGTACAAGTGCATGAGCAAATTCTACAACTGTTACTGGGAACAGATTCCATGTCTGCTGTAATAAGCTTATCTGTATGCTCAAAGCCCTAATCACCCTCTCGTTGAGTAGAGAGGACTTTGATTTTATCCACGGGAGTATAAGAAACTGATTATTTAGCTCTGCAGACCAAACCAACCCAAATAAATCCGTCCATTCATTTTACAGAGGAAAGTTAGTGAACTGATTACTGAAAATTAAGTCAATGAAGCTATACTTACTGAAGACCAAAGCAGTAAGTCAAAATGCTTTCTTATGTCAAGAGTTATTATGCACAGTTAAATTCATCCAATTGCAAAATCCTGCAAATGATGTGGAATCACAACAGTGTTCTAGGCAAAGAGGGTTATATTTTTATACTGAAATTGAGCATGTTATATTTAATTTCACTTTGGGCTTTTTCAGAACTGATATAAAGCTGGTGTCAAAGTAGAATTTCTCATCTTGACACAAGTGTAAATGATAAAAGGATCTGGTCTCCCATAAATTACATACATTCCTTCTTGTTCTAGCTTACTTTTCAAACATTTCATTTTCTTCACTTGTAAAACTGATTTTTTTGAAGCAACAAGTATCCTGAATCTCCTTCTTAAACTGTGGTTCTCGAGGGAGTAATTTTAATTGAAATTGAAGGATAAAATGTATTTTTGCATCAAAACAAGGACTCCTTGATAGATCTTATTTGTGGCCCTTTACTGCTGGTTCAGGAAATGATTTCCTGGATGCACTCGAACCCTACAGCAATAGACTTGAGAGTTAATACTCGGAATACATTGTGGGCTTTTTTGTCTTTTAGCCCAAAGAATTACATCTGGTTGAGACCATGTAGTTATACCATAACTGTTCCTTTGAGGCTTCATTGATGAGGCTAAAACCTTTGCCACTTCCATTTATGTGCGTAATACATTTCAAATGCCACATAAAATAATGTCTTAATATGCTTACAGATTATTCAAACATAGCACACAGAGGTGTTATTGATACAGCTTTAACCAGGGACATACTTGGACTGGTTAGATTATTGAAATACAGCTTTAATGAGGGAAATAATGAAAACTTAAAAGTGATTTAAACAATGAAGTGTAGAGACTTCACTATAAAGAAATTTAACATGCTTCAGAAATCTCACATGCAGCTAAGTAGACTGTAAACAAATTTGTTTTGTGACTGAATGTTGAGCTGAATTTATTTTAGCCATGTTGGTGCCTCTTGCATTTGCTTTCTAGAAATATTCTAGGCAACAGGATTTATGAGTGGAAATGTTCACCAGAAAAATCATAGCATAACCTTTGTAAGCACAACAATAGTCTCTGTAAGATACAGCATCCACAGGGAAGATTTGATGTTATAAATTTCATCCTGTCAACAAGAAAAAGAAAACATATCTTTGAAGAATTAAGTCAGATGAGTCAAATTTATGATGCTAAAAATTTGGAAGAAAATTCTAAAAATGACCCATGAATAAGTCAGTGGGGATGAGGAGAGTTGACAGATAAATGATACTGCATGACACCAGTGAATGGTCAGGAAGAAAGAAATCACAATTAGAGCATGAATTCCAGATAAGACTTGTGCATAGAAGAGTTAACAAATTAACAGAAGTGTAAAGGGCTTTCAATTAAATGTGGAAAATTGTTCTCCAGAAAGCTAATGTGCAAAATATATGCCCCCTTAATATGATATATATTGGCTTTCAAATATAAACACTCTCTATTAAAATTATACCAGGTATCACATGCAGTCACATCATGTTGTGGTTTAACCCCAGCTGGCAACTAAGCACCACACAGGCGCTCGCTCACTCCCCCCACCCAGTGGGATGGGGAGTAGCATTGGAAAAAAGTAAAACTTGTGGGTTGAGATAAAGACAGTTTAATAAGACAGAAAAGAAGAAAATAATAATAATGATAACAATATGACAATAATAAAAGAATGAGAATATACAAAACAAGTGGTGCACAATGCAATTGCTCACCACTCGCTGACCGATGCCCAGTTAGTTCCTAAGCAGTGGCACCTGGCCAGCCTTCCCCCCAGTTTATATACTAGGCATGATGTCACATGGTATGGAATATTCCTTTGGCCAGTTTGGGTCGGCTGTCCTGGCTGTGTCCCCTCCCAACTTCTTGTACCCCTCCAGCCTCCTCACTGGCTGGGCATGAGAAGCTGAAAAATCCTTGTCTTAGTCTAAACGCTACTTAGCAACAACTGAAAACATCAGTGTGTTATCAACATTATTCTCATACTAAATCCAAAACACAACCAACCAGCTACTAGGAAGAAAATTAATTCTATCCTGGCCAAAACCAGGACACATCATTATGCTCAAATACAAGGTGCTGTTTCCAAAGTATTTGTTATGCAAGCAATACACACACATCGGCAGTTGGATTAATGGTACTCAATGGATTAATTAGAGGCTGCCACTGCAGTATGCTCAGTACTTTCTGACAGTTCAGTAATGCACCTACGATACATCAGCTTGTATCCTGTGAAACAGATTATTCCAATATAATTTTCTCATGTGTGATTTTTAAATAGTACTTGAATTTTTAAACCTCTCTCAACAAATGCTTCCAGATACTCCAGGCTAGGTTCAGACAAATTAGGGACTCTTTCTCTTGCCCAGCTGAGCGTGGAGCTACCCTGCTTTTCTTATGATGTGTGTTTAAGTTCATTCAACATCTGTTGAGAAATATATAAAATATACTGAGTTATTTTTAGAAGACTGGACTGCTTCTGAATGAAGAGGACTAGGTTAATAAACCATATTATAAAACAATGTATCTTACTAAATGATCTAAGCTATGATTTCAGCTTAGGTACAAGAACTGCTGAGTTGGCCTTAGACTAGGCAGCTCTATCCCGTGGGGTGGTGACTTAGGGCATGCTAACTCAGGGGCTCGTACTCATGTGAGTATTCACTGAGTTTGAATGAGTACAGTTCAGAGATAAATACACCTCCCATTTTTACATGGTTGCTCTGGACATTATTATCCCATTTGGCAGTACTCATGATTTTTGATCAAATTGAAAGTAAACATCTGCAATAATGAAAACAATGGCTCAGGAGAATAATGTTAAAGTGAGAGTATATACCTGTTAAGACTCTGAATTTTGAGCTGTGATATTTCCTCTATGTTACTAAATATCTCATAAATTTTGCCCAACCTTCTTAGCATCCACAAAGAACTGTGCTGTAGATAAAAAGTCTTGATGGCAGTTGCTTTTTAAGTGGTTCTTACTGGAATAATCTACTTGTCATAATCTGGAGCACTGTGGTTGCTGCTCAGCAATCCTTTTTTTATCGAAGTTACGCTTATGATAAAGATCAAGCCATTTATTCAAGAGTCCCAGTGCTCCAGTCAGCAATGATATACTCATACAAATCTTGCCTTTACAGCAATTGGAGGGAAACTGTGAAGCAAATCTCATTTTGTAATGAACCTCATTCACAAGAGCTCCCTCCCTCTGCCTTGCTCTGGAGCAGTGCTTACACTTGTTCTTATTCTGTTTTACTTTATCTTTGTATATGCTAAACATCAAGAACTTGTATCAAATCTATCTAGGAGAAAAAGTAAAAAAACCAGTTACCAATAACTAATTCCAAACTTGAACTATCTTTCTGACTAAGCAGAAATATTACAACCTCTAACAAGTGTTCCTTAATCATCAGAAGAGATGTTTACTTTTCCCAGCAATTAGTTTCTTCACTGCTGCATTAACTCTGTCTTTTAGCTTGGAAAATGGAGGAACAAGCTTGGTGATTGCAGTATGTTATAAAGCACAACTCTGGAGTTGTAGTGCAGTGGCAAGTCAGTCAGACAAGGTTTTAAGAACATTCCCTTTACTCTTCCGTTTATGTTTATAATATTCCCTTTAGGGGCTTTCATTCATAAGCAATATTTTATGTAAGTATGACAGGATGACACTAAAAATTAAATGTGGATGCAAATTAGTAAATATTCTTGCAGCCTAATATTTATGGCACTTACAAAAAGGTTGAAAATATTCTTGCAGAAAAAGAAATATTTGCCATTTCTTCATATAGTAGGCAAGAGATTCCAAAATCTCCTCCTGCTTTTAAGAATTTAACTCATCTCTTCACAGCATGGTGATGGCACATCAAGCTAGGCACATCTGTGACTTGTGGCACACTACCGTGCCTGGTACCTTTGACTTCCCAGCTCAAACAGCTAAGTACTCTTTGGCCACTGCTCTGACTGAGTGTGGTCTTTGGCACACAACCCAGCATCAGGATTTGAAGTTACAGTTTCGGTTTTGTAGCATTTCCTTGAGCAGCTCTGACACTAAGCCCTTTATCAGATCAAACAACAGAAAAGAAATTCCTTGACTTACTTGACTGTGGTAGCTCAATGGCTCTGCATTGAATTATTGCCATTGATCCAGACTAAAACAGCATCATACATAAGCTTGCATGTGCCGGATAACTTCATAATTTTTGGAAGGTATCTGGTTGCAGTCATTTTACAAGCAGAAAGAAGCTGAAGTGATTCTTTCAGTCTCATCCTTACAATTTTAACAGGCTATGAAATCATATTGTACTTACATAATCACAGATAAAAATTAGTTTGGTGTATGCTTAAAGATTCACAGAGTTAGTGAAATAAATAGATGATTAAGGCTCTTAGCATTGTACAGGCAGGTTGATTGGATTTTGATGTATAGACATCTAATTATTTTGAAATTTTGTATGTAAGCGCTCTACTTTATCTTTGTTTATCATTACTATCAACATTTTGGATAGTTTTATGAGAGCTTAGAGTTTGATGTTTAATCCTCAGTTGTTTTTTAATAATTTCATTTAGAAGGGGTTTCGCTTCATAAGAACTGCTGCGAAAGTGATCTTTAGTTAAACCTGTGAAGTGTGAAAATCATCTGTCAAAGCAGATGTACAACATGTCTACTGTTAATATCGCTTTGGCCTTTAATCCTGTTTTTCCGGTTTGTGTGGGCACTGACAGTTAACTCAAGTTTCAGTCAAACCTAGCCGAATAGGATTTCTTCCTGCCCTACAGTCAGCTAGTCAGAAAATCAGTGATTTTTTCACACTATTCACAAACTCATTAGACCTTTGTTCAGACTGGCTGAGGCACAGCAAGGATGTAGAACATGCTTTTTCATAGTCCGGGATATTTTTCACAGGCTGAAGATTAAGGATTTATGGGCAAAATATTTTCCTTTTTATTTGAAAATGAAATCTCTGTAATTTGCAACTGCAAATTTTTGACATGCATTATAGAATGAAAACATTGAAGTGGCATCTGTTTCACAAATGAATTACCTTAATGCCATTAATTTCATAATACTTAAACTATTGCTAACCACTTAAATGCAAAGTATTGAAAATTTTTACATTGCATTACTGCTATTTTGGTATACGTTTTCTAACAAACATCCATCGGTCTGCAAAGAAAGAAATGTAGTGTGTGACATCATTTCATGATGGCATACTGTGTGAAAGATACTGAACAAAGCAATTAAATAGAAAATTACCAGTGAATTCAGGTCTTAGATAATGAAAATATAGATGGGGATAATACCATTACAATTCTGAGTATTTGTATTTTATGTTAGTGGGGAGTTAACTGGGTACTATAAAACATACAGAAAATGGACAGTCACTTCCCCAAAGATCTTGTAATCTTAAATGATGAAAAGATAACAGGTTAAATCAAAATGGAACTGGGCAAGTGGCAGGAAGGGTAAGGTAAATCTGTTATGAGCTTTAAAATCAAACAAGTTTATTTAGATCTACCCCTCTGAAAATATGATTGCAGCCTGGCTAAATAGAGTTAGTACAATGACAAGTAAATGCATTTTTGACAATTATAATCTGAAAAGATTTGGGCTGGTTAACTCTTCTCACGCACAAGTACCTCTCAGTGCAAATAACCTTACCAGAGCCACGGGATGAAATACCCTACACAGGTCAATAGTGGAGCTGCTGTTGATTACAGTAAAGCCAAAATACTTCACAATCTAACTGCCGGTGTAAATAAATGAATCTCCAGATCCGCTATCAAATCTACAACCTGGCCCCAGGTGTTTTGTCTGAAACACACTTGGTGCAGAATCCTTAGCGAAAATTACATAACCCTTTATTTTGTAATTTTCTTGTGTCAATCTTCTTCCATCTGTTCGCATTCTAGTTTCTTGCAAAAAAACTATCTCCACAGACAATGACTTTTTTTTTTTTTTTCTTGGCCTACCAGAACTCTATGGAGCCTCTCCATGGATCGTTACTTTGTCACACTCATTAGAACTTGAGATGAAACCTATTGAGGTGACTTAACATCATCTCAGAACAGCAGGTGCTTTGGCATTTCACATGTCGTATGGGTCAAGACATAATAGCATTTCTAATTGTCAGCCACAGAATGAGACACAAAAATAGTGAGAGGAGGAGGGAAATCCCTGTAGGGAGAACTCAAGGTTATCACTCCACTTCTGACAGAATTGAAAAACTAACTCACTGACATGAAAGACTGAGCTTCTTCTATAGTAATGTTCTCTAATGGAAAGGCACTGAAAGTTGTTCTGCCTTTTGTCCTGGATTTCTAATCTCTCATGTATTCTTTTCTTTCTTTCTTTGTCACAAGGCGGGTACATTACATTCTATTCTGTGAATTCTAGCTCTAAATCCAAGTGTGTATTATTTCTGGCGTGGTGACTGCAAAAATATATTTGTTTTAACATATGTATGCGGATGCGTGCGTGCATCTAGTACACACATACGGTAATATAAACGACTGATACAAACATGTATTTGTGGTTTATGTAACGGTATCGTAGAAAGAAAACAGAACTTTCCAATACCGTAATAACAGTGGACCATCTGGTCAAAGGACACAATTTCCTGGCCAGCAACAGGGAAACTATTCACCTGCTACTGGACTTTAAAGTTTGTAAGACTAAAAGGATTTCACGGGACTCATGTAAGCTTATTGACTCTAGAAACCCACCAAAGCAGGCCCAAATGTGTACTGTAGTAATTATCCATACTGCAGTATTTGGAGGTGTAACAGGCGGTAATTCATCCTGCTCTTTTGCAAAGCACTGAGACATCTGAAATGGAGTTTAATAACTGTGTATCACAGCTACTGCACTGAAAGCTATAGTTCATGTGGGAAGTGGTGCTAATGGAGTAGTAGAGAGGAAATGTGTCTCACTTGCTACAGAAAGAAGTGCAATATTAGGTTTTTTCACAGTAGCATCTTATTTTGCAAAAACACCAAATCTAAGTGGACTAAGAGTTTTGAAAAGAAACTTGAGCAATAAATACCCAGTTCTGAACATGTAAAATCATTTTATGCATTGCAGTATATTTTATATATATGCAGACTTTAAAATATATTGACATGTATTTTGCATATCTTTAGCCAAATTCTGGGGTTTGTATTGCACTTGGAATTGGGCAAAATCCTTCAAACTTGAGGGAGATATGAATTAAGAATTGAGTAAGGAAGGTGAAGGTCTCAGGGTTTGTTCCATGCAACTAACCTATTTCACTTCTGGAAGGTATTTCTAAGCCTGGCATTTTGGGCTAAATGGCTGTAGAGTACCAGGAACATAATAGGTCCTGCAGTGGTTGTTTTAGTGGTTGATGATTAGTATCAGGGTGGTAGGCAGCTTGTGTGTATTCCTGGAAAAGTCTCCTATTCCTGTCCTTTAGTCACCAGCAGCATATCGGAATGCTGGAGGCAGTAAATTCTCTTTCAGGTATCTGATGTTCTTTGAAAGTTCCTGCAGTGAATCTCTCTGGCAAAGTTAGTTTTTACAGTGAGTACCTCTACAGTAAGTTCTGTTTTCCTTCTCCTAGAAGGAAGATCATCCTACTTAACGATTGTCAGAAAAGTAATGTATCATTTAGATGATCTAGAGAAATTCTGAATTTATTGAGATCAATGGCAAAAATCCTGTTGACTTAAAAGGGAATACATTTTTCATTTATGATTATCATAGAACAGTCTAGGATATGGAAAGAAATTATTGAAAGATTTCAATAATTTCAATCATTTCAAATGATTGAATCTCTTAATGATTGGTTTCTTCTAATATTCTATCTGTATTTTATCCATAAAAGCTATAGATGGGAATATTAAGAACATCTAAAGTATGTTGAACAAAATCCTCATGCTGCAATATCCCTGGATGCTGTGACTTTTAACTTCTGTAGGCAAACCCAAGTTTCATATTTCTTTTCCTGTAACTGGTTAATTGGCTCTCTTCCCCCCTAAGTTTCCTGATACTAACACTTACCAGATACCAAGTTTCTTGAAACATGCTTAAAAATTTTGGAGTTCAGTTTTGTGGCACATCTTTAATCAGTAGCCAGGAGACTTTTATGCATTCGGAAGTAGACTTGATACTAAAGATTAAGTAAAGAGTGTGTTTGTATCTGATTACTTCAGCAAACATGTTAAGAAGGATACTGAACAAAGTTCATCTTTTCAGGCTTCACTGCTGCTGAATAGCTCTATAGTTTTGCTAGACTTGTTATGATACAAGTGGAATTGGTCTTTTTTGATAGTGATGCATTACTCAAATTAATATTTTTTTTTTAACTTCTGGGAGTTGTAAATGGCAGCCCAAGTAGCATTTTCTTAGAAGCAAATGGATTAAATAAACTAGTATAACCTAGCTAATATAAACACTACTCTGATACAAATAATAAGCATCAGGTGAGACTACGTCCCATTGTGATGCGCAATACAGGAATAGGCAATTTCTGCCTGGTGAGAGTTTATAATCTGAGGAAGGCTAGAGAGGAAAGGGAATAGTATGTTCATTTTATAAACTGAGAAATGAGGTGCAGAGAAATGAAAGATAATTTTTTCAAATGTCCCTAGGACCAGGCTGTAAAATTTATGTACTTACTGCCAAAGTTGGACAGTTAGCACTTTTGAAAATTTCACTAGGCAGTTAAATGCTTAACTTCCATTACAGTAAGACCCAAATTTCTAAATCACTTATAAAAAGGACCTAAACCTGGATCTGTAGGCCTAGGCTAAGTTGAGCCTTTCAAATAATTAGGCCAATATTTCACTGAACATCTGGACAATAACGAGTGGAAAAAAACCAAAGTATCAAAAAGAATAAGAAGCCTGTCTTTCATCTAAAGTCACTTGCACACTGCCTTTCATGTGATTAAGCTACACTTTAAAAATTAGGCACAGTCTCCTAATTTATTTAGAATTTTTTGCAAGATTGTGTTAGTGATAGGGGCCAGACAGAAGTGTGTTAGCAAAGTTTTATGTCAGATCTCCTGAATCCCAGACCTTCATCTTAAACACAAAAACTTTATATTATTGAGAATCCAAATGCATTTTACATACGTATTGAAGTTTCAGTATTAGATATTACAGTTGCGCTTCAAAGATAAAGACAGATAGCAGCTAGCATGCAAATGCTGTTTCCAAAGAGAATAAAGCCCTTTTGAAGGCAGTAGAAACTGTCGAAGTTAAATTAAAAATTAAAAATGCATTCTGTGGGCTGCAGAGATACTAGGCTGCCTGACAGCCACAGAGACAGGAAGTTTTAAAAGCCTCTCAAATGCAATAGTAAGTTACCTGTCCTCGCTGTGCTTCCCGCTCTACCCCAGTCAACTTTTATGCTACAGTGGAATATAGTCACTGTGCCTATGAACTGTTCATCTTGGTCATAAGGAAAAAAAACCTTCCTTTTTTAAACATCTCAAATTATCAAGTATTCAGTTTGCTTATGCCTTAACATGTAATATCTTGGTGTAACAATTATAGACTTTCTCAATTTTTTAATGATTCATTATTTATGATAATGTACTACTGCATGCTAGTCATTCAAAAAGAAGACTGATATGGCCTTCAACATGAAAAAACACTGGCTACAGTCACAATCAGTGTTTCAAGAAATTATTGCATGCATTAAATTTAGGTCTCAGAATCTGGAAGTGGGGTAAAGTGGGGTAATTTGTGTTGTTTGGGGGTTGTTTTTTTTTTGAAAGCACTTAAGTACCATAGAAGAATACTAAGGATGTTAAGGACGATGGATAATACCTGCCTTTCTCCGTGTCCGTCTGCCCTTCCTCCACATTTATGCCCCCATTGTGTGGTAACTGACATTTCTAGGTGTCTTTTTTGGGATTTTTTCTTGCTTTACTGACCTCCCCTGTCAAAAAGAAACTGTATACCAATAAAGGACAATACTTTTGTTGTCATGAGCAATTTGCCACCATCTACCTTACAGAACTTTGGAAGTCAGATGTTTATTGCTTGCTGCTGCTTGTATTACTTCTCAGCTTGCCTGAATAAGAGATTATGACAAAAATCTATCTATAATTAAGCAAAACCTTCAAACTGTACATTGCTTGAATTTAAAAAGAAGCAATGCCTTTCTCACTGTCATGCGTTGAGTCAAAATCTGTTTGGGAATAGCTCTGAATTGTAAAGTGGGTTTTAAAATCAGGATCAGGATTTTGAAGTTTATTTTTAAGTAATGTGAGGTTATTTTCATAGGGTACCATCACAATTCATATTATAGAGGATGAAATCAAGCTGTATAATAGCAATAAGACTACTGTTGCCCTACAGTAGGGTGACAGGCCTTAAGGACAGGCAAACCCAGCATTTTACAATTATTTTATTAAGTTTTTTCGTACTGCTTCACATGGCATTCAGGAGAAATGAGCTATAATGTGACTGAATCATCTTACATGTAGAGTAAAAATTTTGGTATGTTATTGCATGTAGGCTTTAACGTTTCTTGGACTTGCGTGGACTGGAAAGACACTGTGTTGACAGACAAGTTGTTCCTAGTATATGTGCATGGTCCTCCTCATTGCAGCATCCAGAATTTTAATCAGCAAAATGATTAAGCAATGATATCTTGTTGATTTAAATGGGAGTTAAATGTCTAACCAGGAATTAGTCAGAGCCTCTGTACTGGAGTGGGTATGTCTTTTTCATTCAGCTAGGAAGTAGTACAGTCCCTTGAGACCTGCTTTCCAGACAAAAGGAGTTCAGACAGAAATCGGAGCTTCTAGTCACTTATTGAACTCTGTCCGTCCTCTGTGTTCTCTCCCCTTGAATAAGCAATATGAGCTGCATCTCTCACTTGGCGTGGCTTAACAGCGTCTGCAGTTGGCTTTGACTAACATGACTTTCAAACAGGACATTGCTGGAGGAGTTAAACAAATAGACTGGACTTCACAAAACAATCAGAATTAACTATCACTGTAATACACACTCCTTGAAACTTGCCAACTCATTCTGTAACAAAGCAGTTCGCATGTTGACTGAAAAAGAGCTAAAAAATCTTTTCAATTACATATTCTTTATTCCTTATTTTTATTCATTATTATTAAAAAAGTTATGTATTTCATAGTAAGAGCAACTCGCCCTATGGTGAAATGTCTTTAATTTCCATAGATAACCTTTCTAAAAATCTAAAATTCTACTCAAAGGTTTTAGAGTCCTAAGAGCAGCCTCTGCTGATGCATAAGGAAATTGTTTCTCTATTTTTTCCAGTAGAGGTAACAGTTTTCATTGCATATGTGTAAGAAGTTTGCAAGAACTGTTCGGTTGATGTTTTCATGGCACTTGGAAAAATGCACAAGCCTTCACGGATTATAAAGTAATTGTGATCAGCGTTAAAAATACTGGATACCATGAACAATATAGCTAAAACCAGAATGGTCTTAGGGTCCAACGAGAGTCTTATGGTACTCTAGAAAAATTTCTGAAGCTCCTTCTCAAGATGTCCCTGTCCCTTTCCCCTCCATCACCAATTTGAATACTGATCTATATCTGGAACTGTATCTCGTTTTTGTGACAACATTATCTTTTAGCTCAAATAGCTAGTTGGCCCAGGCCAACGGTATCCCAGGCTGCGTTAGCAGGAGCGTAGCCAGTCGGTCGAGGGGAAGCGATGATCCCCTTTGCTTGGCACTGGTTGGATCACGTCCAGGTACGGGGTATTCCAGCTTTGACACCCCCACCCCCCCAGTACAGGACAGACATGGACCGGCTGGAGCGAATTCGGCAGAGGAGATCATCGGGACGGAGCCAGGCTCTTCCCTGGGGCGTGCGGTTGGGAGGACAAGGGACAGCGGGTGTCCAAGTTGAAGCGGGAGAGGTTCACACCGGCCGTAGGGTGAAGCTTCTTCCCCGTGGGGACGCTGGACCGGAGGCACGGGCTGCCGCGGGAGGCCGTGCCGCTCGCATCCTTGCCGGTTTCCAGGACCCGAGCGGACAAAGCCCTCAGCCACCCGCTCCGACGCCGCTTCCGAGCCGCAGGCTGCACTGGAGACCTGCCGGGCTGCCCCTCCGGCCCGGATCACCGCCCCCCCCCCCCCCCCCCGCCGCTCCCGCCGGACCGGCAGGTTCCCCCCGCGCCGCCTCGGCCCCCGGGACCGCGCGGCGTCAGCGCCGGCTGCGGCCAACCAGCGCGCGCGGCGCGAGCCCGGCGCCCCCCCCCCCGCCCCCCCCCCCCCCTCTGCCACGCGCCCGCCCTGCCTATATAAGCCGCGGGCCGGCGGCGAAGGCGGGAGCGGTGTGAGGAGTGTGACGGGACGGGGTGACGGCGGGACCGGCCTCCCGTCAGCCGCGGCGGCCGGCTCGGCCCCCGCCCCGCGGTGTCCCCTCCGAGCCGTCTCCCCGCTCGCCAGCCGGGATGTTGGCTGTGGTCGCCGGGCTCCTGCTCGCCCTAGCCGCGGGCGGCCGGGGGTCGGCGGCGGGGGACCAGGAGAGCCCGCCGGGGAGCCGCTTCGTGTGCACCTCGCTGCCGCTGGACGCCGCCGGCGCGGGCTGCCCGGTGCCCATGCAGGGCGGCGCGCTGCCCCCCGAGGAGGAGCTGAAAGCCACGGTGCTGCAGCTGCGGGAGACCGTCCTGCAGCAGAAGGAGACCATCGGGAGCCAGCGGGAGGCCATCCGGGAGCTCACCGGTAAGCTGAGCCGCTGCGAGAGCGCCGACGGCAAGTCCGCCGCGGGAACGTGGAAGAAGGAGCTGGGCAAGGGCAAGGACACTATGGGCGACCTGCCGCGGGACCCGGCGCAGGTCATCGACCAGCTGAGCCGCACCATGCAGACTCTGAAGGACCGGCTGGAGAGCCTGGAGGTAGGGCCGGGGCGCGGGGTGGGCCAGCCTCCCCGCCCACCCGCTTAGAAACTTGGAACGACTTAACGTGTAACAGTGGCTTTGGACCGCTGGGTGAACGCAACTAGTGCGCTTAATCTTTACGGAGGTAAATCCAAACTGGCCAAGCCCTGGGAGCGAGTTGCTTGGTTGGCTTGTCTGGTTTTCTTGATAATTTATCTGCTCGCTTTAATGGTAAAAAACCTGAAGGGCTCCTCTGTGAATGTGTTCTCCCGCTGCGTGGGGGGAGATTATGGTTTTCCTGCTTGTCACCAGCTTAGTTTCTGTATTAATATGTCTAAATCTCTCTTTCTGGGAATGTGACTTTGTGGGGTTTGAGGTATAAAGCTGACGTCTTGGGCAGTAAGACCTTGGCATATGGTGCTGAACAGACCAGTGGTAACGAGGAGATTGTGTTGGGCAGATTGCGAAGATAAGATCATGTATTTAGAGCTGATACAGAATAAAAAGAACGCGATTCTGTACGCCTGTGAATAGAAAGGGGATTTGGTCTAAGCCCACCGATAAGTGATTTCCATGAGGCTTTGGACAGTGCCTGTGGTTGAGTGGCACTCATGGAAATATTTTATAGAGAGTATTCCCACAGGAATCGTGCTGGATGTTGTTTTGCTTTCCACAGCCTGAGAGCTACATGTGTGTCCTCCTGCTGTCCTCCAAACAGTCAGTGGTGATGTGAGGATGGCGAGTAGCTTCCTAATATTCTGAGAGGTCTAAACACTCTGGGCTGTTTTTCAATTACAGTTTTGAATGATCTGGTAGCATAACATCCTTTTATTACTGTTGCTGTCTTTCTGAGGCATTTTTTTTTTAGGGTTGTAGAACAGAAACTCCACTAGAATGGAGTAGGGGGGAAATGGTAGGTGGAACTGTTGGTTTTGTAGTATCCCTAAAGATACCAGTGTTATCTGAAAGAGTGTGGGGCTTTCTTTTTTTTTTTTTTTTTTTTTTTTTTTTTTTTTTTTTTCCAATTTAAATAAAAATACTTTCACTGGCTAATACTTACAGTTGATCTAAAGAGGATCTGACTTCCTTACTCTGCAAATCAAAACTGAGGAAACTTTCATTTGGTAAATTTGCTTTCAAAGTAGCTTAATTTTTTATTTAAAAAGAAATAGTTTTTCTGCGTACTTACGTTGGCAATGTCACTTGCAGTAAGTAAAGCAAAAATTGACTAATATGCCACGTGTACCCATACTAATGGAAGTGCATCAGACCTGGCTCCCTACATTGATTTTATTGAACTTAAATGTATGAAGACTCCTTCATATGAAACGCTGGAAGCCTCTAACAGAAGTGCCCTTTTGTTTCAGGACCTGTTTAGCTACAGTGCTGATAAAAGCACTAAACATGACAAGTGCTAAAAAGCAATGCTTCCTTTGTACTTGCTGGAGAACTCCGTGATCTTGCTTTCTCCCTTTTGAATCAGGAGCATATCTGCATTTCACAGTTTCTGTTTTAGAAATGACAATTTTCTTTTTCTTCTCATTTCCCCTAAAGCACCAACTCCGAGCCAATGTGTCATATGCAGCACTGCCTAATGACCTCCGAGAGATGCTTCAGCGGAGGCTTGGAGACCTGGAACGCCAACTCCTGAGCAAAGTGGCTGAGCTTGAGGATGAAAAGTCTTTGCTTCATAATGAGACGTCAGCCCATCGGCAGAAGACAGAGACAGCCTTGAACGCATTGCTAGAAAGAGTGTCTGAACTAGAAAAAGGTAATCTGCACAGAATCTAAACGCTTCCCCATGCTGATTAATTTTGTTTACTCCCTCCTTCTAGTGCAGTAGTCTAAATGTGGGCCTTGAGGGAAAGAGTTAAGGCACTGGACTAAGTAGTAGGTGACAGTGCAAATACTTGGATTCCCTTTTTCCTTTTGTCACAGGCTTCCTTCTTGACAGGTCTCTGTATGGCTTTGGATTTCTGTCTCTTAATTTGGCATATGTGGGTGGTTAAGATGAAACTCTGAGTGTTTGTGGGATGAAAAGATCTATAAGGAGGTAAGTGGAAATAGGAAGAAGTATGATACTGGTGTCAGGTAAATAGCTAGATAATGTCTAAGCTGCCTGCCTTTATTTGGACTGAAAATCATAGGGGCTAAATGTAATTAGCACAACTGCCTTTGATGTAATGAATGGCATTTTATACCAGAACCATTTCCTGCTGCTTTGGAAGTATTGCTGGTGGTCTTTCCTTTTGTTGCTGGTTATGACTTCGGGTAACTGCAGATACTTGAATTGTGTCCTAACCCAAGCATATAGCCTTCAGAGTTTACAGTAGATTACACATGGTGCCACTGGGGGACACTCTCTTAATCCTAGTCATTTATTCAGATACTTAGATTAATTATTACTGAGATCTCTATGCTTGAGTAGAGTCTGTTTATTTGAATTACAAATGCCCATGGAAGTGAGCCAAAGAACAGAGCTATCTTTCTGTATTCACTATATACACCTACAGAGTGGACTGTGTAGGACTAGAGTACCAGTAAATATCACTGCCCAATCCTTAAATGATTTTCCAAGGTGAATAGGCTCTCTGCTTAAAAGCAGCTTAATGGACATGCTTTCGAAATGGTGCAAACATACATATCTCATGAATTTTAAAATGCAACCTAATGGATCCATTTGTGTAATATTCTATCTATTTTTTTAATTTAAAAAGTGTGAAGGAGGGGAAAAGGGAAGGAGGCAGAAGAGGTCCTCTATTGGGTCTGTCATTTAGTGTTTTCTGAGAGCAAGATAAAGCCTAAACTGCAACTAAAGTTCTGGAGAATTAGTGGCCTGTTAATGTCTTATGTGGCAAGTATTGCTAGTCCTTGTCTCTGAAAGATGTGACTCATATCAGCAAGTCATCAGAAGGAGAAAGGGAATGGTAGGAGAACAAGAATGTGTAATTTAGTTAGGTTAAAAACAGCCTGTTCCCACCTTTATTTTTTTTGTGTGGGGAGAGAGGGCTGTCTTAAGTCTCCAGGGAAATGAAGAATTTGGGCCAGGAACCAAGACACAGGCTTTCTTTTAGTTGTGTAATTTGCTGTCTATTACAGTGGAGTTTAGCTGTTCTGTGCCTTTGTCTCCTCTGTCAAATCAAAGTGAGGGTAATAATCTAAGAATTTAATGATTTTGTAGATTAAATGCAGACAATATTTGAAGTGAACTGACCTCTTTTGAAAATAGTATTTGTATTGTGCTTTTATTTTAAATGCCATATTGTTTAGCATCTCTTCCTAACAACTAACTAGAGTGTCATAAGCTCCCCATTGTCCTGAGGCTAAATAAATGGAGGAAAAACCCTAACTTTATAAGGTAACACTATGAACTTTGGATTTTTTTAATCTGTAGTTGTGACAGCTGTCTTTAGTTACCGGTGGGGCAGAAGAGTTTGAAGTTTGTACAACTGTTGTGATTCCCAAAGTCTTCTGGTAATTCCTTCAACGGTTGTCTCCATTGACAGCAGTAGATGATGCATTAAAAAGCAGGACCGGGTGGAGGAATAATCCTGCAACATTTAAGTGCGTGGGCTTAAATGTGATTCCTAGCTTTGCTGGAGACATGAACAGGTCACTTGCTATGTCTAAATATATTTTCTCCATCTGAAAAGGGAATAACAATATTTCTTGCCCATCTTGTCCCAAAATAATTCAGATTCTTTAGGAAAAGGATTGTGTTATCCTGTGCATGTGCCCATTGCCCAGAACAGGAGGATCTTGTTATCATTTGGAGTTGTGGATGTTTTCAAGTCATGAGAACAAACTGAAAAATATAAAAAAGATGAATATTGTTTGTTCTTTTCCAAACCATTATTGCTTCCTTAAGCTCTTTCACAGAGTGACTAATGCTCTTAATGGAGTATATTTGGGTTTTTTTATATGTGAGATTGGTTGTACCAGCCTAGTGGAGGTTGCTCAACATTAGCCCTAAGACTGTAGGGTTTTTTTGCTTAGAATTTAGAATATTTCATTTTTTGGTCTGGAAGTTCCTCGAGACAGATGCAAGCATCAGACAAGCTTTTTCTTCTTCCACCCCCTCGTTCCGTGAAAAATGCAGTCAAAACACTTCAGTTGCTTCTGAGAATGGGAACTGAGAGAATGCCAATGGTTTAAAAATTCCATATGAGAATTGTGGCAACCTTTTGTGATAACAGCTCTTCATTTGGATTGAAGTGTGAAGTTTGGCAAGGGGATTGAATTTGTTTCAGGAATGTGAGTAAAGGAAATGAGTGGGACTCAGAAGAACAGGTTGCCAAAAGGTTGAGGGTGACACTCTACTACAGAACTGTGGGGTTTTATTCTGTGGCACAATGTGGGATTTCTCTCTTCTTAATATTTAATTCTAGAAAATTACTTGTAAGCAACTAAATCAGAAATATACACCAACTATATAATACACAGTATTGCAACTTTAGAATGTTTTGGTCTTAAGAGTTCTCAGTTTCACAAAAAACTGGAATATCTCGCTGGTTTTTATCACATCTTTTAGAAAAAACTATTTTCTGCTTTTGTATTAAAACAAATGTCTAATGTCTTCATAGTTCATAACTTTATATTGCATTTTTCTTTGGGTCACTTTGAACTTCAGCTTTATGTTTTTGTTCAGATCACCTCCTGATTCATCTATGGGACAGAAATCTGTTCTACTGAATTTAACTCTGCTTTCTGGAATATATCAGCTTTTTCCTATTTCAGATTGGCCATCCAAAATGAGAGCATCAACCTGTTTCTCAGCCTGCTATCTGTAAAATGGGGATGCTGCTGCTAGCTCCCTGTGTAGCAGTAGTAGGAAAAGAAATACTGTTTTTGAAGCGCTATGATGCTTTAATAATGAGCATACCAGAGAATCCATGTTCAGTAACAGTAAATATCTTTTAAAACAGTTTGAATTGTTTGAAATAGGCAGGCCTCCAGCCATGAACTAAACAATGAAGGAAGAAAATATTTAACAGCCTCTCATTAGTTGTCTGCCATCTATTTTTTTGCTCTAAATGAGCAGGAAAAATAAACTAAGTAATTAGCATGATGTGTATAAAACCTATTTTTCTGTGCTGCAAAATCAACATTCAGTAATACTACTTCAATTTTTTTTGTGTGTTTACCTCTCTAAAGTGATTAAAATTCCAAAGATTGTCAATATCAATTATTTTGTTTCTTAACCTGAATTATAAATACATTGTTTTGTTTAGTGTTAAAGGTTTTTCTTCCCCAATGTAATTCTAGGTAACAGTGCATTTAAGTCACCTGATGAATTCAAAGTCTCCCTTCCTCTTCGCACAAACTACTTATATGGGAAGATCAAGAAGACTCTGCCAGAGCTGTATGCTTTTACTGTATGCTTGTGGTTGAGATCAAGTGCTTCTCCTGGAATTGGCACTCCATTCTCATATGCTGTTCCTGGGCAGGCTAATGAAATTGTCCTCATAGAATGGGGGAATAATCCAATTGAACTGCTAATTAACGATAAGGTGAGAATTGACTAACTCTTCTTTATTGTCTACATAATCAGAATAAGGCCTGAACCCTTGGTACCTCTCTAGTAACTCTTTCATTCTCTCTTGAGAGAAGCCAGCTCTGGGCCTTTGAGATGGTAGCATCTACTTGTCTGTTGTTGTCCATCTGTTTGTTGCAAGTTCATAAAAATACTCGAAACAAAGTGTTGAGACAAAGCAGCATGACATCTAGATCTGTACACACTTATGCATGTCCTCTGAATTTACAAGCAGATCTTGGCTTCTTGGGTTTTTTATGGAACAGAAGCAGTATTTGAAGCCACACTACTGCAAAACCTGTGAGATCTAAGCCAGTTGCAGTGTTTCTGTCTTTCTAATCCTAGAAGTTCAGATATGTTAAAATGAATTTTGCAGAAGACAGGGAGCAAAAGGCATGTAATTGTGGATGATTTTGTTATGCTTAGTGACAGAACATCAGTTTAAATATAACTTTTTCAGACTTTAGATACAAAAAGAAACACTTGTCTCACACTACTGCATACCACTGATGGTTTCTGGCAAGCTTCAGAATGAGGCTTGAGGAAAGCAAGACCCATTGAAACTTGGCATTAAAACAGATTATAAATACTTCCTTTCTCTCCACCTTCAGTTAGGTTTCCTAGTAACTCCCTGCTCTCTGAGGGATCAGGTGTTTACGGATCTACAACACAACACAGGTGGTTCAGTCATGTGGCTAGTTAAGGACTTTTAACAGTCCTAGCATCCTCCCAAATCAGTAAAAGTGAAAAGCTGATTATTTTTAATTGCCTGTGGAAGAGAAGGCAACTTGAGTCTGCTTATCTTTAGCAGTAACTTTTTATCTTTGATATTATGTCAGTACTATTCATGTTCTGTGAGGCTTTTCTTTCTCCTACATCACAGTTACTCCATAGCCCACTGCACTTGTCTTATGTTGACTTGCAAGTTTTCAGATCAAATTCCTAAAGGATCATAATTCCTTCTTATCTGGAGCCCTGCGTAACAGTTTCCACAAGTTTTACTGGAAGCTGGCAGATCCGTTTGTCAGAGTTGTTAACTGCAAATGGTGCAGGCAAACCTGAGATTTTAAAAGAAACTCAACATGAGCACTGGATGGAAAGTTAGGACTAAGCACTGAGATTTAAGCAACAAATGCCACAGTTTAATATGCAGGATCAGTGGATTGATAGCAGCTTAGACTCTGGTACTTGTTTCACTTGATTCTAGGTGAAACAAAGGCTCACATCTAGAATAAAAAGCATGGCTGTATTCCTGAATACAGGAGAGCTGGGACAAAGTAGAAAGATGTGGACTAACTTCTGCCTCTGAAATGTTTGTTTCTGAGGACAGAGTAAATACTGTCTCTTTTTAAATGTTGTGCTTGAACTGGTAGACTTTGTTTGCAACATGCATTGTTCTTTGGTTTTTGTAGGTTGCCCAGCTCCCTCTCTTCATTAGTGATGGAAAATGGCATCATATCTGTATAACGTGGACAACCAGAGATGGAATGTGGGAGGCTTTTCAGGATGGAGAGAAGCTTGGCACTGGGGAGAATCTTGCTCCTTGGCACCCAATTAAACCTGGAGGTGTCCTGATCCTGGGTCAGGAACAGGTGAGTGAATGACAGCATGTTCCAGGGTTTAAAAAAAAGTTAAATTAAAACTCCCCAAACGAACAGAAGCTGTGAGAAAATTTCCTCATTAAACACTTGGTCCTGTTGTATAGACAGTATCAGAAAGATTAAAACAAAGCAACAAACACTTAATGCAATCATA
This sequence comes from Aquila chrysaetos chrysaetos, assembly GCF_900496995.4. Taxonomy (NCBI): domain Eukaryota; kingdom Metazoa; phylum Chordata; class Aves; order Accipitriformes; family Accipitridae; genus Aquila; species Aquila chrysaetos. The sequence continues at coordinate 8,258,532 of NC_044028.1, read as the reverse complement.
CATTGGTATATTTCCTTTCATTTACTAAATATTCAGAATATTCATGTTGCAGCTATTCCTATTCCCACTCTTAATGCTACAGTGTGCAACTTCATCAGTGATCTGAATAATGCCTTAAATTAGATCCTTTGAGCTAGATTGCTGGTAACTAGCAATGTGGCCACTGAAGTTACAGAAAAGGACAGAATCGGCTAGCGCTGTTTTATGAGCAGTCAAAAAGGAGCTTGCTGAAAGTCGACCAAGTATAATTGCTTTGATTTGTTTAATTTTTTTTTTTTTTAATTGAAGCCAAATTGACTGTCCCCCTTAGCAGTTTACTGGTTTTCCCCCTTCCTTTCCTCTTTATCCCCAGAATAGTAAGAATGTTAGTCCTCAAGCCCTGGAACAGACCAAGGAAAGTGTGTGTATGGGGGTGAGGGGACCAACAACTGTGGGCACTGGAGTGCTTGTGTGTATATCAGGATATTCTATAATTTGGCCTGCTACGGAGAACTCTGTCCAGACTGAATTCTGCAGCTTTTCAGTATGTAACACATTTTTAGAGTAGCAGAGTCTGTCACTCATTCAGAATTTGATGTCTACTTTAAAGATGAGTCTGAAGTCAAAGGGACAACTCTAAATCAGACATTTGGTTTCTCATTAAAGACGTAGGTAAATAACTTTCCTAATGCAAATGCTAATAAAGTTTGATTATTAGTACTGCCAACAGAAACCATTCATGAGGTTAAGGATAAGTCCTTTTTGAATACTGAAAAAAAACCCCAAAAGGATTTTGAATCTTGCATTTCTGATTAATATCTCATTAAGCTATTGCCTATGAATTGTGTGGCTCTTATCTTCACATTTTTTTCTACCTGTTCTTTGTATGATTATACATATACTAAAAAAAATACTGTAATGAGTAGCAGGAAATAGCCTTTCTCTGGGACTCCCAGGCTCACAACGGGGCAATGAAAGATTAGTTTTGTCCTGATACTGATTTTAGTAGATACTTATCCATGACATAAGTGACAGAATGGTAAATTCAGAATCCTAATACACTCTGCATAGCAGATGCTCCAGCTCACTATTAAGTGGCTGGCAGCTTTTCTGTAACTCTCTCATGTCATTTGCCTGTACTATGCTTGGTTCTATCCTATGCTATCAGTTTCGTGTTAGTGTGATCACACAAAATGTGTGATTTCTGTCCTTGTGTAGTGGCTGGAGCAAGCAAACACTTCTAGTCTTATGCACCAGTTTGAATTAGTCATTTGGTACAACCAGAAGAAGCCTGTCTATTTAGATCCAAAGATCGCATCTTACAGGCCCTGCAGACAATTGTCAAGGGCTGCAGTTACAGTTTAATCTATAGCCATAAAGCTTTTGGAGTAATCTTACACATCTATGCAGTTCTTGCTGAAGTTGTCCTGTGCCAAGCTTGCAAAATGGCTCCTAAATTAGCCTCAATATTTAAAGCTGCCTTCCTGCTCTACTGCTTGGGGGCAGGGTTAGTTATGTATAGCCTTTGTGTGATGGTATACAGTCACTACTGTTTGCTTTGAATTGTTTTGGTGCATTTCAGATTGGAGCTTTTAACTGTTCCATAGAATATCTTGTTCAAAGTAGCCCTTCTAGAAACTTGAAGTTGTTCATCTCTGTGACCTAGCTCTGCACCTCCTAGCAGTGTGGCTGGGGGGGAGGGTCTTCAAGTTTGAAGAAGAAAATGCTGAAATAACCTTCTCATCTAATCCTAACTCTTGTGTGCCTAAAGGACACAGTAGGAGGAAGATTTGATGCAACTCAAGCCTTCGTTGGGGAGATGAGCCAGTTCAATATATGGGACAGGGTCTTAAAAGCTGAAGACATCATGAATATTGCTAACTGCTCTACCAACATGCCTGGCAACATCATACCCTGGGTTGACAACAACGTTGATGTGTTTGGAGGTGCTACTAAATGGCCTGTGGAGACATGTGAAGAGCGTCTGCTAGATTTATAGCTGCAATTGTTTCCCATTCAAGTGCCCCCTTTAGTAGGACAATGTTCTGTGGAATCTAAAGCACTTATTTTTCTCTCTGCCCTTCTCCAATCTTAACTCCTCAAAAGAATAAAAAAAATTGAGTAAACTGCCTCAGTGCAAAGATAGCTGCTAGTTTGGGGCATTGAGCCTGACAATGAAAGAAGCACTTCTTGGCTAGAGCAGCCCTTGCTTTCTTATGGCCTGATCCAAAAATTTGCTTTGGCCTGCAGCAGCGTTTTGGTTAGGCCCGAGTTTAGTTCATCAGTCCTGGCAGGGAAGGGGAACAGCCATGCGCATGTTAACTACAGTCCTCCTTTTAACAATGTGCAGTGCTGACAAAGCGCTAAGACTAACAGGCTAAATGTGAATCCTTCCTTCCAGTCTATCGTCTCCCCTTTGAACTGAAGCCATTCTTTTTTAGCCCTTTTTAAAGAAATCACTTAATCCTTACACTACAGTGGTTATGGTGCAACTATGGGTAGAGCAGAACAGCCACTGTCTGAGTGCAAGGGTCTTGCTTTTTAATTTGCAGATTAGAAATCCTTATTTTACGATAAGGAGGCAATGTATTTGAGACATGCTATTCTAGTTCAATTTGAAGAAACGGACTGTGTAATCAGCATAGCTCTGTTGAAATAGAGATGCTTCAGGTAAGGTTCTGTCCCAAAGCCTGTCTTGCTAGCCAGGATCCCAGCCTAGATGGATGGATGAAAGATTGTATTTGTATTTTCTGTAGGCTGAATGTACTGAATTCATAGTGACCTGGCTTGTAAACTTTTCTCTATTGTTTCTCTTGCTTTAGTCAATGTCTTTATTTTTTTAAATATACAAGCTGTGATTAAGTGAATTTCTGTTTTGTTTTGCTTTGAAAGGCCTTTTTATGAGCAAGTGCCAAAGTTCAGTTTCTGCTTGCTGAGAATCGCTCTATATTTTTCCAGCATAAGTCTTCTGCACTGTTTTCTATGTTATTTTAATGGTCCTATGTAATATGAAAATGTGCTGTTTTTTCAATTCTTGTTGACTGTCTCTTCTGTAAGCACTGGGCTGACTAATATATTTTTTTATCATTTTCTCTCAATATTTTGCAAACAATGTTGCTGTTTCCTTGGCATTGATGTGACTACTTGGTTTGTGGCTCGCAGATAGCAAATGCACTGTACCGGGAAAGAGTTAATTCTTTTGTTATTTAAAAGAAAAAGGATTTAAAGGGGGGGAGGGGAAATTTATAAAGCTAAATATCATATTTTATTTTTCATATGTTTGAATTGTAAGAATAATATGGTGACAGTCCCATTTGTAGGATAAAGTTACATATTTCCATTAATATGTAGTATGCTGTTCTTAAAAGAAAATTCTTATAATGAACTTTTAATTAAAATGCACTGTAAAATGAGTCTTTTAATTCCTTTATAGTCACACAAGACACTAAATGTTCTCCTTCATAGCTGCTATGAGTTCAGCTACTGTCTCTCTAGACTGATAGGAGTACAGTCCTGTAAGAGTTCTCTTTATTCCCTAAGTGTCTTAAATCACAGTCTTCAACCACAAGTGGCTTAGGGGGATGTGTATGTGCATGAAACCACCACTGGGGAGAGCGTCTCCACATTTGGATGCGGTGGAGTGTCTGAAGCTTAGGCTCAGACCTGCCTCCTGCCACTCATAGGTGCTAGTCTATGGCATGGCCTGGGATACAGCAGTTTCATTGGAGTGGGATGGAACCCAGAATATATATTCATATTTATTTTTACAGTTGTGAGAAGCTGAAAGTGTGACCCCTTCTGGGTGAAAGTACTGGTTGTAGACAAACCACTGTGAAAAGAACTGTTCAACGATGAGATGACTTGTTGAAATGCGACAGCAGAGGCACTACACTGGTGCAAGTTGTAAAGTGCAGTGTCCATGGGGTCTGGCAGTAAACCAAATGCTCTGCTTGGTAAACTAACAAGTTGATAGTGTTCTCTGTAAGAGAACAACCAGCTGGGGCAGAAATGTTTATCCAGCTCTGACATCCTTCTCTGGCCATGGAGTGTTTGAGGTTTCTATGAAACATTACACAACTCGATTTCAAATGTTCTCATTCTGATTGGCCTTAAAACAGCCACCACCACCCCTGCCCCCTGACTTAACAACAGTACTTCCCCTGCCCTAAGAAAAAAAACAAAAAACCCCTCAATATCCAAAGAATCTGTGTCCTAAGATCAGGGAGAGTGCAAAATTCTCATCTCACGTGGGCTGAAGACCAGCAGAGGCATCAGCCCCTCCAGTCAATCCACCTTTCTTTATCAGGTTTTTTTCAAAATGAACTGAAGGAACTGAAGTCTAGTGTTCTTTGTGCTGAGGTTTGCCCTTTCAGGAAATAGCTTTTGCATATTTCACTCTTCTTAAAAGGTGCAATGGTGAAATTGTCTCAGGCACTTTCCTATATGGCTAGGAGCCTGTGTGTGGATGTGGTCTATCATTTTAAACACTAATTCAGTGTTTGGATTAATTTGTTGGTTTAGGGAAGTAGATGGTCTTTACACTTCAATTGGCCACGTTGGTCTTTATTTAGAGTTATTTAAGCACACTCCCAATCTTAGGTCTGTCTTTAGCACTGGCTTTAATAATAAACACCTGAGTAGGAAGCCCCATCTTCATGGGGAGGTGTTTGTGAGTGGGGGGTGTAATTTTTTTGTGCATAGTGAGAACACCTTGTTTGGGGGCTGTTGTTAGGCTGGTGCTGCTGAGTGGCTGGCTGCTTGCTTTCTTGGGTTCTGCTCAGGCTGTGTGAAGGAGGAATGTAGCAGAACTTCTATTCAGTGTGGAAATTGATGCTCAAAGTTGTTTTTCTGCTAAGGTATGTTAGGGTGTACAGGTGAGAGGGTGTTTGGGGACATTCATCCTGTTGCAACCTGACCTAGAGCTGGGATGGATCTTTTCTTCTAAAGACTTAGTCCTCTGGGTTTGGGTTGGCTTGTTTTTTACTGATTACGTAGCCAAGATGATAGGGTTTGGGGGGGGGGGGGGGGGTTGGGTTTATTTTTTTTAGACACCAACTCTTTAGTAAAAGCCAAAGCTAAGGAGTATATATTCCATTGAAAAGGGTTTTATTATTATTTCTTTACTATATACATATTTTTTTGTGTGCAATAGTACCTTTTTCATCAAAAATAAAAGATGCGTATTGATTTTTATACCTTTATCTTGTGATGAAAAGCTACAGCTGTTATTCTGCTGCTCCACATTCTGGGAGTCACATGGTTTATGTGCATATATAAGCAGATGGCAAAACAGGAGTAAATATTACCATATTCCAGCATCTATACTGTTTATGGAGCGTGGAAGTGACAAGACAACCTTCAGTTCCCAAACTGCTGTGAATACACAGAAGTAATAACTTACGGAAAGCTGACTGACAGCTACAGCACTTGGAACGTGCAGTAATGCAGATTTCTAGAAAATCTGTTTCTGTTTAAAAACAGATAGAGCTAGGACTCCTAAAAGTGGTATCAGTGATCCTAACAAGTCAATGTCTTGCGAGCTGTGACCTGGCTAGGTCTCCAGATGACTTCTTGGGTGTGAATGCTGTTCAGTCAGTTTTTGTATTGCACTGTTCTGTTTGTATATACTTGATGCATTTAATGGCTGTTGAGCAACAAAGGCTCTAGCGTTTGGTGTGTTTAAATCCAGGTTATATTTCTTCAAAGACAAGTCTTTTTGACTAACTGGCTGGCCGTTAGAAAATGTAGATCATATCATACGTTTGGTATTTGCTTGAAGGCTTTAGCTACACACTTGCTGTCTAACTAGAACTGAATGTTGCTGAGGGGAGGAGGACAACCTCTGTGCCTCTGGGATCCCGTTGTGAATGGGAGACTGCCTCCCTCCTGCAGATGACTTTCTGCTGGGTGATGCTTGCTCATTAAACTGTTAGTTTAGGTCTCAGAAATGCAAGGAAGACCACAGAAATTCTTGCCAGTAAAGTTCTACCCTCATTTTTTACACACACTTCCCCAGTGTTCAAATACCTGAGACTGCCAGGGAGAAGCTGATTCTGTTTTGCTCCAGAGAGCTGGTTTCTCTCAGGCCTTTCCTAAAGGTGAAATGCAGGCCAGTAGCAAAGCTAATGCTTTGTATTAGGTGTTTAAAGCTGGCACTTTCTCAATCAAGATATTTTGTTCTAAAAAACTTTTTATGTAACTACAGAGTAGACTTATTTTTTGTTTGCTAATGTATAAGGATTATTCATCCAGCTGACTTCAGTTACCCAGGTTGGGAGGGAAGATCAGCCACCTTCTATTGCATCATCCTTGGGGGGGACCTGATTCTTGCTAGGTGTGCAGATACAGGAGAAAATGGCCTGGCTGAGGCTTTTATTACAGATGATCCCTTGATGCCACTGTAGGAATCTGAGGCTAGGCACAGCAAGGACCCTGCTGAAACAGAGATCTGCTGATGGAGAGAGTCAGGTACCATCAAACTCACTGCAGAAATGAAAGGTTTGTATTGGTAGCCATTGAATCTGGGGGTTTTGGAGGTGTTGCGGGATTTTTCCAGAGATATTTTACCAAAATGTCTTTTTTTTTTTTTTTTTTCCCTCCCACAAAATAAAAGCTGGACCTTGATAATGTTCATGGTTTAGCTGTGAGGCTTAAATAATACATGAGTTTTACAGAGCTAAAAATCTTCTGGAAAGAATTGAATTAATTGCACCCCTGGCTATAGCTGTTTCTAAAAGGCTGCACTTGGAAAAGTATAAATTTGCACAAGGAGTTCAAAGGTCCGTTTCTTTCTCCACAGGAGAGATGGGCTGATGTTTTGGCAAAGCTTCAAATACAGAAGCTCCCTGATGGCTTGATGCCACTGAGAGAAATTGTTTTATTTATTAAAGATGCTTTGGTGTTTCACCTGAGGTGGCTCCCAGCACATGTTTCTCCAAGCAGTTTAGCTCCTAGCGGTGCTGTTCCCAGGTGCTCCTGCCATGTAAAAGATTCCGAGCAGTCTTCTTTGCGGTATCAACTTTTTCCCTCGCTGCCGGTCAGCTTGTACTGAATCACAGGGAGCAGAGCTTACCTTGCAAAGGGTAGTCTTGAGCATCTGTGGCATGGTGTGTGCTTTTCTTCTGTACTAAAAGATGTTTGCAAGAGGTTTGCCCTGGTTTTTAGATTACTAAGCTGTTCCCACCAGAGGTTCTGAAGTGCTTATTAAGAATAAGTATTCAGAAAGGTAACTGAATGACTATTTCTTAGGAGGATTTAGGTGGTAAGGTACTAGATGCTCTTTTACTTTGTATCTTTCAAAACACTTAAACCAGCTTATGAGTAGCTTAAAATCCTTATGCTACTGCAACAGAGTTGGTCACCTAGGCTTATGTCCACAACAGAAGATTGCTTTCCTGACCTCACCAAACAAAAGGAAACCTATTTAAAGGGCAACCTCATGTGTTAAAAAGAGTATGCTAAAACCTTCTGGGTAACAACACTAGCTAAGCAGGTGATTTGTAACTTTCCTGTTCTTCTATCATACTTGATTTGCGGGGGAACCCTGCCATGCCATCGTGCTGTGGTCCTAAACATGGCTATTTTTTCTGCAACAGGAAGCAATTGTTTTTCCTCCCATTTCAGAGGGCACAGAGCAGGCAGTTGCTTCCTCTCTGGTGCAGAGCTGGGAAGAGATGGTCCTGTGCAGCCTTCGTCTATCTCCGCAACTGCAAAAGGGTCTGGGAGAAATGATCTGCACTGTCTCTTAATTTCGTGTGAGATTTCCCTGTGGGAGATATTTGTGTCTGACAAAACAGGACAGACCTAGATTTACTTTCCAGGGATGGTGTAGCTCACAGGAATGTGCTGTGTTTTAGGCTAGGGTTTCTCTTTTTAACTTTTCTGCTTTCCTTATGGCAAATTATAAATGGTTGATAAACACCTATAATAAAATACAGATATGCATGGGCAAATCATCCTTTTTTCCATTAACGAAAGCTGTTACTTACTGTGTAGAGAGTACATATCCTCCTAAGAGATCAAATTATTTATAGCAGTGCATTAATTAGATTTTTCAAGGCTTCTAAGGTCTTGGAGATACTTCCAGCTCTAGGTATAATTGCAGTAGGTAAATACCTCTCTGCATCAGGTATAATTTAACGTCACTCGAAAACAACTGTCAGTATGTGCTTTGGACTTCTGGCCTGTTGGGGGCTCTTGTCAAGTGCAAAATTAGCACCTACAAGGCTTTTGCAAGGGAGAGGTCAGAACTTGCTAGTTGGGTAACTATGGTGGCCGCAGATATCCAGACAATTAAGGGGGCTTCCAAAGCTGGTTTGGTCACCAGTTTTACTTGTATACATCTGTGCTGTCATCTTAATTCTGAGGCTGTACTAGCACTCTCACTCACCCATCATGACTCTCATTTTGGTCTCGGTAAACAGCAGATCTAGCTCCGCTCTCATGTTCGTCAGCAGCTCCAGTGCTTTTTCTAGTGGCTGTTCTGCTTTTTACTGAGATCCACGCTTTGTGCGTTCCACTTCTTGAAATTTGTGTGTCTGTTCACAAGTATTTGGCATTGTTCAAATGTGCTGCTATGGTTACTCAGGCACCACTGACTGCACAGGTCAGCTTGGAAGAGCTTTAAACAAAGTATTTGGGACAGAATGGAGCTGTCGCTTGTTAATTTAAGACCTGGCACATCAGCTCAAACAAATTACGTAGAGGATAATGTCTTTCTTTTTTTCCCTACGCTTGGGATTTGGAAAAAACATAAGAAAAATATTGCCTTGACATAAGTCCAAGCAATGACAGTGGCTGCTGCTGAAAATAGAAACCAGTCTATTTGTTCTGGGAATTGCCTGAAGGCTGGCAGGGCTTTGTGCACACAAGTGGAAGTAGGATGTACAAAACAGAGCAACCTATTGAAGAGTACAGGCTTCCTCAGCTGTGTCAGTGCAAATCAAGCGTAGCTCCGTTGATGTGAATGGGGCTGACTGCAGATCTCCACCACAGCATGACACTTCACGACCCTTGGGAAGTGGAAGGGCTGATACATGATTTCTTAGACCTCGGGTTGCCATCCAATGGTTCAGGGGTAAGGTGTTAGCTGCTCGCTTCTGGAGACTGGGGCTGGGATTTTCGGCCTGATAAAGATACGGGGTGCTGCAAGGATGACCTGTTGAGGGCTGTAGCCATGATTTTGATCTTCTGATCCTGATCGAATCTGTGAGCTGAATTGGCACGTGGTGTTTAGGTCCCAGAAATTTAGTGAGATCTGTTCTGTACTGCACTATGGGCAGAGTTTGAAAAAGGATCACTGTAAAGTGACTTTGCAGACATGAGGAGTGTTGCCCACACTAGGCTATGCCCTTTAATGCCTTTCTGGTTACTTTACCCTGGAGAAATGAATATGACTGAATTTCCTCTTCTGATCACACTGAAGGCAAAATTTCCATAGACTTGAATGGGAGAAGAACAAGAAACTGTTTGAGACAAGCCTGAGCATGCTGGTAAAAATGAAACAAAAAAATCTGGTGTGACTTTAAAGCTATTTTTGAAAACACAAGCTGGAGTGGGTTACTCTGAATCACTGGAGTCTGTTATGTACTTATTTTATATTTTTATTTCCACTCAGTAATTTTGAGCACACAGTGAGAAGACAAGTCTTTAGAGATGGGTTAGATACGTTAAAGGGGGGAATGTGCTAGCATTTGCTGAGCACAATAAATATCACTGCCAAATGAGCAGGTCCCTTTTCTGATACGGCAAAAATATTGTAGATGAGAATTTATATCAAGCCATTTCAGAAAACAAGAGAAGGTGGTTGATTTATTGTTTTAATTAAAATATTAACTTTGCTTTCTTCCTTGTCTGTTTCTGTGGGAAACTGGATGATGCTTGGCATTTGCTTAGTAAATCTTGGGGCAACCTCTTTGGTGGGTGGGTTGTGTGGGGATTTCTTTGTCTCCTTGTTCTCTCCCCACCCTGCACCAGCCCTTGGGGGCAAGTTCCCTGCAGCTGAGGGTGGAGACTAAAAATAAAAATAATCTACCTTCATTGTAATAACTAATAGCAGAATCTTACTAACATCTCTTGTGCTGGGTCCTGGTTTTCTATTCAGTGCTTGAATTCAAAGGTCATTCATATACTTGTTTTTCAGTTGAAGGATGGAAATTTCAATGGCATTCATTGAGTTAAGAAGTGGCAGTTATCTTTATGTAGTTATTTTTCCCTGTTCGTTGTAGCAGACTTCTTGCACTTGAAAGTAGCAGACTTCTTGCACTTGAAAGAGGACAGGGAGGAGGGTGAAGCCAGCATAAACCACTTCAGGGGAGAAGTGGAAGGAAACTGTGACCATCACAATATGTGTGGTAAGAGGAAACTTGTCTCTGAGTTCAGCAGTTGAAGTCAGAAATAATGTCTGTTTGTTGTGATCATTGTAGATATGGGAAGAACCGTCTTCCCCTCAGACTTTGCCTAAAAGTCAAGTTTGTATTTTGGGAGGCTGGACTGTATCAGCTGGTTTCAGACATGCTCATTTTCATCCCATTGTCCTGTGGGGGCTGTGTGTATCAAATCCCTTTTCATTAACAGAAATACAATCGTTTCTTTTTCCAGATGCAGATAAGAGTGTTCTAGAGCAGTCTGAATTAAATGCCAAGGTGAAAACGGGTTGCTGTAGAAACCCATGTCAGACTTGCAAATGGTTCTTGTGCACTTCTGGGGCTATGTTAGCAATAAAGACTCTTCAGCTATTTTTATTTTTTTAGTGGTATCGATAAATGATTCTTCAGTACTAAAAACCAGCTGGAACTAGCAGAAGGTGTATGCTACAGTTCAGAAAGTCAGGGGACTGACTGTATAATGGGCTGATCAGGAATCTGCTAAAGCTTTGGGAACCATCCGTCAGCTTTAGTGGACTTTGGATATAGCACCCCTGTTCACTGGCATCTATGCAAAATGCAACATATTGCATCCCAGTTTTTTCAAGTTTACAATAAGGGCTTGTTGATGTGGGGGAAAAACTCCCAGAAAACTGTTCTACAGCACTGCCTTCTACTTCCCCTCCGAAGGATAAAAGGCTGTTGGTGGCAATTATATATAAATTGTGTGTCTTGAAGAGCTGACAGACACTACTTGACTCTGAAACATTGCTATGGCGCTTCCTCAGCATCCCTTTGATACCTCTGCATCTTCTTGGATTAGCAATGCTGTTATAATAATGCATGGCACAAATCTAGTTACGTGAGCTCTTTGTTATTTGACTGTATTCTGAACAGCATTTCAGATGATATTAAAACACTTCTGTATGCTTTTTGGCTTTGAAAAATACAAATTTGAAACAAAAGCCCATAAATCTTTGTTAAATTATACTTCTAAGAACAGTCTACATGGATATTGTATAATAAGGAAGGTGAATTCCAAATAGGACTTTGAAAATCCAGCTGGAGCAAAAAATCAAGACTGGTGTGAGATTTTTAGAGCGCCTCGCTTTCTTCCTAGAAAACTCACTGTGATATGTTGCGTTATCAATGCCTAAGTGACAACTGCAAGTTGATTTAATTAAGAGCTATGCTAAGGTATATTGTATTTGCTAATGCATAGTTTATCTCTGAAGATGTAAATGTTCCTGGCTCACTGAAGCTAAGTTGGTTTCACTAACTGAAACTTGCCTGTTGACAGTCTTGTCAGCTGAAAGCATTAGAAGAGAATGAAAATACATTCTGGGTCTTGCCCCAGATGGGAATTGCTGTAATATTTTAAACCTCAAAAAGGATGGAAGTGTAACAGAACAACATGACCACAGTAAGATTTATTAGTGCTGCTTTCATCTTGGCTTTGGGCCATCCCCTGTCTGCAAAATTCCTGTTGATGTCCCGTCTGGATTTATGTAGAAATTGATGGTGGGGTAAAGCTCTCTGATCCTATCAGTTCACATTTGCATCATTTTCTGTTCTGGATGTGCTATGTAGGGCTGGAAGCACCACTTGTTAAACTCTAATTAGCAGGCAAGCAGAGGAGAATGCAAGGTCAATTTAGCACTTGTGGAATTTAAATTATTTTCTGATTTGGAAGGGTGAGGGAAAGAAATCAAAGCCCATGCCTCTGAGTTCAGCTGTGTTTCTGAAACAGCCCCTTAAAAGATAAAAAATACTTGAATAGAGCCATTAAGCTCTAGTTTGCTCTATATTTTGCCGTCATAATTGTTGCAGAGGTTGTACTTTAATGCACACAATTTGGGTTTGATGTCTGTCTTCCTCTAAAACACATAGAGGATGGGAGAAAGGAAACTTCATTGTGACTATTGATTGCTTCCATTAGAGCAAGTGGGTGAGGTTTGCAAATCTCAGTGTAACAGCTCCTTTGGATTTGTCTGTCCAAAGGTTTTGTGCCTCCTGAAAGACTTTGTTACCCCCACACTTCCTACTGGTACAAAAATCATGATAGTGGTACCTGTTTCTGCTTTTTCCTTCCCTCCCTATTTAAGCTAGTTGTGTCATTATACTCTTTAACCATAGCAGGCGGTAAGAACTTGAACTAGGAGGAAGCTGCACGCAGACTAACAGTAGGAAGGAGGAAGTCAGGAAGAGTCCTTGAGCAGGACATGCTCAAGACATAGACATGGAATCCACCCTGAAACCGAGATTTTTGGCACAGTTCACAAAAGTTAACTTCCAAACAGGAAGGATGTGTGTTTTGGGCATCCTTCGGAGAGCTATATCTAGTGAGTTTGCTGGCTGCTTTGCTCAGTCGTCCTTTGGAGGGTGCCCCCTCTCTGCCCTCTGACAACTGACAGGACGAACAGGTTCATAAAGCTAAAGTGAGCTCTTACTAGCTTTAATCAAATGCTCCACCAAAAAACCTGGCATTCAGATAGTGTATTGCTCCGTTCAGCTTCAAGCTGAATTAGTTTGCATTATTGCCCATTATTTTTGGACTTACACAAACTGTTTACGTGGATCCTGGGTCACTGATGCAAACAGACTATTATTATAGGTCTGAATCAACATTGCGGTACAATTGTTGGCAGTCCTGGTCTCCTTGTGCGTACTGATTTATTCTCTAGATGAAGCCATAGTGAGTGAAGGCTCATTCTCCAGTAAAGGTGATTGAATGCAACTGCAGCTGGTTGATTAAACTGAATGAAGAGAAACACTCATGTGTCACTCAGCATGCTCCGCAACATGAAACAAGGGGATTAGATATGGTGAATTTCTAGTAATGAAAGCAGGCAATCGGGTTTGTCATAAAATCAGCTTAAAAGAGCTTTCTAGATTCCAGGGAGAGCTAAAATAACTTGACCTACCTTGGTCCTGTAGTCTTTAAATGCTGCTTAACATCTGCTCATCAGCACTTGGCAACAATATTTATTGTGAAATTTTTAATAGCAAGCATTGTCTTGTGTTGCAATTAATAATGCAGAGGGGTGCACTATGGAGGAAAAAATGTCATTACACAAGGGTTAAAAATGAAATGGAAGGATTTGACTTCACTTAAAAAAGGTTTAGAAGAAAGTTACAGCTACAAAAATCTTAACTGAGGTCACCAGCCTGGTCCAAGTGTGGCCCAGTGGCCTGGGACACAGTGAAGCATCCTTTTAGTCCCCTGCAGCATTAGAAGCAGTTCTTCTTAAGGGATCTAATAATGTAGTCATCATAGAAACGCTCCTTAACGGGTGGAAAAGAGAGATGTGCTGAAGATGCCTTTAAGATTTGAGCTGTTATTGGGAAGTGACTTTCTTTTCCTGAGACTGGCAATTCTGAGTATGTTCTTAACTTTGGCCATACAGAAGGTGCCTAACATTAGGTGGTCTGGATTTGAGCCATTATAGGCAGAGGAAGGGGTTTGAAGGGCGACGTTCCTTATTGCACACTGTGTACTCCTGAAAACTGTAGCACAGGAATGTAAGAACTCCTTATTCCCAACAGTTACCAAAGAAAGATATATTGCAATTTTCAGCTTTAAACATGTTCCAAGTAACAAGCTCTGTAGACCCTCACAGGTCCCAGTTATTTCTCTACTGAGCCTGTAATCTGCTCTATAAAACGGATTCCCTGGAAAGTGGTCTGAAGATGTCAGCATGCACTGGATCCACGTTTCCCTTTGCAGTGTGTTCCAGTCAATTCTCTCAGGGTTAAGACAGTATGCCTTTTTTTCCTAATTTGATTTTGTCTGCCTTCAGGTTTCACTTGCTGGTCCTTGTCATGCTTACCTCTTAGGCACCTTCCTTCCTTGCAAGTGGCCATCTTCTGCCTGTTGCATAAACAACTAAGAACAATTCTGGGTATTTCTTGCAGCCCTTAACACTTTTGTGGCTTTTTTTCTCTGCTATCATGAGTCTTTCTTCAACATCACATCTGAAGCAGGAACTGGTTATTGCCAATGCCCTGTAGAGAAGTCAAATATCATCTCTGCTCCCAGACGGTGTTCTTGGATTCATATATTCAGGCATGATATTAGATAAGCTTTGCCCCTGGGAATGCCTAACAAATTGCTTGTTCTTTATGTTGTCCAAATCCTTTATTCGGTCTGCTTTCTAGGATGCAGTTTCTCATGCTGAATGCTTGTTGTTCCTAGACATATAGCTTTGTGTGTGTCTTGGCTCTATTGAAGCCTATTTTGTTGGAAAGAGCCCAATCTATTAAGCTATCCAGGCCACTCTGTTGGCCTCTTTCCATCCTTATTTACTACTGTGTTGTCCTTTTTGTAGTCTGTAAGTTCACTGCTAGTAGAGTATATATTTATTTCAATATCATAAATGACCGTGCTGAGTATGCCAGGCCTGGTATGAATCTGTGTGGAACATACAGTCATTTGCTGATACTTGCCTGTAGACATATACTTTTGGAGGTCTGTCACTTCTCTCACTCTTAATTCATTTAACGTGGACTTTAATTGAAACTACAAAGTGGTACAATAAATATCTTAAAATCGAAATCCCAGTAGTCTTCAGCTGGCTAATTTCTGTGTGTGTTCTTTCCTCCCAGCACTTCCCCTAGAGCTGATCAATACCTGTTTGCTTTTACTTCCTCCCCCTCCCCCCCTTTTTTATTTAGGGGTTGGATCTCTTACTGTTCAATAGACTGTATACTGTTTCCCTACAAATAGGTAGTTCTTGACATTAACATTCTGTTGAGACTTCTGCCGCAAGCTCAGGTTTTAGCATTGAATTCCTCTTTGATATGTCTCTGAACTTTTCTATCAATTTTTTTAAACTCTCGTGATGTGTATGTTAACCGTGTCTTTCATGGGAGTTGAAATAGAAGGATTACTTTGCATCTCTAGTAAAAAGCCCTAGCCTAATTCAGGGAAACACTTCAGCATGTCCTTAACTGTAGAATTGCACTGGAGACTGGTATTTTGTTAGGGTAAATGCATAATTTCCAAGTTTGTGGTGTGGTGGTTAGGTGGTTTTTTTTTTGTCCCCCCCACCCCCAATTGCTGCAGGATGAAGGGGAGAAGAAAGTGAATCAAGTCCAGTGTAGGTTTGGGTTTTGGTTTGTTTTTTTTTTTCTTGAAGGATCAGCCTGGACTTTTGCTCTGCAAAACAATGCAAGCTCTATGTAGAGTAACTATTCTGCAGATTATCTCCACTGAGGAGGACAACTTGCGGTTTTCTGCTGCATTTCCCACCCCCACAATGTGTACTATCTGGTTGTTGTCCCTTACTCCAGAGGCAGTTGTGTTAAAGTGCTATTGTGTGTGTTTATTTAAAAAATAAAAATTCAGGGGTCAATAGTAATAATGTTGACTGCTAAATATGGGTATGTTTTTCTTACATATGCATTTATTTAAGTCTCAGATTTTCTACAAATCTCATTTATGGGATAGGGAAGGTGACTGGCCTGTGTTCCCTGTGCTGGTGTAAATCAGCGGGGACTCTGCTGTCGAAACTAAGGCCCTCACCCTTAGTCCACAGGCAGTTCTTGCATCCTTCCTTTCTGCCAGCCATCTCTCCGTCGCTGCAGCTAGCGAGGACTAGCCACCCATCTTGGGGAAGACAGAAGTATCTTCAGGGCGGGAGGTGCTGCAGTATCAGGTGAAAGCTACTATCCATCCCTTGGACCACCACCAAGTATATGTATCCCTGGGTTTTACAAGAAGATACTTGACAAACCGATTATTTTAACAGCGATGCTATCTTCATTTATATGCTCAGAGAAGTATTATTTTGTCCTCCTTGTTAAAAGTGTGTCTTTCTTTGCTTTATCTCTGTGCACAGCATGTCTTGTTGTTACATTTAAGTTGCTATAAACTCTAAATCAATAATCCCGTTAAGAAGAAAAAAGGGGTCTAGTAGCAATAAGTACAATTGCAGAGTTAATCAGATCATCTTTATTCGAGTTGTAGACTGTGTTTCCCGAAGATGTTCTACCTCTACAAAATCAATATGGGCACAATGAAGTAGGTTTATTTTCTGGGTATCAGCAGTACAAGGGTGGGGGCTGGATGCTTGGAGGGAACCAAGGGATTTTGCTGCCTGTGAACACAGTAGCTGTGGAAAAGGAACAGTTGCTGCCATGGAATCAAATAACAGAAAGTAGTGTATATTTTGGGCACTCAAATGTCTGGGGGAGGTACAGATTCAAGAATTTCTCCTTTCTTATTCCATCCCCACCAACTTCAAAACCAAAATATGTCTAAAATAACACGGAATTTTAAATATAGCATTTTGAGTTGATAACCACTTGGTTTACAGTGTAAAAATTACCTGATTTTACAAACAGACTCTTAGAAGAGATGGATGATGTTTTTCTTACCTCCTCTTTCCATCATGATTTCTAAATGTGGTCCTTACTGCTGATCTCTGTGCTAGTTTTATGCTACACAGCTATAAAAACTTCAGTGGAGTTGCACCTGGCTAGGCTGGGGAGATTACAATGAGATTTAATCTTTCCTAAACCAGGCTTTGCACAACTTCTTTCAAGTACAGTTGAACCCTGTTCTCACCACCACTACCCTGTAAATAGCTATTGAAGCCACAAAAATGATGGGCCTCCTTGTTGTTTCATTATTGTTAAATATGATCTCTGCTGTGCGGTGGAATAACCAGTGCCCAGCACTGCTGTATCTTGATTGTTACTCAATGATCCTTTAAGCTGAACCAAGTCGTATATTCAACAGATTAGTGTACTGCTTTCTCTTTGCATTTTACATTAAGCAATAGATCATGTAACTGTGCCTTAAATATTTAGTATGCTTGTGTTTGCTAATAAAGATTTTTTTAGTAGAAATAATGTTTCGCATTGACGCCTGGGCTAATATTCAAGCGCAGCTGGCTGAAAATGTATTTCACCATGGCTCAGTGCTGCCTATCCTGTTTGGAAATGATGTAGCTGTAGCACAGACTCAAATTGGGAGAACCGGGAGCGTGGTCAGAGCCAGTGAGCTATTGGACACACGTAGATGTTATCCAGTGAGTGCTGCAGGGTGAGAAGGGCTTAATGCATCCTCATATGGAAGGAGATGAGCAAAGCTTTCCAAGAGCAGGCTTAATTCAGATGGAGCTGTTGTCATGCTTTCGGTAGTTAAGCACCTGCCTGAGCTGGCTTGTTAGCAGCTCCTGTTAGTGAAGAGCTGACCCGAGTTATGCATTCTCAGTTAGGCGGCTGTACAGCCTTTATTTGTGCAGTGGGAAACTCAAAGACATCTCTGCAGTGAGATCTAAGCTTCCTTTTAGCTGGTTTAGTCCTAAAATTGCCTCTTGGTTTCATCAAGACTTGATTTGAGTGAGATCTTAATTTACGTGATTCTGAAAACCCATACTGTCCTTGGCTATTAAATTGGTTTTTTAGACATAATTAATTTCTTAACGATAATTTTAAACTTCGATAATGTTCAAGATGGTGTTCGTGTGGGTTTTTTCTCACCAGCTGGTCTTTCTGGATTTGATGGTTTGTGTGAACATGATTTTCCTCCAGTTAAACTACCTTATACTGAAATGACTTGTAGCAGCAGTCAGCTGTGCTGTATTTGTACATAAACTGGCTCTCTGTTCACAAAAGAAGTATCAGAAAGAGCATGGTTAAGAATAAATGCAGTGTTCATATCTATGCAACTTTTACATGAAGCTTGAAAAATTTAGAGTGTTTGTAGAAGAAAAAGCGTTTCAGTGAGGTACATACTCCTTTGAAATTGGCTTAAACAAATTGACTTTTCCCAACAAAATAGGAAGTTGTATGAGAGATGGTCTACTTGCAATAAGACTTAGGGCTTGGTGGATTTCTTTTTGTTCAAGTCTTTACAGTTCTCTACTCACTTTGAACTCTGCCTAAAATTTAAGTATTTAGAAGGTTGCTTTTGTTGGCATGAGTACCATGGTCTGCACTGACATGAGAGGTGGGAGGTGAGTCCAAATCTTGAAGAGGTCTTCTTGGTGGCAGTTCTGACTTTGAACCATATTATTGTTTATAATTTTATAAATTGCTATTTTCAATTTATTTACAACTTGCTGCTAAGATTTCTATTAAATATGCTAGAGCCAAATAATTGGCTCTTATACATTCCCAAAATGCAATCTGAAAAGAAATGCGACAAAAAGTGAGACACAGTTTATAAATATTGCTATGTAATAACTATATAAACAAATATTGTATTTTATAGTATATAAAATATACTATAAAAGTATATATACTTTTATATAGGGGTAATATGAGGGGGTAATATATATATTGTGTGTGTGTGTGTGTGTGTGTGTATACACATACTTTTATCATCCATTTGACACTTGTAGCTGACAAAACTTGAGACTTTGGTGAAGGAAAGCATGAAGTTCCTGAAGTTCTACTAAATAGTTGAAAAACTGCCGTGATTAAAATTAACATTCTGAAGCTGTAAACAGCTATTGCTGTTATACCAAGGGTTGAGGTTACACAAATAAAGTGTGCATCTCTTAAGTTTTGGTAAGGTTAAGTTGTAATGACTTAACCCTATTATTGCATAAAATTACTATACATTTTTCAATATATTAAGGTTCCTTCTCAGCACAAGAGAGGCTGGATATATTTAGATAATAAAATAGGCAGGATAGAAAATAAAAATGGAAGATGAGCCAGGCTGTAAATGCCAAAGAAATTGCTGGTCAATTGTGGTCATTATCTTGGAAGCTGGTGCCATTTTGCGGAAGGATAAACTGACTACTTTGGACTTACAAAATGTTGTGGGGTTTGGTTTTGTTTTTTTGATTCCTCACAATTTTTTTTTTTTTTCAGGGAAAATAACTTTTATGTGTATACAAACATTGTGTGTGTGTACATTTGTCTTGTATGAACACATTTAATACATATATATGTATGTACACACACATATATAAAATTGTTTACGTACACACAAATATGCACATGCTTCCCCACATGTGTGGGAAGAAGGAGCGACTGAAACCGAGATTCAACATCTACTTTAAACCACTTTGGCAGTGCAAACCCAAACCCACCCACAGAGCTGTGGCTAAACTTCACAGGAATGTTTCCAAGTCACCACAGGAACTCCGTCCTTTAGTGTGGTGGGTTATTTGACACTGACATGTACTTTGTGTCTGTGCACGTGTAAATACTTCGTGTATACAGCATAAAATCTTTTACCTTATTTCAGATGTACAGCTGGAGCTGTCCAGATTTCATAGAGGTGTCTATGCGCTACAGTCACTTGATCAGCACCATAATATGTAGAATGAATAATGTATATTCCTGAAGAAAAAGCACTGACTGGGATAAGAATCAAACCGAATCTTGGGAAGAAGGGACTGAATCCTTGGCTGGATTGTGTTTTTTCTGAAGCTCTCTGAGGCAGGTAAGTGGCTGAAACAGAACTAGAAAGGTGCCTGAATGTTGTACTTTAGAGCAATATTTAATGTGGATCTTGCCCCCAGTCACATCAGGCATGTGGACGTGTGGGGCGAAAGGAGGGTTAATCTTGTGTGCCATAAATTAGTAAGAGCTGTGCAAAAGAACTTTTCAAAGACTTGCTTGCTAAATAAATTACTGGTCATGTTTTATTTAAAATGCTCACGCTGCCAGCAGAGAACATAGCAAACAAGCACACTTTCAATTAAAGTAACAGCTAGGATTTTTCTTCTGGCTCTCCCATGACTTCTTGCACTTGTTCAGCTTTATTGCAAGCAACTGAGCAGAATCACGTGTACGTGCATGGTTCACGTGACGGCATCATATGATCAAGCAGTTTATCTCCTTTTCCTTGCAGAAGTCCTTTTGGTAAACATAGCTAGGACATCTAGCTAACCGCAAGCCTGCTTGCTTAGATCCTATAACATGGATGCCAGCCTGCGTTTGCATTAGTGATAATGGGCTGTGCCTAATGCTATGCATTACCCAAAATCCATTGTGGAGCTGATTGCTGTGACATGGGGATCAGGCAGTTCCCTGTGTCCGCCCATGTGCTGCAGGAGTTGAGGGTGGATTGGTGCCAAGCTGCAGAGTGGCAGGGGCTGGCTATGGAGGATTTACATTTCTAGCAGGGCAGATGTTTGCTTTCTTTTCTCCCAAACATCTGCTCACACGCTCTATTTTTGGGAAGTTGTGAACAGTGCTTTAAGGGCAAGACTGAGGTTACAGTAGGTTATCAGCCTTATGCCATGAGATGCCATCGTGGGATTTCCAACTGTTGTTGGTTTAAGACCAATGTCTTAAGGAGGAGGAAATGTGTGGAGAAGATGTTTTCTACCTCAAGGGTGCTTGAACTTTCCTGGAAAAGTTGTCCATTGCAGGACAGCCTATAGCACCCTTTGTCACCCTGGTGACACAAACCTTTGGGTGATGGCCAGGCTTCATATTCAGATGTGGTTGCCTTGTCATGGGAGAGTACCTTAACATTAAGGTTTGTTCATTTGTGTGTTGATCCCCCCCACCCCCCAAGTACTCTCGTATGACAGAGAAACAGCTCACTGCCATCAATGTTGGGAAGTGTCTGTGCTGTTTCTAGTAGGTTATATAGATTAGGTCTCTGATGCTTTTACCTTTTACCTTGATCGTAACATTGATTAGCTCATGTCTCAGCTTCTCTCTGAAAATCAAATAAAAGAGCTTGTTGAAATGACTGGAAGGTAAGGGATGGTGTGCAGGAATTTCTTAGCAGCTGAGTGGAGAATCTAAGTGTAGCTAGATGGTGTGTTCCTTTTGTGCCTAACGTGCTTTTTAGAAGTATCTCTCAAGGGATGGACGGGAGTCTGACAAGCTCTCCTGGGCTAAAGGAGCAGTATTTCAAAGTTTGTAAGGCTTCATTTGCAACTGATAAAGAAAACCTTAATGAGGAAAAGATGAATATTTGAGGCAAAGGCGGCATGGTTCTGAATGTTTGATAGGACATGGACAGCTTCTTTTCCTAGAAACGTTTGAAGCATTTAGCATTAAATGCAATGGAAAGGAAAGCTGCCAGTCTGTAAGCACGTTCAGCAATTGCTAAGCTTGTACCTTTCTTGGGATGAAAAACAACAGATCACTGGGAAGCAGAAAGTTTTGGTTTTATCCCATCAGTGCCTAGGGGTGTGGCAGGTGGGAGTCATCTTTCCAGCATGGTCCATATTCCTGTGCAGTAGGCACACTTATTTCCTTGGAAGACCAAATTTGACCCTCAGAATGGTGATCAGAATGAAGATAGTATCTGTAAGATTAGCAAAACTAGAGCTATTGTGGTGCATATTTTAACTGCACATGTTGAACCAGATCAGAGGTACCTAATTTCGAATTACATCTGGATATTCCTCCTAGACCGATCATGTTCTGTTGATGAGATATGCAGAACAGATCTTTTGAGCTTAATTCCTCCTTGTCCCACTGGACATATCCCTGGGAGTTGGGCTTCTACTCAGGTTCATCTAACTTACAGGTGAAATTAAGTACTCTTCCATAGGACTATATGATAAGGAAAAAAAGTTCTTTGTGACCAACCTCTGTTGTTGTGAATACCTTATGGTCCCTTTTACAAATGTACTGGGGACTATGTTAGCATCAGTTTCCAAGTGTTTTTGTATGTATTTTGCAACCTCAAAATCTGAAAAGCATGTTGGATGGTCTGAATTATTGCCTGTAGGGTAGGGTTCAACCATCCACTCATGCTCACTCATTCAGTTAGACAATCAAATCTTTGATTACTATTTTTGCACCCTGCACAGAACAGTTTGGACTAAGGTCTGTAAGTTTTTAGACTGCCAAGTGTCAATGTAATCCAGAAGAATAATGAAGTGTTGATCTTTTTTTCCTGTGGAAAGAATCCCAGAGGGCCTGTTGTAGCAGCTCTGGGACTTCTGAAGCACAGTAGCACCTAACGCATATTCTTCTTCCTCTGTGCTGCGAGAGTAGTCCTGTGCTTAGGGGGTTTCAAAGCAGAGAATTACAGTTGCTTTTTTGCCTCTTGTGTTGGGAAGATGCTTCACTGGGGTCAAATTCAGCCCCTCTGTTGTCTTAGTGATAAAAGAACCCAAGTTAAGAGTGTATCGATAGAGGTTGTTCCCCTGTAAAACTGAATCCTTTGACTGGAAACCCTTCTGAGCTTGTTTCCTCAAATTCGGGCTCTACCAACTGGGCTGTCATTGAAAACTAGGATAGTTAATACAGTCACTTAGCCAGTAACACAAGTGAAATATGCATTCTTCTAAAGCTTTATTATGAATATGAATAAAACATTTTCTGGTGTTATTAAAACAGCCTGGACTCAAGCAATGAGAATGATAGCATTCAGCATTGATCTCCATGTCATGCCTGTCTGCTCAGAAATAGCATTGCAGTAGTGGCAGTGGTGGCAATCGTGCCTTTTCTTTAATGCAGTAAAAGTTGGAGTCCTCTTTGGGAAGCCCAGTCAGATAATTAGATTTACGGAGAGATATGATATTGCTTTTTGCACAGGATCTAACATATGACAGTCCCTTTCTATGCTCCTTATACTAATATCTAATCCAAAGTGCTATATGAGAGAAGTCCTATGTACAACAAAGAAATCTGTGTCCAGCAGTCTGTGGTCCTGGCATGCATCCTTCAGCAACGTCTTTTAGTACGTGTTGAGAGCGCCATTCAAAATTGTTGAATGCTTTTTGGATTGTATACAATTTTTGTGTTCTCAATGTTAGGTACTCTAAGGAAATCACAAATTTGGTTTAAAATACAAATATGCACATTATATATATAGCTGTTTTACAGGGTTTCTTCCTTCAGATTTTTCAGCATTTGGCCATTATCTGAGGCCTTTTCCCAGCTAGAAACTATTTTTTCTTTAAAAGAAATTTAAAATGAGATTTTTGTATAACCACACGTGCCTGTTGAGCTCAAGTCCTGGTTAAGCATTTTGGGATTAGTCTTGGTAGTAACTGAATGAACTGTACTCAGTACTGAAGATGTCTTGTATCTACAAAGCTTTATAAACAAATATCTAACAGTCCACTAATTAATCCAAACAAATTAACTTTAATTAGACAGCACCTCATTAATATTTTTCAAGTTTGTTGTAGTTTTGTGGTCTTGTTTTTATGGGGCACAGCTTATTTAAAATGTTCCCAGAACCATTCTAAGATCATGCAGTCATTTGGAAGACAACACATTTTTAATTACATTTCAAAAGCTGCAGTGCTTTACTCGTTCCATCCCTTCAGCAGTAAGGAGATTAGGTTCATTGCCAAATGACTTGCATCACCCTTTATCATGGGATGTGACTGCCTGGGTTTTAGCAGTCCAACAAAATGATTCACCAGCACAGTGTGGTTTCATGGGGATGCAAGTACATAATGAACAGCCTTGCATAGGTAAAGGTGAAAGAGCCTTTCATAAGGATCTTGCTAAGATGTTTGGACATGCAGGGTAGAGCAAAGCTCTAGCTCAGGGCACTGACAGCTAATCTGTCCACCACAATACTGCATAGGAATGGAAGCTGTGGTCTAGGTTGGGCTGTTTGTAGAGTAGCTCCATGTAATTACCAACATCCTATCCAGCCTTATTTTAACACCTCTAGAAACTTCTCTGCTTTTCCAATATTTGAAGAGTGTGAATGTATTGTACAGACAAGATCTGATCCTTTAGTCCAGACAAATATTGGTAAATGTTCATGGCAATTTTTATGCATAGTTGCTCGATAATGTGTGTGTCTGACAGACATGTGCAGGTTTACTACAGAAAGTCTCGCTAGTGAACCTACCCTACTTCCTACTAGATATTTTAGTCTGATATTCAGACTGCTTTTTTACATATTTAAATTAAATTCCCCAAAGCTTCATTATATCTAGCAACGGTTTTCCTTCTAAGTATTTTTATATTGCAAGGCTCTGTGTAGGTAGGAGTACTTTGCCAAAACAGGAATGCTTCTCTACTATTCCAACTGTGTTCCCAGGAATAGCTCTATACCTGCAAAGATGCACATCGAATTCACTTGAAGACAATGCACAAATGTTTTTGGGTGCACTGGCTTTAGCTGGTGCAGCTCTGCTGGTCAGGGATTCTGAAACTTGCTTGCTGAATCAACCTGTACAAGCTGCAGGAGTTGAGATGATTTAAAAAAGGAAAACCTCAACAAACAAAGTAGTAGAGTAGCCTGCACTCAGTGTTTGCAGGGGAAAACATGCTGATCAGGGGAGTAAGTTCAATTTTAACTAATAAATCAAGAGAAATCTTTGTTCTACTAGTATGAAGCACCTCTAGTGTACCGCAATATAGCAGTGTATCACTAGCACAAAAATGAACCCCCTTTCGACAGGCAAATGGCAGATATATCTCAAATACTGCTGTGTACACACTGCATTTTAAACTTTGCTTTCATCTAATGCTGATTTTAATGCTAGTTCTAATGCTGCAGCTGTCAATCTGACTTCTACAGATGATGGTGGCGGCATATTTCACTGCTCTGGTCTGGAAGGCATGACTGTTATTTGTGTAACAAAATCCATCTGACAGGTAACCACATGTTCCAGTTAATCTTAGCTGGGATATAAGTAGATCCTGTATCAAATTTAATGACTCGGTTACTGAGCCTGATGCTAATGTCAGTGACATCTGCTTCAGCCTCTGTGTTCCTTAAAAACGGATTGGAATCAGGCTTATGAGTGAGTTCGTATTAGGGTAACCCCCACTTAAATGCTATAGGTCACACTGATCTCTGATGCCAGTAGAGGTGCACTGGGAGAGATTTGTCCCAATGTATTTGTTGTTTGCCCATATCAAAGGACACAGCTGCAAAAGATTGGAATGGGTTTTCTGATGCATTAAGAGACTTATCTATTATTTACTCGGGGAATAGCAGTCGTCTTTAATATTAAATTCCAAATTTCCTTTAGGTGTTTACCAACCGTCCAGAAGATTAGGTGCACTAAATTAGTGAATGTCCCTTTTTCATGAGTTGTCTTCTACCTCTCTTAGTTTGTGAATAATGGAGTCAACCCTCTTGCACCCTTTGTACCCAGTGCTGCAGTTACCCAGGACTAGCATATTCTTCTGGTTTTTTGAACAACCTTTAAGGAATCTGCAAACCTTTAAGCAGATTTTTAAAAGCAGGCCAAGCTTATCCAATTACGAAGAATCAAATTCACATGTGAGGTGGTATAGCCTAACTTTCTGCTGCTGGAACAATGTAGTATTCCTGATTTTTTTCCAGACAAATGACAAAGCTGAAAGGCAAATATGCATGTCCATCTTCAAAAATGTGCATTACTTAATTATTGACAGTGACAATGCGTCAAGATGCGATTTCAGCTGCTTCCATTTACAGGGAGCGTGGGATCTTTGCTCTGTTAACCAAATTCATGTCTTATTTACTCTGTCTCACACCTCCCTTCGGACTGTGGTCTCAGGTGCTGGGCTTAGTCTGTATGTGACCTGGAGGATTTCAAGGAAAAACTAAGGATAAGTGTTGATCAGGAGACTGCATGTTTAGGGCTTTAGGATGATTTAAATGTGGCACTGAAACCAGGCCACTATCCCAGTTCCTCTCTAGCAGTAACCCAGATTGCACCATTTTGCTTGGAGACTGTCAGCTGGCAGTTGCATTATAACTATGAATTATATATATATATAGGTTGAAACCGGCTTCCAAAAGCTTGGGATATAAAGAGAGCAAGCCAGATGCAAACCTCTGGTGCCTGGGAACCTCCTGACACCAGACTCTTGTGAGCTGTTTGTCCACATTTTCTATAGCTTTCAGGTCCCCTGCCAGACTTGTGACTAACCATACAAGTGATGCAACCTATTCTTATCTATAGAATTATGCAAAGATAAGATATATATATAGCTACGCTACTATAGGCTATGTGTTATGTGTCTAACACCATCTGTCATGTACGTGTGTGGGTTTTGTTTAAGGGAAGATCTTCGAAATCTGAATCATTCTTATCTGAAACCAACTCAAAATGCTAAAAAAAATTTCAACAGTGGACTTGGACTAATGATTTGGTACATTAGGGGAAAATATAGCTTTGGACTGAGACTTTCAATCACAGATAATGGAATTTGATTGGCATCAACATTAAGTATTAAAATGTACGTTATCAAGCTTCAGAAAGGGCTATATAGCTTTAAGGGCTTGGAGAAAGTATCCCCTTGTGCTTTTGCCAAGATCCTGTTACAGATTTCTCTGTTCCCCTCATTCTTAATGATTTCAGTGGGAACTATGATGGATAACTGAAATAAGATCTTTCTACTTCCAGTGAAAGCTTTACTACATTGATTTTTTTTTTTTCTGTGCTGCTGTTTGTCAAAAGCAGCCGATGTACAAAATTCAGGTGTCACTGGGAATTCAACCTGTCGCTTCTGTTAAATTTTGACTACTTCTTATAACATGAAAAACTTAAGTACTGTAAAAGGTAATTTATTGTTACTATAATGGCTGATCATTAATGGACTTGGTAGAAAACTACACAGCATTAAAATAAAATTCCTGTGTATAACTCTAATGACACTTACTACTTCTATAGTATAATGCTATGTTGTTATAGTGATACTTTGTTCTCATATCACTTTTTATTGTGGGATCTGAAGTGTTAAACAGTATTATTCATGCTTCATAACAGCCCAGTAAGTGCTATCATACTGGCTTATTAGATAGGTAAGCTGGAACAAAGACAAGCAGAGATTTGCAGAGAGATGTAAAATACTCAGCCTTGCAAAGCACTGAATATGCATAACCTGAAGCTCACACTTAATTCTAGCCCTGTTCAGTCACTTAGATATTTTGCCAAATCTGGACATATGTAACCAAAGTTCCTGGTCAACTTGATTAACTTTCAGATGATCCTTCCTAAAATTCGCTAGAAATCAATGGGATTTACATACCTGCTTATTGTTCAGCTCCAGGTTAGCTGTTTTGCTGGATGGGGGCACTGATCAGTGCACAGATGAGGGCATGTCCTTGAAAGCAGCTTATGGTGCTCTGAGCAGAATACCTGGCTACTACTATTGTCATTCTGTCATTTTAGATAGTGGCTTTCATGAGCTTTAAACTCACCTACTAAGAGTGAAATATCTATTTTTGGACTACCTAGTGCAGCTGCTGCAGCAAGTCTGCCTCTGGAGCTCCAACCTTGCAAACAAAGTATTATCTGTAGGCTGTTGTTAATAAAAGAATCCTTCCATCCGTGTTTACACTGGAAATGCACACTGTAATTTGGTTGACAGGTTTTGAATGCTCTTTATTCATTTTACTGTGAGAGCTCTAAGTGCATGGCAGCCAAGACAGTAGGGAAGATGGTCATTCAGGAAAGTGGTGTTAATTTATTTACCTACCTTCCTGGAGTGTTGGTTTGCTGGTTTTGTTCTTAAAAAAATACTGGAGGTCTATACAAAATAAATAATTCATTGTGCAAGTATCACGTCTCTGGGAATGCTAGCATGAAAATCGCTAAATATGCATTTAATTTAAGCTTGATTAGGCAACTGATTCTGTTCTAACACAGTCATAATTAAAATGTAGTCTTGTGAGGTTTAAGCTGTTACAGGTACAGTGTGCTCCATGTGCAGCATTGCTAATTAGGAGGGATCCTCTTCAAGCTGGCAGGCAGGGTGCCTCGTGTGAGGCAGCAACCAGGCTCCCAAGCAGGGGGCTTGGAAGGCTGATGGGAGAGTGGTTGATCACAATGAGAGAGCTGAAATATTGCAGAGGCAAACGAGGCATCCCCTCCTGCTTGTTATCCCGCAAAGGATGCCTCAGCCTACCTATGGGTAGGGGAGCGACTGCTGCACGCCTCCGTGCGTCACTTCCCTGCCCTCTTGGGAATTTCTGCTGCCTGCTCAGACCAGGAGGATGGGGGAAGCAGACTGGGAAGCAGCTGAAATGAACCTCAGGATGGAGAAATCTGGTGGGAACTCCAGGCTGGATCCTCTGCAATGGCTTCAGCAGGAGCTGGGTTGTGGACCTTGCTATCAGACCCATCAATGTTATAAATTGAGTGCTGTTGGGAGTACACCAAAGGAAAGCAATTTCCTAGAAATTACTCAGGCAGAGTCACGGGATCGGTGGTGAGGTTCTCCTGTGTTCAAGGGTGTTGTTGCGCTTGACCTCAGCTTACCTGTTGGAACTTGTCAGTAGTATTATTTTTGATGTGAAGCTAAAATGAAGGTTGTGTCCTGCAACCCATCCTTGCTTGAGACAGAAGATACGCCCTGGACATGCAGATAACGTTGCAAAGCTGGGTCATTGAGCCCCTCTTCTGGCTGGTAGAAAGGTGAGACCTGCAACCAGAGATGGCTGTGGGTGAAATCCTCTTGGAGGCTCTGTCACTGAGGCCTGGCAAAAGGGGTCCTCGGTGGGTCTGGCTGGGCAAAGTGGGGACAGGCATCCTACGCTGCATGACACAGCCGCTCGGTATGAATACGCTGTGAGCGTGAGGCTGTCGCTTTCGAACTCCTGTTTGGTTTTTTGTTTGCTTGTTCTTTGGGTTTTTTTTCCTCTTCCCTCTCTCTAATCACCACAGCTACCTGCTGACTGCAATTTGTCTGGGCAGCTCTGAGCCATGGCGAACATGTCTGACAAAGCTTAAATCCTGATCTGAGCAAATCTCTTTTAGGCTTTCTCATTTCAACAAAGCCCTTGCTCAGCTGCATTAATTCCAACGAGCACCAGTCCACTGCTCAGTTGATTTTTCTGGAGGCCTGGTTGCCTTCAGCACACACAGAGTTTAGATGTATCCCTAATTCATAATGTAAAAGCAAATTCTCTTGGGGTGGGGTGAGAACAAACAACAAATCCCTGGTGCAGCCCATGAGCAGACCCACAAACTCTGCAGGGTCTACTCTGTGTTTGCAGTTCAGCTTCACTGAACTTCACCCCCTTTTTTGGTGTCTTGTACAACTGGAAACTGGTTGCTCACTTCTAGCAAGCCCCGCTTTAATTGGGACAGCTGGTAATGGGACGTTTTCCCTTTGCTGTTGCAGACCAACCTGACTGTAGTGCCCACGACAGCACTTAACTATTTTTTTTCTGTGACTGGTATCACCCAAATCAGGGCAGTGGTGTTCTCTGAACAGCCTTGCTGAGCTCAGGAGGTTCCAGAAGCAGGAGATGGAGTCTGTCCCTACTGCTCTCAGGGAAGGCTGAAATGAGGCAGGCTTTAGGAAATTGGGCTTGTTTCTCTTCATTCTAGTTGCTGATTTTTCCTCCTTTGTTCCATGGCCTGAAATACTATTTTCTGGGTGCTGGTATATTTAATAGAAGGTTTTGCATGTCACTTTACTGGGAGGCTTGTGTGTGTGTGTGTATGTACAAACATCAGATGAAATGATGAAAGGTATATTTGTAATTTGAGTTTATAAGTGAAGTGGGTTGGTTTTCTCTCCCGGTGGCTAATCTGCTCCTGCACATCCTGCTACATCTTAGACAATTTGGAAGTGATCTTTTAAAGCAAAGGTGCTTTTCTTTGCAGACTGCTTATTGTAGCACATTATATCATATAATATAATTCTGTTCAATAACACTCTGTTCTGTTGTGCAAACAACTCAAGAAAAGGAGGGGGGAAGGGGAATAAATAAGCAGACATACCAGCGGAAATTTTCCTTTGCTGGTACCTGAATTGCTCTCAGGGAAGCTGACACATTTGTATTCTGTCACCGCTACCATGACCAAAGAGATCCCCTAGTCCCAGAGCTCCAATTTATAAAATCTTGCTGTATAGTGCTTTGAAGACAAAGTGTTTCTCAAATGAAAAAACAGCGATGGTGGAAATGAACGACTGATGCCGCTGTTGGGGCTCTCTGACACCAGTATCTGAAGCGGGGTCCAGCCTTGCCCAGCTGCGTGGGAGCCCTCGGGCTTGCCCTGCTGGGCAGCGCAGCCGCGGGTGCGCTCCCGCCGCACCACGGTCACGCGAGCACAACGCCTTAGGCTTCCAGTGGGTTGCGTTTCTGATTAACGGCAGTGTAAGCGTGTGAAGAATGGGGGTGAACTCCAAGCAGGGCGAGAGTGCCGGTCATCGTGACCTGGTGGGTGCAGGCTCCGGGCTGTGCAGCTTCAGAGATGCTTCCCTGAGGGTAGTCTTCCTCGCCGCATCTGTGTCCGGCTGAACACAGGGAAAGAGCAGGGGGGAAGAAGGGCAGTAGCTGCTTTCTACAGTATAATCCTGCAGCCCCTGTAGATGTGTACTCCTATCCGGTGCTGAACTTGCTCAGTGATACTGAATTGGGTAGCTGTAGCTGCCTGTGCCCCTGTGATCTGATATTATGCATTTGGGCATAAGTACTCCACTCCTCCACTATCCAGCATTAAAGAATCATATCTTCCTTTAAACTTGGGTTAACCTCCGTTCCCCAAGTCATCTTGTGTTTCAGGCTTATTATAAATTATTTAAACGAGAAGGCAGCTTGAACTGTAATGTGGGCAAATGCTGTTTATGCTAAAGGCATAGATGCCAGTCACGCATCCTCTAGAATTACAGAGATATTTATGTACATTGCTACATTATTCTTTTTTTTTCTCTGAAAAGGTGGCATAACTGTGAGTCAGCATTGTGATATGTCTGGTCCCAAGGACCTCACATGACGTGCTCTGAAAAGAGGACACTCCAGATTCATGTTTTGTCAGTGTTCCTGTGACTTTTTTAAAGCAATCTTCCATGCATCCTCCCACCCCTCCCCCATTTTTCTTTGAAACAAAATTATCAACTTGTTCCTTGGCACTGTCGAAACACTTCCCAGACCTGCCCCAAAGAATGTGTCACTACTGTGTGCCAGTGTCAGGGCTGAGATCAGAACTCAGGTGTCCTCATTTCCTGCTCTTACTAATTGCCAGCAACTCCCTGAAGTTGTGTGCATGCTAGGACACATTTGTGCAGTGATAGATGAAAAATAAGAATTCAAGAAGCCTAGCAAAAACTAAGCTATTTCCCTGAACTTTTTGTTGAATAATGGTAAAAAAGAGGTGCTAGATTCAGTGATGTCAGAAAATGTGAAACCGGCCAGGAGCTGCCAGGGAGCCTGAGAATATGCAATCTCCAGTGGATTGCAGTATAGCCAGCTCTTTTTTTGAT